>NC_137237.1:18235795-18675521 GCF_051294905.1 Botryllus schlosseri
AACACGCTGGATATTGACCGATGTATCCAATTGATCTGGGTGGTCTGTCTGGAGATAGGGTCATGACTATCTTGTAATGTTACAACGCGATAAAACCATCGACTAAACCAGTGAACGGTGTCGAAATATCGATGTAATAGCGCAGACTCAGAGTCATTGCAATGTGGCTTATTGGTATTGTTATCGGGTGACATTCGATCTACATCAAAACTATCGACTATGATAATGTCTGTGGATCGATGTTTGTATACCAACGCATTGCATGCAATGTCACACACCTCCATTTGCGCGTATACTGGTGTGGGCAAACAAGCGCGACGTATGTCTGGATGGTATTTTTTCGTGGAAACACAGGGTGTGACATGTTTACTTTGAATATTGTTCATTGGTTTATCGATTCAGAGTTGATATCCGGATCCGGTTACATACTTTATCATTTCCGATTTCAAACTGAATGTCGAGACATACATTGACCAATAAAGACACAATATAGCAAACATGCCGGAGGAAAACTCGACCAGGAATTGTTATCGCGATGGGTGACATAAATCCAACCGTTTTCCGAACATCGTTATCCACATACCAACCGTCATCGAGGAGGTGTTTTATTCAGACATTTTGACTCTGGAAAATCCAAAGCACGAACCCGGACATCACAGAACTATCGAGGTCTATTGTCCAAGTTTCCAAAACATGCGTTTCGGTGTACAAGAGCATATTGTATGTGGTTAACCGATGATATTGATGTGATACGACCGATGGGGTATACTCTGAAACTGGTTGTCTGTGTATATTTCCGTCACTGTTTGTTGTAACAATATACAAAAATATCAAATTGACCGGTGTGGTTGTCAGTTTTCAAAACGAAAATGGTATTGTTACCCAGGGAAAAAATGTATTTCCAAGTGAAAACGGTATTGGTACTCAGTTAAATGATAGTTTCCAGACGAAAAGGGATTGTTACCCAGGAGAAAATGATTAGTTACTCTAGGTAAAAGTATTTTTCCAGGTGAAAATGTATTGTTACACTGGGTAAACGCCGGATCTCCAAAGGAAAATGATATTTTTACTCGGCTAAACGACAGACCACCAAGTGAGAATGGTTTGTTGCTCAGGGAAAAAAGGTTTGTTACCCAGGGAAAAATATATTTCCAAGTGAAAAAGGTTTGTTAACCAGAGAAAAAATATATTTCCAAGTGAAAAAGGTTTGTTAACCAGAGAAAAAATATATTTCCAAGTGAAAAAGGTTTGTTAACCAGAGAAAAAATATATTTCCAAGTGAAAAAAGGTTTGTTAGCCAAGGAAAAAATATATTTACAAGTGAAAATGGTTTCTTACTCTGGGTAAACGTCAGATCTCCAAAGGAAAATAATATGTTTAGTCAGGTAAACGATGGACTGGCAAGTGAAAGTGGTAATTTTACATAGGTAAACGTCGTGGGTTCAGTGTCGTTGGTCTTGTTAAACGTTATCGCTTGACGTTGGTATACTATTACGAGTGTGAAAAGGCTATGCACGTCTTGTGCGGAGTATCGCGACAGTGAACATATTTTTGGTGTGACGAAACAAGATCGTTGTTTACATGTTAATGCATTTCGATTACCGAGTAGTTGTACAACAGAGAGGAGTCTACAGTTAGTTCGTGCTGTATGTCCCGACGAAAACCACAAGACCGCATGTAAATCTATTAGCACAAGTCGATGATGTTGATATAGTGTTACTTGAATTAATTATTACCTATTTACACAACATAAAAATAAAAATTCATGTCGTAGTAAGTAAGTTTCTTGAACTCGTGCTTTATGAAAACGAATGGTGACAAGTATGCGTTTGTGTTTGAGTGAAAAAGAATTAGTTAGAGTAGTGACAGTTTGTGGCCAACGAATGCAAATCGATCATGATATTACAATATACGCTTTCGTCAACATAACGACTTGGTGTAGAAATACTTTCACGTTTTTTTTGAATAACTGGATTCTCGAGACTTGTTACTTGTACGATGTACCGTTGGTGTGCAAACTATAACGACCATTTTGTATGATAGTATGTGTTAGTTGTGAGGACAACCATATGATGACTCAGCACTTTTCGGTAGCAAAGTAGATTGATCTATGTGAAAGATGTAAGGATCGTGACTAGAAAACATATGTACTCTGTTGTTGGAGTATCTGGTTTATTGTTATGACATTGACAGAACCCTCGGGAAGTGGGTATGCTTTTCTTTCACGAAAGTTTACGCGGCTCCGTTGTAATGAATTTGTGTTAACTAAACTTGGATGGATACCACAATTGCGCTCGACTTACACATGGTATTCGCATACTGTACGCATACAAACTTTTGTGTAAACAACTCTGATGTTTCTGTTCGTACTATTGTTGTGTGTTGAACTATTTGATTAATAAGATACATGAACAACCATTCAGACAATAAAGGTCTTGAGGTAACGAAACAGTTTGAAAGCGTCACCAATCATTGTACAGGTTCGTAGCATGGGAATATCGAGTAAAGTTGATTACTTTGTGTGATGTAAATATCTTTCGTACTTTTGTAAGAGTAGTGGGGGTCTCATGAAAAAGTAACTAGTTGACAAAAAAACAAAATATTGAATGAAGGTTCGTCTGTTGTTTTTCATAAGTCAAGAGAGTGAAAATTGTTGTTGTTGTTTTTGTTACACTAAATCGAAATAGTGTGAAAGCGTCACCAATCATTGCGTATGTTCGTAGCATGAGCGAATATATTCGTGTACCATGAACATCTTTCATATACACTTAGTATGAAATGAGATGCGTGGAATAATAATTAGTGTCCTACAAAAGTAAAACTTGTTGTGTTTGCTTGTGTACTTTTTATCATTGTTTGTTGTTGAAAGACGGGTGAGTTTACATTTAAATATAGTAAGCAGGACAACTCGAGTAATAAATTTTGCTCGGTTGAAAATCGACTCGTTTGAAAATACCGGTCGATGGAGTAGCAGTATCAATATGAGTGGTATATTATTTTTCGCGAGATGCACCAATCTTCTAAGCATAACTTGTCAAAAATATATCGGGTCATAGAAAAGTAGTCGGTTGTTATGAACTCGAAACAAATGTACTTCGATTATCACGGTGATGGAAATTACGACCAACACAGTATTTCGTAAGTGAATGTGTATCGTTTGGTATGTTCAGCAGTCACTAAATGACAAAAATAGCAAACTGATGCAACCCGGTAGTTAAACGATACCGTTAAAAGTTGGATGTAATCTTGATTTACAGATGACAGCTTGATGAGTATTGTGATGACATTTATTTTAGCGAATGACAACGGAAAAATTTTCGATTGCATTGTCGGCGTATGTGTTACACAAATAATTCTAGTACACCTAACTATAGGATGCATTTGACAAACATCGTACAAATTGTTTCGTTGTGATGGTAACGACTTTCAGCGGTTTGGTTTCATGTCGGGAATTATTATTTGGGGGTTCGAAAACAATCAATACTACAAATGAACAACAATACAAAACACGTTAAGTGGATTACAGCGTAGCAAGTACTTCCTTGATATTACGATTGTTGTGTACCAGACATTTCTAACTGAATTGAATGCATCTAGCAAACATATTCCAATTTACTTTTGTAATGATCAAAGTATGTGAAATGGTGCGAATGGATTAGGTATTAATCAAGCGGCGGTATGTCAATTCACCTAGTGTGATATCTTGACATCGGGTAATGTGCGAAAGTGTTTCAATTCTCACTGCTGATTACGATGATAAAGTATTGTACCGGTTATTGTTTAACAAAGGAAATTGTTGTTTCATCTTTAGTCTTGGTTAGTGGAGACAATTACATTTGTAAAATATTTTCTGATATCTGCGATACGCAGGGTGATATGTACCAAGGTGGAATAATTTTCCATTCAAGAACATTTCAGACACGCATAGTTTTACAACTCAATATGTTAATAACAACGGTACTGAAAAGTTTGTTGCTGTCATAATAACCTTTACCACAACGCCGGGTCTAATTAACGCAAATAATGTAATAATCAAGCCATGATCAACTATTGCATATGGCACATCAATGTATCAATCCTTATGTTTACAGAATGGTAACTTTCGATATAACACCAGCGTTCGATTGTAAGAAATGAAGTCGCAACTATACGTTGATCAGACTTTCAAATCTCGTATACTCAAACATATTATGTTAATCTCAAATCACCTGCACCGAGTGGTAATTACTTTTGTCTTACAAAATATATCGCATAGTAATCTCTTTGTCTTGTGGTATAGTAACGACTTTTACAGTTGAACAAAAAAGACGAGTTGGTGGTATATGCCTGAAACCGAACTTGCTATGGATTTTAGATTGTAGCGATTGTATGGACTCGTGTATGCTTGGTTGTTTTCATACTGATACTGCTTGAGTTGGTTGGGTAAGTTACAAACGGATTGACTTGACAATGTTTTCGTGGTTGACTCTTTGAATATGGTAAGATGGTAAGATGTCGAGATGTAATACTATTTCCGTACACTCAATTACAACAAAACATAACCCGCATTCAAATAAGCCGTAAGCTACAAGTGGATTTAAAACTCGATGCTGTTTTGTGGTTAACTCAAGTCAGTAGTCATGTTTGTGTTGATTTCGGGAATGCTCATGACGAGTTGGTCGGATAAATTAGGTAATGTGGTAGTAACTATGATCTTACCGAGTTGCTGACATTCAAATATCTATTACGCTGTAATATACGGATTTAATTGTGATAAATTATTTCTCAGTTATTGTTCAGACATTCAAATCTCGTATACTCAAAATATAATATGTCCAAGTCAAAACGTATATGCACCGATTAGTAAATACTTTGTCTTTAGAATAGTAACAACCTTTACAATCGAATAAAAAAAGACCGAGCATACGAATACAACCAGGATGAATTAATTCAAATTCATGAGTTGCAGTGATATAATCAAGTAATTGAAAACTAGATTTTTAACAATTGGTAATGTTGTGAATAATTCTTTTGAGTATGGTAAGATGTAAAAATATCTCTTTGACAAACGGAAAGCCAGACCGTGAATAGAGTTGTGATGTTTCATTACTTGTTTCAAATCAATGTGTGTATAATATCGAAACGGGACTGTGGGGAAGTTGGTAGTCATGTTTGTCAATCCTATTTCAATTCACACTATGTCAAAGTCCAAATATTTCATTTTGGATTATCTGGATTTAGCTTTAGTACACTCCGCGAATGGATTCCGACACCGTACTATAACGTTTTTGATGATAAGGACTCGAGGATTTTCAATCAACAATACTGGAATTTTTTGATAATGTTAGAGCTGGCAAATGATTAGTTGCGTGATTTTGTTAAGAGTTTGATTTCGTGTTGATAAAGACAATAACTGTATAATACACATACTTGTGATTCTTGATTCTTGTAGAGTTATAGTTGTATTGATTCTATAAGTGCGAAAACAGCGGCGCGGAATGTGCGAATAATTCGATGCGGCTGAAAGTCGGCGTCAGTAATATTCGGTTACGGTCGAATCAAAAGATTTCTCAAAATAATTAGAATTGTACCGAATTAACACATTCAGATACGAATCAACTTGGTTTGTGCAGTAAGTTTCATTTCAAGTTGACAAATTGACACATTACTTGTATATTCACATGATTCTTATTATACAACTAAAGTCAACCACGTTCCGAAGTGTCAAAACATATAGCAAGCACCAGAAAGTGTCAAATTGTTGGTTTTCGAATCACCGTCTGCGACGGCTCTGTGACAAACTAATTACCGAAATATTACCTTGTGAGCGATCGGTATGTCTTTAACACCAAGTCACTAAAATGGTTATGCCCGAGACATTATCTTGTCAGCGATCGCGGGGTTTTGCAAACTATTTCACACATTTTTGAAGTGTTAGTTTGTGAACGCGGTTATTTGTTGATCGCTTTTCGTGTCGCTGCTGAATACTGAATACTCCTGAATGTAATAGTGCTGACTGGATTAGTGTAATAATCGATAGTAGCACGCGGCTGGCCGTGAAACAATTCCACACACAGGTCATTCGAAATATAGGTCGCACTGCTTAATCCTCACAACAAGCCACGTTTCCGTTTGTGCGGTTATTGTTGGTGACTATTCAACACCACGCGAGAGATGGTTGAAAGTGCGAATCACGACCGCACCCATAAGAACACATGGCGAGTCACCACAGATCCCGTAAGAATACATGACAGACACATTTATCGTCGTTAGCATGTCGCCGCCGTCTATACCCGAAAAGGCAACCATGTCGCCGCACCCATAAGACACAGTGGCACCATGCGACCGCAGCCTATACCCGAAAAGGTAACCATGCCACCCCCGCCATAAGACACAATGGCACCATGCCACCCCCGCCATAAGACATAAGGGTCACCATGCCACCCCCGGTTTTCTCGGCACCATGCCACCCCGCCCATAAGAACCCCAGGCAAATCACGAGCGATCTACTATACTACTCACAGGATCGGAGTTAGCGGTAGAGCTGGTCATGGAGGATGATGAGTTCGATAATACAGGGAGCGTAATTGCACATCGTTAAGTCATGTTCATGTCCTACCGATAAGATTGTTTATCAGCCTTATGCCGGTGCGCACCACGGAGCTTTATAAACACCCCACATCCAGAGGTTTCCAACCTTTTATGGTCGCGACTCGCGACTCCATCTCCAATTTGAAAATGTACTGTGGCCCGGATCAAAATGTGACGAGCTGATTACCTAAATAAGTCAGCACCTTTGCCCAGACTGACTCACGGGCTATTTTGGAAGCTGATTAGGGGATGGTGTGAACCTCTGAAAGGTTCGGATTCGTGTGAACGCGAACCTTTTTGAAAGGTTCTGTGTGAACGCGAACTTGAACGTCATATTGCTAATTCCAACCTTACATTTCTCTGAAGTGATATATTAATGTACACGATACCTGGCGAAGACTCGGGCCACAAAATGTGGGGTTATCATACGGGAGGAGGAGAAGGATAAGTTCTCATTTTTCAGGTTTTTGAAAATGTCCTCCGAGGACGCCTAAATGTCCTCCTTTTAAAGTGTGTAAATCGGGAGTCGAACGATAGTGATGACCTTTTTATCAGTCAACTCACCCAATTCCACAGCAAAAATAGCGAAATCGGCTGTTTTCAGTCTGGATCAACTGACTTTTCTGATTTGGTAAATGTGTCCTCCTTTCCCTATTCCAAAATATGGTAACCCTAACATAATGCCACAATGCTGAAGTACATTTTGACTTCTGAAACGTCGCCAAATGTATCAACTGGGGCAATCAAATGATATAACAATCCCACAAAATCAATATCTTCCGTCGCTTTGCCAACAATTTCGACGAGGACTTGCAAAGGAATATAAGCTGACGCCTTAACGGTCTCCGTCTAGGCCAGACCGGACAATGTGTTCGGCGTCTGAGCTGAGTGTTGCTAAGTTGATATTGAGCAGAGGGTAAAACGGGTTTCTATACTTGCTACAGATATTACCCCTTTAACAAGTTATACAGCAGTAGCCAACACCCCAATCGCACGGTTTTGGTTTTTATGATACAATCGAGATGGGCCCCGTACGCTTGCTAGATTTTTTACATCAGACAACGTTATCAATTTCATTGATTGGTTGAATATGCATCATTCGTTGACTACCTACATGTAGCGTACTTCGCTCTTGATGTTGTGTGATTGCGGGTCAAGCTCACAGCCGAAAGTCACTAAATATTCCCAAACGGAAAGATGGATATTTCGAGCAAACTTCTGTAACAAAGCAAGTAAAATTTTTGAGATTTTCAAGGTGCCAGCGCCATGTATAGAGTGGCCCGCAGTTAAAATGCAATAAATTTCAACCAAAGATATTATAATGACGTGAAAATTGTAATATATGAAAAAGGTTCATAGTGCAGAACCTTTACCGAGGTTCGTTCGTGAACGTGAACCTCTAAATTTCCGAGGTTCACACACAGAACGCGAACGTGAACCTCACGTTCACACCATCCCTACTGATTACGTTCAACATATTCGCAAACCCCAGAATAAAGGCGAGCGACCCCCCCCGTTTTGAACCACTATCTTTGAATAAAGCATTTAAACGGCCTTAACGATCTCTAGGAATATACCGTTCTCCTATAATTGCGATTGCAATTAGGCTTATTCCAGTAAATGAAAGTTTTTATATTTTATGGCAGTTTTTGCGAGGGTGGTAGTCTCCATATTAAAATCAATAAATGTGATAGTAAATCGCGCGCAGCGTGAAGAAAAATATCATGCATCAGCATAAATATTCCCTAAACATATTGTTTTCATGCTGATTTACGAAAAATTTATGAGCCTACGTCAAAATTCCGGACATTTGGCATATTTTAGAAATTCCTCCCGGATGCTAGTTTCACCAGTGAAATTCCGGAAGTATGGCAACCCTATTCTAGGGCTGCCAAGTGTCCAGCACCGACTCCGTTAAATGGACACTTGGATGACCCATGACAATGTATGCTCTATTCTTGTCTGAGCTGGCTGCCGTGAGGACGCAGAAATAAAGCTGTCTGAAAAACTATTGTGCATCTCTTGACATCGGCTATATTAGGTCTTCCACATATACATTGGGAGAAAATTGGGTACGAGAAGCTCAAACACGCATGTTCTATTAGTAGACCCAGAATCACCGGGTCAAATTTTTATAACAATGCGGTGATGTGATAGATTCGACGCAGAGAAAACATAATTACAGATGGACTAACGCTGGTCGAGTTGTTTTATTGGGGGTTGTCGGAGTGAGGCAAGCAATATTCGCCCCTCTAGAGACATCAGTGGTGATATTGAAAATGAAAATGGAATATATGGCATTTGAGCAGCTATATAAATACAGCCCACCATTGATTGAATCGAATTACTTCCCTGACATATTCAGTTGGTCATTAAATGCGACTATTGTCACATTCGATAAAGCCAGCCCTAACCCTGTGATCCCAGAAAATTATTACCATTATATCCCATTCAGAATATACGTTGTGCCTGATTTTGCAATTCCTGTCAGGACGAAAGATGACGGGCGGATGGATAACATTGAACATAATGCGCGAAAGTCAAGCGATTGCTGTTTGTATCTTAGTCTGTCTTACGTGGACTCCTTTAGGTGATTTTATCATGTGAAATTGTTTCGCGGATTCAAAGATAGTATAACACATCATCAAGTATGATGTAATTGCCGCAATTTCCCGATACGCAGTCACTGCAGTCGTTATGGATAAAGTGAGAGGAGGTTCACTAACAAATTCTACTTAGCGATGCGCACCATTCTAAGCACCGACATAGGTGATCTACCCGTCCTGGCGACAGGTGAGGCACTGCATCACTTGCCTCCCCTGACCGCACGTCATGGTACCTTCCATGACGTGATCTGCACAAACTCAAGAGTAGGCCTCTGATTGCCGTATGCCATGTGCATTGTGCACTGTGCAGTGAAGTTGCAGTCGTATGCAGTAATCAATTAAATTACTATGCCCGTCTGATGACACCCACTGAAGCAACAAGTGGCGTTTATATACGGACACATACTGTTGTATTATAAGCAACAGGGGTGGCCTTATGCCTTCACAGATCCCCAGCTCCACTTTCGCAGCAATGTTCAGGATAACTAAAATCTGTACAAAAAGACTCTGTATTATGTTGATTTATCAAGTAATTTCAGCTTTTTCCATTTTGAAAACTTAAGTGAAATGTTTTGCAACAAAACATGGTTATAATATGTCGTGTTCGTCAAATCATTTGGCGTGCCATGAAAAATCATCTTGCGTGCCACAAATGCAACGCGTGCCGGGGTTTGCCGAACCCTGGTGTAGTGGCAGACATACAGTATATCAGCCCTCTGAGCCTGCGACAGGCTGAAAAAAAATGACGTCAAATTGACTTTCTGCTTTCTTTCGTTAATCAATCATCATATTTTCGTAATAACTGTTCGATTAGCGCGAGGCACGAGGATAGTAATAAATACCATCATTACTGACTCACATTTGCAAGTTACTGTAACGCAAATTTTTACCCCTTGAAGGGTTATTCAAGTATGAACCGCAAAAGGTATAATTTTGGGACGACAAGGTGCCAGAGCTATCTGTTAATATGTATGTAATACTTGTTGAAATTTATTGCAAAAAATTCTGCGATAGTTTTTACATATTGTTGTTGTGTTGGGTACTGTGTAGCCAATAAGCGAGACGAGCAGAAAATAGGGCTTTATCATGAGAATTCATGATAAGATTTGTCCGACTGGTTTTTCTGGAAAACATGGTCGAAGACCGCTGGGATGAACTAATGTAGGGGTGTGCAACTAGTGAGTTCAGGCCTATAAGACTCATTCATTTCGAGGTCAACCCCTACTGCGTCGGCCGTCGGGGACATGTAGATATAAAGTTTTGGCCAATAAACCGTTGATAAAATGCTGTGCCCAAAACATAAGAGAAGACAAAACCTCGGCCGAAAATGACCGATGCTGGATGACCAAACCTTTCGATGTGGATATGGTCCGTTGTCGGCATCGAATAGTCCCGTTTTTGCAATCACAGTAGCAGGGCTGTGGAGTAGGAGTCAGAGTTGGGCTACTTATCGCCTAAAGAAGTCGGAGTCGTGAAACCTATGATAGTTGGAGGCGGAGTCGGAGTCGTGGAAAGAATACTGACTGGAGTCGTTGTCGGAGTTTGCAAAAATGACCCGACTCCGAGTCCGACTCGAACTTCTTCATTTTGAAAACAATTGCTTGCTAAGGTATCTTCATATTGCTAATAATAATTAAAATAGGATTTTTATGTACCATCAATCACTGGTATTAGTAACGATATACAGGGGTGGCCAACCATTTTGACCAAAGGGCCACATGAGATTTACGAACAATTGCGCGAGCCACTTGAATGTTGATGACCTTTTTTAGTCTTCCGGTAGGAGCGAACCGGATTAGGTAACGGTGAAAACAATTCTTATAATAATACGCATCAAAATCAATAGCAATTATGACATGATGACCCGGTGATCAACCACGCTATAGTAGAGCGCAGCGCGAAAATTTTTCAAAGTTATTGAATGAATTCGGTCAATAATAATGTTACTTGCAAATATTATGGGTCGCCTCATCTGCATACCCCTGGACTCATTTGACAAGGACAGGAGTATTCGGCGCTTGGACTTACACATATCGAAGATATCGGCTAATATGCGAAATATTGTACTTACTGGTCATATACGATGGTCTACGAAAAATGCGGCTAGTCCCCTGGCTACGCCTATGCGTGGGAACTGATATTTTAGTCGTCAAAACCCCAAATTTCACGGACAGGCTAATCAAATTTTGGTTATTTGGTTTTGGTAATTTATTTTCTGGTAATATAAATAATTTCTAGAATAACCCCCCGAGCCACTCAAAACCTTATCGCGGCCCACGGGTTGGCCGCAGGGTTGTAACCAAGTCACAAGTCAAACTCACTTTTATAGTTTTGACTCGAGTCAAGTCGAGTCAATTTCAATTCACCACCGAGTCAAGTCCCGAGTTCAAGTCAGCAATCAGAGGGTCGAGTTCGAGTCATGGTATTATGACTCGAGTCCGAGTCTAAGTCATTGTGTTGACTGCTCAGTTTCCAGTTAAAGTCTTGTTAAACCCACTTTTTATAACTCTGTTTGGTGATATCGAATGTTTCGCATCAATTCCCTCACTATTAGCAGTTTCTGGTCGCATTTTCAAGTACAGGTACCAATAGACGAAATTCCGATAGTGTGGTTACTTTACTATTTTACGAAATTACAATGAAATGTCGGTCTTGGCCGTCTGAGTCTCGAGTCATATAACTTGGTTCGAGTGATGCGCAGTGACTCAGGTGCAAGTCGAGTCAATACACAGATTGACTCGAGTCGAGTCATTTCCAGATTTTCAGAAAATGACTCGAGTCAAGTCGAGTCTTCCGAAAATCGTGACTCGAGTCGGACTCGAGTCCAGTCATAACTCGAGTCATTACAACCCTGGTTGGCCGCCCCTGGTCTAGGCTTTCACTTACTTCTCTCACTTGCCACTATTGGCAAACAATTGAGGTGGACAGTATTCATTATTTTTAGACATGAAAGTGCAATTATATCGATAATATCTTTGCTATAAGGCAGTGGTCGGGAACCTTCTTCGTCAAAAGAGCCATGTTTACCCATATTTTCAATCGTAATTCTGAGAGAGCCATATAAGGATTTCAAGCGACTCTTACGTCAATTGTGACGTCATCGTGATACGAAATCGAAGTTCCCTCCTTAGGATTCGCCATATGCACCATGTTTTCTGATCTAGAACACTGAGCGATGTTATAACGCCCACAATAATCAAGCCAGTTGCCCGACGTTCGAGCATGCGACACAATGAAAAACGACATAGTTAAGCATGGAATAATTTAGCTTAGCTACAGGGGTCGGGAACCTTTTGCAAGCTTCCTATCCGTCCAACATGCGCGACGGCAGCCATGACTCCCATGCTGTAATGACAGTCATGCACCGCCAAAACCTGGATAAAAACTTCAGCGATGGAGAATATGTTTACTGATATCATTTGGTTAACAATACTTATCAATTATCAAATTCTTCGGCGGTAACATAAAGTTGCGCAACAAGCTCAGATTATAATGGCAATGCGAGCAAGCTACATTATGAACTGCAATGTGGATGGTTATGTTTGCAAGTAGACTATGTAATTGGTAATGTCACTTCCAATAGAGCTTGTTTCGTGTTGAGGACCAGGAAGACAACGTGGATTTAAAAACTGCATGCATATACAATAGGGCTGTTCAAAATTAGCTTTTTTTCCTGAATCTTGATGGTTACGTGATTAAATCGTTAGGTTGCCTTAAAAAACGACGTACACCAAATTTTAATTCATTCCAACCAATAATCGCGGATTTCGTACAGCTTGAAAATTTTGAATTTACCGAAAGATGCAAAAAAATTTTTTTGTCAAATTTTTCTGTCAACCCCATGAAATTGTTGCGCTGTCTTCAAAGACGATGCAAAACAAATTTGACTCAATTCCAACCCATAGAAGCGGAGTTATTTGAGTTTTTCGATGATAATTCTTGGATTATCCACCGATCGCCGCCAATGATTGTGATTGGTAAATGGTGATTTGATTGGCGGCGTGCGAAGGATTATTGCATCGGTCCGCCATATCACCTCTCGTACGCACACGTCCCGGAACACTGAATCAAACATATGAGATTCTGATTGACCACGAGGTGTGCTGTCAGTCGAAATTCATACGGCAACATTACTATTGTCAACGGTTAAAGCGTTTTTACGCAGACGGAAACACACACGGCACACTAAGCTTCTGCAATCACCAATTGTATAGATAATAACGAGTTGATTAATAAATATATCAAAGTTTGTAAACGTATGTGCCAACAGCACCACATCCGTTAGCCTCCTGGGGATGATGAAAAATATCATATCGGTTATTACAATAACAATCGATCCAATCAAAGATCGCTTTATCACCCGGGAAGTGCTCGAATAGTCATCTTGTGGCTCCGCTGTCGACGAGTCTCGCTGTTGCGCCCTTAATTCTGATTTTACCTTTGCCATTGGGTATATGAACAAAATGAGTAACATCACTTGTGCAGTCACTACAATCGCGAGTAGAACAAATTTTCTTGACGCATTCCAATCTCGATACACGTCAGACTGGTTTTGAAATGGTATATATTGACAACCAGTAGGACCGGCACGGTACGTTTCTGGAAACCAGAAGCCAACGAGAAGTGCAATGAATGAAACTACAATCCAAACGATGGAATATTTACTTATCATTTGCACCCATCTTGTTGTTAAAGTCTTCACGATGTACGCGGAATGGATTAGTCTTTGGCGGCACCACAGAAATGTGTAGATGCCCAACATACTGGTTCCAATCAAGCAATGTCCAACATCTGTTATCAGCTCACAGTCTCGTAATGCACGTGGATTGTATGACACGTGAAAAAGATAAATATACGGAATTAGCCGAAACCATCCCACGCCAATCGCTGCAAAACAAGCCATGAATATCTTTCCCTTTTCGCAGGAGAAATCCCATCGCCCACGCCTATATCCCAGGACTGCCATGAACGCTAAAATTCCGGTGGTGACAGCGAGAAGGCAGTACGTAGCTACTCCGCAGAATACCACCTGCAAGTTCCATGCTCGAGCAGTCTCATTAAAATAACTATCACAGCTGGTAACATGCTCCATCTCCAAAAATACCTGCGAACAACGAGACAACGAACGAATTGTTCTTGAAATATTTTATCAGTCGGAACCACGTATATGTATTATATTCTCTAACCAATGCTAAATAAATGACGTCCTGTTTCGGTTGATGTTTCGGACTAATGTCACGGTCGAATCCGGATGCTTTGCCACATTAGTGCAACGAGAATGACTATGGCATTATTACCACGATGATGCTTAGTCGATCGCTGTAAAATTGAGTAATCATAATCTTTTAACACTTGTAGATAAATTTTCGGCCCATAAATGCACGTACTTATTTCCACCCTGTATTGTTGAACTGCTCAGAATATATTCTGATCTCGCGTACAATTATCTTGGGACTCAAATGTCATTTGTGGTTTAATCAGGAATGACTTGTTAGTTATTGCTACTGCTGAAATAACGGTAATGTTCGAGAGAATACGGACGTATAGCATGTTACAGCTTGTATGGCTAATTGAACATACTGTGATTAGCACGGACCTCATCAATTACCTCGTGATCGGTCATTTCATCCTGGGTTGTTGTTGTTGTTGTTGTTGTTGTATAGTATTATGAAATACAGTGATCGGTTACTATGGCCTTTTACACCAAGTCTAAATTGTCTGGAAATTCGTTGCGGTTACAATTCTCTACCGACGAGGAGAACAAATTGGATCACAGGCAGTAGAATTCGGAGATAAGTTTGTGATCCAAAAACGAATATAGTTCGCAATGAATCAAGTAGTGCTCGACCGTCTCGTCGATATCCCACGCCTCACATCCGATTCTGCGCAGTTGTCAATAGGGTCGGCAGTCGAACTCTGAGTTTAGTGTGTACTTTTTCGTTCTCGGAATTAGGTGTCAATGGCAGGGACTTGTTGCTAATGTAGGATTTCCATACGGCCGGAATTTCCCAGACATGTCCGGAATTTCACTGAAAACTGCGTCCGCGGGAGGAAATTCTAAAACATGCCTAAATGTCCGGAATTTTGAAGGCTTAAAGTAGGCTCAAAATTTTTTCGTAAATCAAAATAAACAATATTATTTTTAAGCAGATTAATGCTATTTCAAATTTTTATTCGAGCCGGGCGCTATTTAGTGCAACTTATATCGATATTTATATGCAGACCACGCACCACACACAAAAAATAAAAATAAATAACCATCATTTACTGAAATAAGTCTAATTGTAATCGCAATTATAAGACAACAATTCCTAGAGTTGATTAAGGCCGTTTGGATGCTTTAGTCAAAGACAGTTGTTCCAAGCCTGGGGGTCGTTTGCCTTTATTCCGCGGATCGAGAAGATGTTGGACGTTATCAGCTTCTAAAATAGGCCGTGTGTAAGTTTGAGCAAGCTGACCTTTTTAGTAATCAGCCAATCAACCAGATGCATATAGTAAGCGCCAAGCAGTTGCATCGATTACCATATGGTGGGCCCAAGATCAGTGCTTTTTGGGAGAAAGGTGGCTGAAAAAATGTTGTTTCGGATCTGGTTACAACACACAATCAGATAACCTCACCGACTTGACAGTATGGCAGTACTGTCAAACACACAACCAGCGGACCGGTTACGGTCCGCCCAGACGATTTTATCCTGCCCGTGAAGAAATCTGTTGCAGACCTAAGCAATCGCCAGAGCGCACATTAGAGATGACCCGAATGAGAACCTATGTTCCACTTCACTCCTGTATACAGTCGATAGGCGAAGCTTTGCTAGTGTGACGTCACATTGACTGACAATGTGGTCAGACCCCATTGTAAAACTCGCTAGTAGGCGCTAACGAGTGTCCGGAATTTGAGCCACAAAAATATGGTAACCCTATGCTAATGGCCATTAGAGTGAAGCCGTAACACCAATGTCGGATTGTTATAATGTGGCCTATGAACATATTCAACATTTTTTGTCCTGGCAGATCACACCATGTAACAAAATTTTGTGAAAGTTTCAGTTAACTAAAAAATTTTATATAATGTGTTTTAGTATTCCCAGGGATATATAGAACTCCGGGATGGCTGACTTCATTTTGGCCTTTACCTAAGTAGGTCCAGAAAGTTACCTGCAATCTGCCTCGAAATATCCACTTTTCTGCAAGCTAGCGATACAGCTTTTTCTAGAATAACGATCCTCAACCTTTTGCGGAATAGTTAGTAAGCTAGACGTTCTTCCCTCATCACAACCTTACTGCTGTATAGCCAACCTAGTAGAGTATGACACTGCTGTATAGCCAACCAAGTAAACTATGACAACTCTGAATTTCAGTAAATCATGAATATGTTTAATTTCTACACATATAATTTGCATCAGGCGATAAATAACAGGGTGAATAACGAATAATATCAGTGTCTTCTACCTATTTACAAGCCATTGTCGGAAACCTTGCAGCTGGAAAGGGGGGGGGGTAATATGGTTGATTAAATTAACCGTTTCAATCATAGGCGCCGAACGCTAATTTTCCTTAGGCATGCGAGTTCGATGACGTCACAAAGGAATGACGTCATGATCCGACGAAATTGATAATTAGGGATAATACAGCATCAATTCATGAGGGTCAAGTGCCTGCATAAATGCCGATTATGCAATATCTTCGTGTTAACAAACTTGCGCGTATGATAAGCTTGTAAACGAGTCCGGAAGTGCTGTCAATTAGCGAGTCCCTGCCGCTAGCGAACAATTAAATACGGCGCTTATCAACGCGTATTACGTAACCTCGGCGACGATTTGCGCAAGGCAAAATGTCAGAGTAGTTATGGAATCTGTTCTATAATGGCACCGATTTCAGGTTGTTCAAACCTTTCTCGTCTTTTACAACCCAAGCCTTGACAGATGACACACATCTTCTGATGATTATGTTTAGGTATTAGCGGAATTCACTTACGCATGCACGGTGCACTCACAATCGCACATGTCTGCGGACATTCGATCTTCGATGTCATTCAGGCCAGCGATGTCGCTGTTTAATTACAATCGCTAACCAACAAACACCTAACGGCATTGTCACCAAACCATCGAAAGATTGGAGCTAACGAATGCTAGGCTCGAGAGATGGGAGCCAACGCATGCTCGGCTCTAGACGCGATAGTAGGCCAGCGATGATACCTTTTGTACCAGCCCTGTTGCAGATGCGATTGTGTAGGCAAGCGATAATATCGTGTGCGCCAATGCAGATGCGATAGTGCAGACAGCGATGTTATTGCTGATGTGATTGTTAATCGTGCTCAAGCGAGTGAAACTAGGCCTGTCGGAGACGCGATAAAGCAGGCAAGCGTCCCAAGCGATGATTGTCGAGCGCACGGCAATCAATGACACAATTTCGCGATCATCTCAGCGGGAGATCGCGTCGCGTTACATTGTGCACAGACAAATCTCGGTAATTGGCAACGCGCTTGTAGCTAATTGGCCGCGCGGAACTGGTTACCTCGCTCACATATGCAGTAGCAGGTAATGTCGTAAACGGAAATACATTGCGATTCGTTCTAAATAACACAATCGGGGTTTATGCCGATTCATGCCAAACCGAATTCTAGGCATGCCGCATGCCTAAAAAAATGTCTAGGCATGCCTGGCATGCCTTGCATGCCCAGGTTCGGCGCCTATGGTTTCAATTAGCGTTAATCGACAATTACCATGGAGTATAGGGTTGCATTTAAAACAAACATGTTTAAAACCAGGCCCTTGTATAAAACATACTTTTTTAAGCCATGACGTCAAGAATATTCAATAGTGACGTCATATTGGATTGACATTGACAATTGGAAATATAGTGTAAATATAGCTCCTTTGACGAAATATCTGTGCTATTGCTGTTGAACCGACTATTTTGAGGGTTCCAGCCATCCCATATCGATATTAGTCGGCTATATCGGGTGGTAATCGTCCGTAGGCTCATACAACACGTATTTTGGGAAGTATTTAGACAATTATGGCATAATTTTACAACTTAAAAAGATTTTTTTTCAAAAGGCCTTTGTTTAAAACACTGTTTAAAGCATGTTTTAAACATAGTGTTTGTTTGTTTTAAATGCACCCCTACCATGGAGGCTTTCCAATAACAAAAAGATAGCACGGCCTGTAAGGACTCGAAATTGTGATAGCAGCATTGTCAGCTTCAATTACTTCGTTTCCATGCTCGGCCGACGGTCGGCCGAAAGGCCATGACGCATGCGTTGTACATGTCGGCCGTGTTTCCATGACTGGGCGTAATCCGACCGTGACTTTGCCGAACTAGGTGGGCGAAGCGTTCGCGATAAAGTTTTTGGCTTGCTTACTAAGTAATAATTTCATAATAATCACAGGATTGCGATAAAATGCCTCGGGAGGAATGAGCCGAGATGACTTGTAGCGGTCATTCAATCAAACAACACGCTTTGACCTTGAACACGTCGGCCTAAATCCATCCAACATGTAAAATGGTCATGATGAACAGAAGATAAAATAAAATGGAAAAAAGATGAAAATTGGTGGCATATCTTAGTATGTGGGGGATATAGATATTCTATGGGATATCGGGGTCCAATAATTTCGAGCGCAGAATAATAACTTGTCCAGTAGTCTACCGGTACTACTGTTTCGTCGTCATGATCCACACATGAACTTCCAGTGTCCTGTTGATGATTTGCTTACAAGGGGAATGTGAATAAGATCACCTAGTTTGTGGTCAAAATGTACAGTTTGTGTTGTACCCATGCACCAGAACACAAACCCTCGAATTGTGGCAGCAGCGTACGTGATCAGATCGCGAAGATTTCGGTAGCCTACGGGTAATTCGTAGCAGTACCGGTACTACTTTATTCCATTGCAATCATAATTAAATTCCGGGGTTTTCAACGCGTCCAAGATCCGTCCGGAGTGCAGCCATAGTTAATTTTATACGAAAAGCGTATTGTAAGTAGCGAATGAATACCAATTCGCTAGTCGAGGACACAGCGCAAGTATGGCCGAAGGGCTAAGCCGAAGCTTTCATTCGTCGGCCGACGTGGGTGTGCAATCTGTGAATGCGCAACAAAATTCTCTCGTTCGTCGAGCGAGTCTCTCGAAAAGAGGCCCATCGGCCGAGCATGGAAACGAAGTATATGTCACTCAATGAAAGTTGATCAAGAAATCAACACACCATTGATACTTCTCTTCAGGTTCAAATGTAGCCAGGGTAGCAGTTTGGTACATATCATTATCAATTTAAGAAGCATTCGGTAGACCCAGTTGTTGAATTGAGCTGATATTTTGTTCACCGAGAAATAGTTTCATGACCACAGTGAAGAAATTACCACTATGGCTTAACGGTACATCACGAATGGGCCTCCTGAAGCATTTCATGCCATTTATCAGTTAAGAAATATTCAGTATCATTGTCTTGCAGATTTTCCGATAGAGCGATAGATGATTCCATGTCAAAAAAGCATCTCGGTGAGGAGGCACGAGATCCAGATCGTGGCCATCTTTGCCAAGATTTCAATGGAATGTGCCCAGTATAATATATCAGGATATCCACGGTTGACGTGATGCAAATGCTGGAACATCGCGTTTGTTTATCCGGAATCTGCAACAAAAATGAACAAATGATGTTTTTAGAGACACAAATTAACATTAAGAATACATATAGATGTATGCACATGCAGACTTGGTCAGTAATGAAGAACTTCTACTTCATTGCAGTACTCAAGTAGGTGTTGCCTATTTTCGAAGATACATCTTGTAATTTTGAAGCAGCCATCTCCAAACTTAAGTACCTTGCATGCATTCCACTTTCTACAGCTACTTGAGGAAGTTTAAATACCAGTACGCTCGGGAATACAACTGTTACTTCAGTAGCAATGCAGACTACTTTAACCACATCAGGATTAATGTAAATCCCTCATTTATAATAACGTATCACTAGAATCAGCCAAACTTACCTTGGGCCGACTGAGGAGAAGTCCATGCGTTACTGCAACGATTTGACTAAACCTTGCAAATTGAAAGCAATCTTCAGAGTTTTCTCTTCCTCCATCGTACAGGCCTATAGCCAATAGGCTATGAGTGTTTATATGGTAAAGACAGGCCGTATCTCAGGGTCGTATCGTGTCCTGACGATTGTGTTGGCTTATCCATTAAAGGGAGTGGGCATCTTCATGGCTTCAGTAAGAGCAAAAGGTCAACAAATGCTGTGGCCATATACTGGGAGTCAGCCATTGGCAGTTCACACTCAGTGCACTTCCGTTGAAGTATAATTCCAGTACTGTAGCATTGAGGGGCCGTTCATTAACAAACATATGCCTGCCTTGTTTTACCAGACATGTAACTGATGAATAGTATATCTGTAACAAGAGATTGGATTCAACAGTTGTTATGGACACTTACAACTGCAACGACCTTGACGTGTTGTGTTTGTATTAGATTCAAATGTTAGGTTATCCTTAATTGAAATGCCTCTTGAATCTTGCACACCGGTGGTGTACTCAGTGGCTCCAATTCTTACTAGGAATAATCCAGCAATGATCTGGAATAACGGTAAGCCTGCAATAGCAGAACTACCTGCATATTCACACATTAATCTATAGTACAAGATCTTAACTGACGAAGTCCCTCCTAACGGTCGCCTTCATAGTTGACACGGCACGGTGTAAATGTACACTTGTACTTGTACAATGTACAGCCTTGGATGGTGACATACATTCGCATAACATACCGCAAGGCGTAATCAAAATCATACTGCAGATATCAATGTTAACGTTGGAAATTATTCTACATTTTGTTATCTTCTCACGATTATCAGCGCAGCAAAACATGTTACATAAGATACTACAGAAGCAGAGATATTCCGATGGCGAGTAAATGACCGTACCGGTATACCGGTAAATTGCTGCTGAAGGAATAGGGCTAATACCGCAAAGTTTCAGACTACCTGAACATCTCATAACCTAGTTAACCTCTAGCTTTATATAATAACATAAACATGGATATTATATGCCTCTACCGCTCTCAAAAACTTAAAATTACACACAGATGAAGCGGCTGAACGGAACGTGCATCAAAACTGAATGCGCGAATCTGGACCCACTTAGGTAATACCGCGATGACGCAATTGACGCAGTCAGCCATCCCGGAGTTCTATATATCCCTGAGTATTCCAAACTAATTACCAAAATACCAAAAATTTTTCTGAAGTGTCCCAAATTTTGAAGAAATACCAATTTCTCTAATTTTCGGTTTTACCCATAATTGCTCCTTATTAATCACAATAATTCTTTATTGGAGGTAAGAAAACGCTAATGAAAAGATTATTATGAACAAATATAGCTTAGTCACGTAAGTCAAGTAACAATGCAAACACTTTAAAATCGACAGAAGTGGTTTTGTCTGCGTGACTTTCGCCTGTGAAATGAGATAGCTTCTTTTAACATGGACCACAAATAACACCATGTCACAAAATTTTGCAAAATTTCAGTTGAGTAAAAATTTTTATGCATAGTGTTTTGCTATTTCACATCAATCACCAAAATACAAAAATTTCTTCTGAAGTGTCCCTAGTCCTTGAGAAATGTTACTTTTTTGATTTCTCGTTTTACTCGAAATTGCCCCGTAAGTACGCATAATGCCTTATTGGACGTACAAACACACTAACAAAACGAAGGAATATGCACAAATAGTGACTATTATAGATTATGAAACGATGGAAACATTTCCAAAAATTTCCGAAGTGGTTTTGCTCTCGTGATTTGGGTTTATGGATTGAGAAATCTGCTGGAATTATGGACCGCAAATAGGCTAATCCCCATCATGATGCAATTCCGTCACTCTTAGTATCTTCTTTCCAAATCATATACATATCCTCCTGAAACACCTCACTATGTTTCTCGCTTACATCACCCATATTCGAACTAATAAAATCAAGGTGAAGGTGCAGGTAATGCGGTTTTAAGGACATGTCCCACTCTATTTTTTCATACATCTCGATCATATATATGGTTTACCAGAGGTTTATATTCATTGCTTCGTTTATTTCAAAGAAAATTTTCAACTACATCTCGAAATGCTTTGAATGCTCCTGCTTTTCTCGCAGTCATTTCATTGTCAAGTGCTTTACATAAGATTGCCAACATTCACGCACAAGCAAAGAGAACCTGCCACAGAAATATACCGTGAAAATCGTTCATGCCCTTTTCTCGATGAAAAACATCGTTCCCTAGTTTTAACCTTGGAGTCAGAATTTCCGCATTTGATTTAGTGAGTCCCAACTAAATCATCAAGTTCGTATTGGTTCGGAATGTGTCGTTCTGGATTTATCTCGGTACGGGAGATGTTGAAGTCGTCATCGTCGGAGTCATTTTCTGTATCTTTAAGCCCTGTCGAGTGTCGAGTCTTCTGGAGCTTTTTGCTTGGTAGTCTTGGCAGTGAAAACTTACTGCAATACGGAACAGGTGCTTAAGAGGAGATGGCATGGAAGGATATGCAGTGCCAAGTCATTTTTTAGTTAATCTGAACCTTGGAATGTCATCCATACAGAAATAACAGTCTTCTATAAGGTTTCGAATTTCCCTTCAGATTCTTTAATAGCAAATGACATTGATGCCGATCTCCCCTTAGGGCAATTCCCTGCACAGACAACCGATGTTCCCACCACTACCTCTTCAAATCTCTTGAAATTTGGTACACGCACAGATGAGCTAATTCCAAACAGGATGAACTTTATTTCATAAAAATTGGACTTTGGGGTCAAAAGTTACGTCACTTTGAAAATTGACAATTTTCTGCTCATTTCGGGTCTGCACTTTCAGGTTTTATCAATGCAATATTCAAGAAGGTGTAGCTAAATGTTAGACGACAGTTGAGATACGGCACTGGGATTTATTTGAAGCTTGTCTGATCGTCTATATTTCCAAGTGAAATTTAATGCC
Organism: Botryllus schlosseri; assembly: GCF_051294905.1. Classification (NCBI taxonomy): domain Eukaryota; kingdom Metazoa; phylum Chordata; class Ascidiacea; order Stolidobranchia; family Styelidae; genus Botryllus; species Botryllus schlosseri. The sequence goes on from NC_137237.1 coordinate 18,258,941, forward strand.
CTGTAGGTTAGGGTCAAAGGTTAAATTTAGGGGGAATTTGGTCAATGGTCTAAAATCAGTCAGGCGTTACACGATTTAGACTGCGGATTGCTCAAAAACATATTAAAATATTTTGGAAAATAGGATCTTAAATGAAAGTTTGCTTCAAGGAGACTTCGTTCATAGCTGTTTGATTTTGGTTTTTAGACTGCAAAGTGATGAAATTGCAGTTTCAAGAGCACACTTCATTTGCACGTGGAAATGCAGTAGTAGTAGGGTGTGTTCGGACATCGATTCTGGGGTGCGTGTGGGCATCATGTCTGGGGTGTGTTCCGACATCATGTCTTGGGTCTGTTAGGACTGTGTTGCCATTCGAACATCGTGTCTGGGGTGAGTTCGGACTGTTTTGTCCCTCGGATATCGTGTCCGAGGGGGGTGTTCAGACACCATGCCTGGCGTGTGTTAGGACTGTGTTGTCACTCTGACATAGTATCTGGGATATGTTTGTGTTGCGCCAGACATGACTCAGACCTGATATCTGCGCACTAATTTTATCCGGACATGCTCCGGAGCTGATACCTGCCCACTAAATACCCCCAGGCATGGTCCAAACCGGATATATGCGCGCTTAATGGACACAGATATGCGTCAGACGTGATACCCGCATCCTAAACGACGTGTTTTTGCTGATATCTGCGATAGCTGGGTATATCCACAGTAGTGGTAGCTGAGTTTATCCACATTCACAGTAGAGATAGCTGAGTACATCCAAAGCTTTCACTACTGTGGTTATACTCAGCTATCACTGCTGTAGATATACCCAGCTATCGCAGATACCAGCAAAAAACGCAAATATAGAGGACATATATAGGCCAAATGTCGTTTAGGACGTGGGTATCACGTTTGACGCATGTATGTGTCCATTAAGCCCGCAAATATCAGGTCCGGACTATGCCTGGGGGTATTTGGTGCGCAGGTATCAGCTACGACACATGTCCAGATTATAATAGTGGGCAGATATCAGGTCTGAGGCATGTTTGGCGTATCACAAACATATCCCAGACACGATGTCCGAGTAGCAAACACAGTCCGGACACACCCCAGGCATGATGTTCGAACACCTTCCAGACACGATGTCCGAATGACAACACAGTCCGAGCTCACCCCAGACACGATGTTCGCCTTGCAAAACAGTCCGACCATACCCGAGACATAATATCTGGGGTGAGCTCGGACTGTGTTGTCATTCGGACATCGTGTCTGGAAGGTGTTCGGACATCATGCCTGCGGTGTGTCCGGACTGTGTTGCTACTCGGACATCGTGTCTGGGATATGTTTGTGATACGCCAAACATGCCTCAGACCTGATATCTGCCCACTATTTTAATCTGGACATGTGTCGTAACTGATACCTGCGCACCAAATACTCCCAGGCATATAGTCTCGACCTGATATCTGCGGGCTTAATGGACAGTGGACACATACATGCGTCAGACGTGTTACCCACGTCCTAAACGACATTTGGCCTATATACGACCTCTATATTTGCGGTTTTTGCTGATATCTGCGATAGCTGGGTATATCTACAGCAGTGATAGCTGAGTATAACCACAGTAGTGATAGCTTTGGATGTACTCAGCTATCTCTACTGTGAATGTGGATATACTCAGCTACCACTACTGTGGATATACCCAGCTATCGCAGATATTAGCAAAAACGCGTCGTTTAGGACGCGGGTATCACGTCTGACGCATATCTGTGTCCATTAAGCGCGCATATATCCGGTTTGGACCATGTCTGGGGGTATTTAGTGGGCAGGTATCAGCTCCGGAGCATGTCCGGATAAAATTAGTGCGCAGATATCAGGTCTGAGTCATGTCTGGCGCAACACAAACATATCCCAGACACTATGTCAGAGTGACAGCACAGTCCTAACACACGCCAGGCATGATGTCTGAACACCCCCCTCAGACACGATGTCCGAGTGGCAACACAGTCCAAACACACCCCTGACATGATGTCCGAACACGCCCTAGACACGATGTCCGAATGGAAACACATTCCGAACACACCCTCGGCTCGATGTCCAAGTTGCAAAACTGTCTGAACGCATCCAAGTATGATGTCCGAATACACCCCAGACACGATGTCCGAGGGGCAAAACAGTCCGAACTCACCCCAGACACGATGTTCGAATGGCAACACAGTCCGAACACACCCAAGACATGATGTCGGGACTCACCCCAGACATGATGTTTACACACACCCCAGAATCGATGTCCGAACAAACCCTACTACTACTGCATTTCCACGTGCAAATGAAGTGTGCTCTTGAAACTGCAATTTCATCACTTTACAGTCTAAAAACCAAAATCAAACAGCTATGAACGAAGTCTCCTTGAAGCAACCTTTCATTTAAGATCCTATTTTCCAAAATATTTTAATATGTTTTGGAGCAATCCGCAGTCTAAATCGTGTAACGCCTGACTGATTTTAGACCATTGACCGAATTCCCCCTCAATTTAACCTTTGACCCTAACCTACAGGGCATTAAATTTCACTTGGAAATATGAACGATCAGACAAGCTTCAAATATATCCAAGTTCCCTATCTCAACTGTCGTCTAACATCTAGCTACACCTTCTTGAATATTGCATTGATAAAACCTGAAAGTGCAGACCCGAAATGAGCAGAAAATTGTCAATTTTCAAAGTGACGTAACTTTTGACCCCAAAGTCCAATTTTCATGAAATAAAGTTCATCCTGTTTGGAATTAGCTCATCTGTGCGTGTACCAAATTTCAGGAGATTTGAAGAGGTAGTGGTGGAAACATCGGTTGTCTGTGCAGGAAATTGCCCCTTAGCCAACCATCCGTATTTCATCGACATGTTTCGAAGATTACATGAAATGCCCAGTTTTTATCTTTGTCTCCAATCTTCATGCCAAAGTAAAGTTCATAAGGATAAAAAACCTTACTTCTATCTACAATTTGTACTTAACTTGTTTCAAACTGATATACAGACCATAGATATATCAAAAAACAGCCAGCAGGCAGAATACATTTGTGATGTTGATAATAATGACGAGATTATACTCACTAGATCCACAATCAGTGCATTAACAGAACAAAACGATAAGGAATTTGAGATTGCTTGCTGTAGCCAATGCTGACTGAGACTGAAAAGGTGATTGTTACAGTGTTAACAACCAGGTAGGCCTGCCTATGTATCGGTCATTATCCGCATACCGTGATTCTCAAACTGTGGTACGCGTACCACTAGCAATACGCGTTTGCTATAGGTGGTACGCGAAGAGTGCTGTGACTGTGAGTAATGTCATACCTCAGATTGGCGAGCTTCTGCAAAAGAAACAGTTGGAATTATCTCATTAAATGGCGTTTTCTTTCTATCCATTGGTGTTGCGGCATAGTACTAACAGTAATAACCAATATACACCGGTACTTTAAAGTAAAATAATAAGTAATTCAGGTGGTACTCCGTTTAGCGCAAGACAAATTAGTGGTACGCCGTGTGGTAAAAAAACAAATTAGTGGTACACGGTGGGAAACACTGGGCCATAGAATATACCTTTGTCGATACTTGATTAGATTACCTTCATCCACAGTCCACACGTTCGCTGCGGTGTCGAGCGTGCGAGCGTGACTGGCGTGTTATCAATTGGTGGAACCGGAAAGGATTGATCCGACGGCGCGACATTAATATCCCATTTCATCTCGAATGTATATAACACGTGTACCGTATAGTGTGAACGAGACCAATATGTTAAATTGATAGGTCGGTGAAAATACACTGACATTGTACACTTAGTATATGGAGCGCGGGTATGAAGTAGCCTTAGTGCAATGCAATTCAATAGACGAGTACGGAATGGATTTGTGAGTGCCGGGATAACAGATTCTTGAGTTGAAACTATTGGCAATGAAAGTTTTGATACTTGAGTATGGCGGGCTCAAAGATTCGAATACTGTAACCCAAATCCAGTATCGATTGTAATGATTTAAGGGAAGTAGAAGAGAAGATATATTCTGAGTATGTTAACGCCTTTCGACAAAGAACGGGAATTCGCGGGAAATCGTGTTTTGACCCTATCTTCCTCTGCATTGAAGCCTTCAATCTTTGATTGAAACAAACGTAACAGAATATTATCGCAAAATGCGCCTTATGCTTAGTAACAATTAAGAAAAAAATGTATATTTTGCCAAGTGTATTATGGAATTATTTTCGTTTCAATCGTATGTAAAGTACATATTTGAACTCTGAAACTTGCTCTTGCTATATGTGACGTCATAGTTTGTGGTACTCGAATGCTCCACTTCTTAATGCTCGGCTCGGATTCGAACCAGTCAGGTACTCGATTTTGACCAGCCTTACTTATGATGAGAGCGGGATTCGTGACATGCTGCCCATCAGTTCATCAAGTAACCGTGGCAAAAAGGCCGTGGGGAGTTTAGACTCAGTTGTACAATGTACATGCGTTCAATATCATATAGAATACTACTGCACCGCAGAAGTTGGATTGGCTATATTTGCTCAGGTTGGCACGCTGTATAAGCCGTGGAAATGATTATAAATTGTCGAATTCCTGTGCATTAAGAATTGAATTTCTAAAATTATCGCACTGTCACTCAACCAACACCATAATGGTCACTGAAACCACTACTACAGTCCCATTCAGTGGTAGGATTCTGCCGGTCGCACCGGTGCAACAGAATCATCGCACGATATTTTATGAGATCAGAGAACCGCTTGGCATTGCTGGCTACTGTCAATCACTTTTGTAACAGAACCGGCTGAAACATTTTACTTTTCTGATAGAATTGGATGACAGAAACTATGAATATTACCATGACTGAACTAGGCCTACCTGTTCGAGAAATCAGACATGATTCGTCGTGATCTCGTCCCATAGTGCGTTATCGCACTATTCATCCCAACTATTGCATTTATGTTGCGTAAAAACCGGTTGATCTTGTTTCACGAAATCCCCATCGGTAGTATAATGTGGAAAATATCACCAACTCAACACGAGTCGCGGGCCACTTTTCTATTTTCGTATAGCGGCCGCTGGCCGCAGGAGTGCATGATCGAGGCAAAAGAAGTCACTCATCTTTTAACAAAAATGTTTTGAAATCTTTAGGTCAGTACAACGCTGTGCTCTTTAACATGAGCAACAGGTAGAAAAGAAGTATAGTAATAGAAATACAAAAAAATATCATATTCACCAATTTCATTTTATGTTCAACTACGGGCGGCGCACGATACCTGACAACGCATTTTAGCGATTAAAGAGTCGATATTGGGGCTAGCCAGGCACGGTACTAGCTGAAAGACCGTCTCTTCGTAAAGCTTGATCTTGTGGGGAAGCTCTATCGTTTTCCAAGCGTCGCGGTCTCGGAAGTGTCTGGGCCATTGCACGTCAACGCAATATGCCCACGCCCATTCATATCAGCTGATTCTCCCTCGATGAAATGCTGTTGCCAACGTCGAAGCCGTTTCAGCTTGTGAGGAATAGTAATGTTGGGCACAGGAGAATAGCTTATTTTGAAACGACGACAACGCCAACAACAACAACAACAACAACAACAACAACATTATTTTGAGGCTGAAGCAATTTCAGCATTTCAAAATGCTTTACTTGACGTTCTTCCGAAATCTGAAAACAGATCACGGGCTGCAAAATACGACCTCGCACTCGCGGGCCGCGTGTTGGTAATCCCTGATCTAGACTTATACGTTTCGTCGATCTCAGTGGATACATAATATAATATATCATAATATCATTCTGCCGTAATTAAAACCAACAGCTATTCTATATATACATTCTTGATAACCGTTTCTGGGTTCTGGTTTACCAAAGTCCCAATCGCCAGCATGGGGTGGCAAATATTTAGATCTGCATTTCGTCGATGTCAATGGAGACTTTACGCTGCTTCGATTGGATTGACTCTGGTTTTGGCTCCTCAATATAATTTGATCAGTTTACAGACAAGCATCGGAGTACAAAACGCGCTCGGGTCGACCAGTGTCATGGTGTATGCGATACTATGTGTTGTGACACTGTTGTTATATGTCCCGTTATTGGCGATATTCGGTCGAAAATATTGTTTGATCGCGGGCGAAATTCCGTCATTAATTTTCACGCTGTCGTTTTTCTATCCTCGACCATGGAGCGTTACAATAGCAGGCGCGCTGATAGGAATTGGAGAAAGTATTATCATGCCTGCTTCATCAGTGATCATTGCGTCTTTGAATGAATATGATCATCAGGAGAACGAAACGAGAAACGTGAACATGAGAATTCTGTTGGTTATACGGGCAGTCGGCCAAGCCATAGCAAGCATAGTGCCTAACTTCATTCTGAAAGATAGCGGTGGCCAATTAAAGAATACATCGTCTTCCTCTGGAGCGCATGATTTTGTACGCATTTCCGATTGTGGTGCCAATGATTGCCCCATGGAATACGCGTTTCAGCAGAAGTCGAGTATTTTCGGAAAGTTGATACCAACAGCGACGTCGTTGCATATTTACTTGATTGTCATGGCGGTCGCACAGATTCTAGGAATTCTCCTGCACATCATTTCAATTCCACAGGATGCAAATCACTTTGGTAGTGACGAGGAAAGACAATCCATGCTATCCCTGACAGAGAATAAAGCATTGAAAAAGTTAAAAGAAGCTTTTTGGAGATTGACTCAACACATGAAGTCAACGCTGCGTTGGATAACTATTCCGCTCATAATCCATTACGGTTTGATTTCCAGTTTTATTTGGTCTGAAGTAAGTAGGGCTTACGTATCGTGCATTTTTGGAGTCGAAAATATCGGTGTATTCTTACTGATCACTTACAGCGCGTCAACCGCAGAAAGTGTTCTCTATAATATTTTCAATTCGTCAATTCCCACACCCATGTTATATATTCTGGCCTTGGTATTCTCGATCGCAAGTTACTGTTTGGGGCTATTATGGGAGCCATCGTACACATCCTTGTACGTACCCTACTTGTTTGTTGTATTGGTGGGGATGGGTCATTCGCTATGTAGATTGTCTTCTTACGTGATCGCTAGCGAATATTTCGAAGACTTGGATTCATCATTCATTGTGCATACAGGATGCGCAGCGATGGGCAATGCCATAATATATATTTGGTCGAACCTCCTATGTGTTTATGTAAAACTGTACTTACTGCTCGCAATTACATTCTTTTCGACTGCTTTAGCCTTAGTTGCTCATTACTTTTTTGCCTTCCTCCAGCGGTACTGACGGAGGCAGGAGCCCCCAACAGTGATTAATGGGCAATATCTGCGCTGCACAGACGGTTTATACACCCATCCCATGCATCTGATTATGTTTATTTCTAAATATCGGTATTTTTAGGCTGTAAATGAGAGAGTCTTTCGGCTTCTCTTGATTGTCGGGTTGCTAATGCTATACATCGGATCAGTGCCGACAGCTCAGTGACCCGCACAATGATCTGGGCGAATTATGATGCTGGATTTCCTTCCTGCCACAATCATATCCATTTACCTGGACTTGGGGTCAAGTGGTTTAGCTCGCTAGTGGCTACGGGTTCTTGAGAGGTAACCAGCGTATAGCGAACCAGATACCTATGGCTTGCGGGATCAGTGGCGGCACCACGGAATACAAATTTAAGAAAAAATTCACGAGGTCACTAACATGCCTAGGCTGGGACAGTCGTGATTTGTAATCGTAATCGATTATAAAGATTACGGCATTTCCTAGTAATCGTAATCGAATGTTTTTGTTTTGTTTTCAGTTTGAAATGCATATAAACAGGGTTCTCATTCTCATACCTTACTGATTTCCAGAATTGCCCTTATTTTGTCCTTTTTCGGTATATGTTTGTCCTTATTTTCGGCGAAGAGGCCGTGATTATTATGCCTTCGCGCTGAAATTTTATGACATCTGAACTGACAGGTACGCATTGTTGCACACGCTCACATTGCATTGTTGTTGTACTATTGTTCGTTGTATGTGGTGTTCATGTTCTTTTAGATTGCTACAGTCATTTACACCAGGCCGATATTGTATCTGTATAATTCCGTAGCTGCCGACTTGTAGCGCGGCCCACTTCTATACTTTTTAAGATACCGCTTACGCGGATCAGATGGCGAGGGGGAGCCTCATAGTTAAACCTCCAACACTTGAGAAGGAATTATATAGTCGACCTCGGACGGACTCGAAACAGCAACCTATTGGCTTTGCCGCTGTGGCGCTGTACTTGTAGATGTAGGCTACCTTGTGCCGGGCCGTTCACTTTCTCTATGAAGTTTGACTGTCTCGGCGAGCGAGATATGTTATGTTTTGAATAACTTGGTTTACGTTATGGTAGTGCAAACACTTGATCCGTGATGTAAGGCATCTAAAGAAATTATAAATGATTGATCGATATTATGAATTACGTATGGCTCATGTGTCTGATACGGATAAATATGTAAATCTATTAGCTAATAAGGTGAAAGGAGCAAGGCTAAAAGCTATTCTCGGAACGAGTTGGAGCGATAATTCAGAGGTTTCAAATGTAACTTGAAGGCGAGTGTTTCGCACAGTGCAATATTTTCAATGGTGACTTTAATCTGTCTGTCACAGGAAAGACCACTATCTCAAATCACATTGATACTCAACGACACGAGAAGGGTGTTATAATGATTAATTCAAGCCACTTGGAGGAGTTCTGGAAAAAAGTATGTAATGTGATATGACACGGCTCGTATAAATACGAAGTAGGCCTATATAGATCTTGGTAAAAATTCTTATGAGGTTGATCTAATTTTTCGATTGTCCTGATTTTTGGGTTCTATTTGGGCAACCATTCACATAAACTGAACAACCAATAGTACGACGTATGAAGTCTATTTGAATGCCAAATTACTTAGCTCAGTGGTTCTCAAACTTTTTCGATGATGATTGAAAATCTCGTTTGCAATCCCAGCGCATATAGTTTGATGGCATTCAAGGTTATGACTGTTGCGAGACCTCTCAAATGTGAAATTAGGACATTTTGTGATACGATTGTTGATATACAATGTTCTTTCCAATTCTCTACTAGTTGCTGACGCTTACCCTTGACGAGTGTCAGCCAAAAATATTCGAGTTCATTTCAATATCAATATACTATTTAATTGGAACTTAGGACTATACACTGATCAATATTTAGCTACTGGCAGTAAATAGCGCGGAGCGAGAAAAACTTTCAGTTGAAAAATTTCTTCATAACGTTATGTTGCACAATGTACATACAGTGACACAGACCATCAGATGCAGCGATCTTCTTGATCAATCACGCGCGACCCCATCTTACAACCTTTTTCCTATATACAAGTTGAGTATGCTGTTACCGTATAAAGGAAACACACACACACACACACACACACACACAACGGCCACACGCGCACGAAAAAGAGATGTACGGAGAGACAATTATTTCCTCAATTCATATATGCTATCGCAACACTGTTGCTATACGCCCCGTTGCTGGCGAAATTCGGCCGGGAAAATTTTTGATCACGGGCGAAAACGTTAGTAGTGTTGACGCTGGCGTTTTTCTATTCTCGACTTATCGAGTATGACAGGTCAGTAACAGTGGGCAGTAACAGCAAAGCAATTATGTTGCCCCTTTCTTGAAAAAGATGCTAATGTATCCAATTCATAGCGTTCATCGTAGGGTTTGCAGGAACGCATAAAGCAGCAGATTTTCCCCTCAATTTAACCTTTGACCCTAACCTACAGGGTATTAAATTTCCCTTGGAAATATAGACGATCAGATAAGCTTCAGATAAATCTAAGTGCCGTATCTCAACTGTCGTCCAACATCTAGCTACACCTTCTTGAATATTTCATTGATAAAACCTGAGACGTGCAGACCCGAAATGAGCAGAAAAATGTCAATTTTCAAAGTGACGTAACTTTTGACCCCAAAGTCCAATTTTCATAAAATAAAGTTCATCCTGTTTGGAATAAGCTCATCTCTGCGTGTACCAAATTTCAGGAGATTTGAAGAGGTAGTGATGTGAACATCGTTTGTCTGTGTGTGGAATGGCCCAAACATCTGTTGGATAATCCCGGCTGTGCGAAAAATTATCAAGACGACAGATTTTGCATCATCGGGAGGGGCCGCACTTTCCTCTGTGTGTCTTGGAGTCGACCTTTATCAAAATACATCAGTCCAAGCTTTTTCAACAAAAGGAGTTCGTGTACCATCTTCAAATATAGTAGATTGAACGCTCTCTTATCTGAGATCTGGTTTCATGCTGGTGACGTCATATTTCGAGATACGATTGTTGATATTCAATCTTTCCAATTTTCTACTAGTTGCTGATGATTACCCCGACGAGTGTCAGTCGAAAATATCCGGGTTTATTTCAATATGAATATACTATTCAATTCATACACAGTAAACACTTCATCATCAGTGATATTGACTGGAGAAAGGCTTGCATATTCGTGGCGCTGTTGTTGCCAGAGCACACCTTACGTCTGGCTCTCAATTGCAGACTTGAATTTGAAAGTGTGGTGCAATGCAGGATGTGAACTGTGAAGTCGTAAGATTTTGAGAGCATTTTCGATCTTATGCAGCTAACTGAGCCATAGCGGGAGCAAAGTGTTTTGTGTCTTTTATGACCTTTTCATACATCGCAAGGTTCGACGCCTTCATATCCGTATGGACTATGGTATATATCGGGCATTATCCGAATAAAAGTTACCGTCGTGGGTTAACTGAATCGGGAATGTCGCGGTGTGGAACGTGCGTGATCAATTGGTAAGTAGGTGACGGGAGGTGCCGGAATTTATGTACAACACAGCTCATCGAAATGAATACCCCTTTTTGTAGTTTGAATGGTAAATAGAATTGATTTAAATCGATAGGTTGATGACAATCCACTCATACTGCACACTTCGTATGGAACAGAGTTTTGGTACAACGCAATGCGATTTTTGAGGTTGAGCAGGGGTCACCTACGCGGTGCTCGCGAGAACCAAATGAGTCACCCGCGGTCGAAGTAGCAAATATTCAAATGAGAGTGGGAGATATGAAAGTCGAAGCGGAGAAGGGTTTCATACGAACAGCAGCTGAGCATGGCTCAGTCAACCCTACGAACGCAGTTCTCGATTGGGGCGTTTCTCGCCTTCGCCTACGCCTACGCGGATGCTTAACCGGAATCTAGTTAATATACCCTATAGTCTCGACTCGACGCGGAGATATGCACTTCAGCGCGCAGTGCGGCAACGCAACTGAGAAGGGAGTTACCTATGCATTTAAACGGGCGCTGTATCGATATTTCGCTCACATACACGTTGAACTACTAAAATACGTGTGTAACTGTATACCCTCAGTCTACACCAGTGCTCTTCAACCTTTTTCGTCGTGGTACACCATTTTAACGTTTACTCAAAACTCGTACTCCGTTAACACAGACTCCGTAGTAAGCCTATTTCTGAGGTGCTCTGTTCAACCTTTTTTGCAAGTCACGGCCATATTTCGAAAACATATATAGCATAGGAACTCAGCTCAGCGCAGAGTCGTCAGGAATGATCCATCTGGACGAAAAATACTCATGTTCAATTGGCTACTGGGAACCTCGCACAGCAGTCAGTCCTCGTGGTGTTCTGTGCCACCACTGATTTCTTGAGATATACCTTGCGTATGAAATGTTCTAGTTGTAGGAACAGAGCATCCCCGCAGCCATTTTATATATGTACCAAAATCGCGAGTATTCATGTTAGGAAAAGTAATTTGGACCCATCTTCTAGTCGCGCGGAGCGATAGTTTTTTTCAAACCCCCGTGAACGAATTTCGTCGATAATATTAGTAGTTTCACATATTTCTGTAAAATATTTATCATTGTCAGCCCACCTGATCAGATTAACCGGCAGAGCTGATGGAGTAGGCCAGTAGGGTAACCATGTTTTTGTGAATCAGATTCCGGACACTCTTTAGCGCCCACTAGCGGATTATACAATGACATATGAACACATTATCAGTCAATATGACGTCACACTAGCAAAGCTTCGGCTATCGACTTCAGACAGGAGTGGAATGGAACATCGGTTTTGAATAGGGCTATCTCCAATGTGACCTCTGCTGATTCCTTGGGTCTGCAACAGATTTCTTCAAGGGCCGGATGAATTCGTTTATGGTGGAACTTATCCGGTCCGCCGGTTGTGTGTTAGACAGCCCTGCGATACTGATAGGTCGGTGCGGCTATCTGGTTGTGAGTTGTAACGAGGTCCGAAATAACATTTCCCCCCCTTCCGCCCAAAAAAGCACTAATCTTTGGCCCACCCTAGGGTAATCGATGGAACTTCTTGTCGGCTTACTATATGCATCTGCTATTTAAAATTTGTGAATGAATTCTGTCAATAATATTGGTTGTTCCATATATTAATATAAAATACACCAGTAGATTACACATCCAGTGGTTTCCAACCTTTTATGGCCCCAAGCTCGTTTCCAATTTTTAAATGTTCCGCGGTCCAGCACAAAAAATGATAGGGTGACTACTAAAAAAAAGTCAGATTGCCCAGTCTTACTCACGGTTATTTTGGAAGCTTATGACGTCCAGTATCTTCGCGATCCACAGAATAAAGGCAAACGACCTCAGGTTTAGAACTACTTTCTCTAACTAAATTAAAGCATCCCAAAAGCCTTAACCAACTCTAGGCATATAATACCGTTATCTTATAATTGCGATTAATTTATTTCAGTAAATGATCGTGATTTTTATTTATTTTTTATTGCATTTTTTGCAAGGGCGGTGCTTGGTTCCCATAATAATATCAATATATGTTGCATTGAATCGCGTGCAGCACGAAGAAAAATTTAAAATAGCATAAAACGGAATAAAAAAATACTATTTATGTTGATTTACGATAAAATTTTGAGCCTACTTCAAGCCACAAAATTCCGGACATTGAGGCATGTTTTAGAATTTCCTCCCGGACGCAGTTTTTATAGTGAAATTCCGAACATGTCCGGGAATTTCTGGACGTATGACAATCCTAATGGAGGGGATGTCATTGAAAATTGCGGGCACAAAATTAGTGATGATGCATTTCTCTTTTTATTAAACCTTTGTTGCATGATGTTATTTTTGAACACCAATCAGGATTGTCGGTATAGTCAGATTTTCTTGGAATCGCCTAAAGATACTAGAAAAACCTTCATTTGTCAGACACAAACTATTTTAACTTGGTATTTCTTCAGGGAGCGGATTGTTTTCCTCTGGGATTCACATTTGTACGGTGGGTTCAGAATTCAGACTACAAGGACACATCTCAAATATTTGGTACTCAATTCGTTAATTCAAATTGCATATTGACGGCCACTATACTTTGATTATGTGTAGAAGGTCGCATAATTATTGTTTTACAGCTGCATGCGGCCGTATGTCCGCAGGTTGACTACCACCGACCTAATCAAAATACAGACGAGCAAGGCTGCAACGTATACAGGGAATGTTAAATTCTTATCAGGGTTCGACGTCACCGGACCGCGATCTAACGCTAATGATCTGTTGACAGTGATTCTCAAATCGATCCCCGAGAGTCCCTGGCTTCGTCTCTGCGATTATGTACACTGTGCTATTTATAAGCATCTCGCAAGAAGTACCAATTCAAACTGTGACTTCCTCGAGAATCGTTACAGACATATATCGGAAGCCTAACATGTTACGTTTACGTTAAATTATGAAAAGCATCTGCTTATATATAACACCTCAAGAGGAATGCAATTTACAATTTGCGTACAGCTGATATGAACAACCTGTTCAGAAGCATTTGACAATTTATTGTGATATAACTCGCCATCCGTCCACTGTATTTGTAATGCGGATCTGATACACCCCAGTACACCCCATCCGAGTGGTACACCCTTTTAATGTTATGGTACACCCTGGGGTGTACGATACACCCGGTTGAATATCCCTGGTGGAATTGTTGTTCAATTGTTGACAACGATGCATATTTACCTGATTGTCATGGCGGTTGCACAGATTCTAGGGATTTTCCTTCACCTTTTTAATTCCACGTGATGCAAATCGCTCTTTTGGTGAAGAAAGGCGATCTTTACTATCCCCGAAAGAGAGTGAAGCAGTGAAAAGTTAAAAGTAGCTTTTTTGAGATGAATGCAACACATAAAATCAGCAGTGCGCTTTCTCACTATTCCGCTAATAATTTTTTACGGTTTGACTTCAAGTTTTATTTGGTCTGAGGTAAGTAGAGCTTACGCATCGTGTATTTGCGGAGTAGGAAATATTGGTATATTGTTACTGATTACATACAGCGCGTCAACCGCCGCAAATGTTCTCTATAACAGTTTCAATTCGTCAATTGGCACGTCCATGCTATATATTCTGGTATCATATTTTAGACCGCGAGTTACGTTTGGGGCTATTTTGGGAGCCATCGTCCACATCATTGTGCGTATACCCTACTTGTTCGTGGTATTGACAGGAAAAGCTCATTCGCTATCCAGACTGTCTTATTCTTACGTTATCGCTAGTGAAAATTTCGAAGACTTGGATTCATCATTCATTGTGCATATTATACAGGATGCGCATCGATGGCAATGTCAAAACATATAATTGGTCGAACCTCCTATTTGTTCATGTAAAACTATACTTACTGCTCGTAATTACATTCCTTGCGACTGCGTTAACCTTCGTTGCCCATTACCTCATATTCAATTCTCCAGCAGCACTGACAGACTCCAAAGCCGTAATTCAGACACAAAATTGATCGGCTGGTAAATATCTGCACCGACTGTGTACCATCCAACACCACGCATATACTTTTATATATTTATAAATAATGGTCATGCCAAGTTAACAGCAACGACCGTCGAGTGTCTTAAATATTCACGAATGGAGAAGATGAATATTTCAATGAAACTTTTCTAACACGGCAAACATAATTTTTGAAATTGGCAAGGTGCATTTTAGTTGAATGCTGTATATCATTCCATGCTGCCAATGATGCTGAAATAACTTTGAAAAGTGTAATAACAGATTCACAGTGTAGGACCTTCCAAGGCTTTATCTGGGCTCCTCATCGCTAACCTCGTTGCGATTGCAGCGTATGAAAAGCCGAGCCAAACATAGTCGGCAGTAGAGACGAAGACACAAACGCATGAAAAATGAGGGAGACCGATGGTAAAAGAGTGCGAGTGTGAGAAGTCGCCCGGAGGATGACGAAAAGCAAAGAAAATGAATATTATACATGCTACTGTCGGTGCGCACATGATCTCCATAGGCGAGAAGTGCCGCTGTTGCGTCAATAAAACAAACAAACCTACCAAGATTTGTTTGCGAACGCGAACCTCCAAATTTCTGAGTTTCACACACTAAACACGAACGTGAACCACATGTTCGCGTTCGCACCCTCCATAACCCCTGGTATAAGCAAGCTTCTCCTCGGCATCATTCGTACCGGTGGCTCACAATCCCTATAACGTGGACTTTCGGTGTACACTGTACACACCGTGCAAGTGTTACGTGTGACTTTCGTTACGACAAGCATTATAGTCCTAGCAGAATTCTGTTCTATTCTCGTATAGGGTTCTATTTCTAGCTGGCCCCTAACCTTGTTCCGATATTATTTATTCATAAGTAAAATCTGTATGACGTCAGTCACACGCTGATCTTAATATGGGTCGTATAGCTAACACGAAGATTAGTGGGAATGACAAATCATCGGTGATAAAGTTGCACAATGGGTATAGTGTGGCAAAACAGTCACAGTTTTAAAAAGTATGTGTACTACCATGCATGTTATGTTACAGGGGCCGCCAACTAGAGGTCGACCGATATTGATTTTTACAGGCCGATACCGATACCGATATATCGGCACACTCACAGGCCGATAACCGATATCTGAAAATATGGTTGGCGGTACTAAACTTGAGTATTGCTTTCACAACTACATTCATTGCAGTAAAGAATTTATTAACTCGAAGACTTTTCGTGTGCCCCTTATCGAGAGTTAACGGCACAATAATAAGCATACAGAGAGAGATTCAAACGAAAACCAAAATGGCAAAGTATGACGTAATAATACAATAATAAAAAATTAACGCTAGGCAAAGTCAGCTGTACCGGTAGTCATAACAAGAGACGAGAGAAAATCAAATTATACTATAATACACGGAAGACAACACACAGACAAATAGCGGTATATATTAATGGGAAATTTTGAGATTATATAGAAACTCTTTCTGCCGACATAAATCCGGATTGGTCAATTTTATTATGGTTGACTCCAAGACAGACAGATGGAAGGCAGATCTGCATTTAGCAATCACAGTGAACATACTGTCATTGTAATGACTGGCACACACCGGGTAGTTCATTAAATGTTGACCAATTGCAGAGTTGAACGCTGAGACCTGGTTGTAGGAAGCAGAGTCAACCGCTTCCTTACACCGACGAACAAGTGCAGATCGATCGACAGGCTTGTTTACTGACCTAATCGATTTAGGCACATGTTGGTTCACTCGTTCAGCCAACCGCAAAGATGTGCGACCCACATACCGACTATCACAGTGGCATTGGAATTTATATACAATATTACTTGTTTGTAAAGCAGGGAGCACATCCTTGCGAGTTTGAGGCATGAGCGGCCTAGTCATGAACACCACTCGGGTATTTAGCATAAAATAGCACGATTGCACTGCTGACCGGATTTGATTGGAAAAGCCGACCGACACTGACCCAAGCCAAGGGAGATGTATGTATACTGGGCATTTGTCTGGTCCATGAATTCGTGGCTGTTTGAATTGCGACAGTTTCTTTGTGATGGCAGATTCAATTACGTAGTCTGGATATCCATTGTCAATCAACATGGATTTGATTTTATCAATTTCCGCCACGAGCCGAACATCAGAGCATATCATTAGCGCACGGTGAACTAATGACGAAATCAAATTTAATTTCCGTTGTTTAGGGCAAAATGAGTCCCAGCGAATATAGTGACCGGTAAACGTTGGTTTCCTATAAACTGAAGTAATGAAACCGAGGTTGCTCTTTTCCACCAATACGTCGAGAAAGGCGAGTGAGCCGTCAGACTCTTTTTCGATGGTGAAGTTAAGCGACTCGTGCAAGTTGTTTAGAGAAGCTAAGAAAACATTGCAATCGTCTTCACTGTCGAAAATTGCGAATGTGTCATCAACATATCTAACATACATGCGCGGTTTGATTGCATTTAAGAAAAGTTTGCTTTCTTGGAAACCAACAAATATATTTGCCAAGCTAGGCCCAAGAGGTGACCCCATTGCCAAACCATCTATTTGGAGATACATGTTGTTGTTGAAGCTAAATTCAACCGAACGGGTGGCAGTTTCAAGTAGCTCAATGAAGACATTACGCGGAAAAGGAGGTGGATGTAATGAACTATTATTATACAGCGCATCGGCACAGATATTGAATGTTTCACTCAAGGGGACATTAGTAAAGAGACTGGTGATATCAAAGGAGCTAAGGAATGAGTTCGAGGTATTTATATCAAAGTTTCTGATGTTGTCAACGAAGGTGAATGAATCAATAACGCAATTTGAAGAGTAGAGTTTACGCACATGTTCGATTACCGTATTCAGCCATTTGGCCAAACAATGTTGCGCAGAGCCGACCATCGATAATATCGGGCGAAGCGGTGCGTTGCTCTTATGAACTTTCGGCAGTCCATACATGCGAGGTCTTTGTGAGCCAGATGGCCTCACCATCTCGTACACTTCTTTCGGTAACGCACCTTCTTTCTTTAAATCGAGTAATCTTCTCTGTAACTTTTTCTCCAATTTACCGGTTTGGTCATGTGATTCGGCGGAGCCAAGAAATTTAAATTTGTCCTCATCTTGTAGCAAGTGGTTCATTTTTAAAATGTAATCACACTTATTGAGAATAACGACTCCCGATCCTTTGTCAGGTTTCGTGATGTGGATACTTGAGTTGGAGCGTAGAGACTTAATTGCACGCCAACATTCATTGGACATGAAAAAGTCTCCAACATCCACTGGTGTTCCACAATATGCATGAGCTAGGTCACTCAATTTAGTTCGCAACGCTGAGTACTTGTCGGCATCCTGCGCATTATGATGGCGTAGTTGGCCAATAAGGACTTCAAACTCCGCAAAAATCTCTTCTCGTTTAATATTTTTAGGTGGCAAACAAAAATCCAAGCCATGGGACAGGACGAATTCCTCGGTGCTAGACAATTTATAATCGGATAGATTGAAAATAATTTTCTTGTGTACGTCCGATTTGCCGAATCGATGTCGAAATAAAAACTTTTGATTGCGGTCATACTTCGCCTGGTTTTCTTTCTCTTTCTTAGCATCAATTATTGCCATGTAACGGCAAAAGCGAATGAGGTCGAAGAGTGACAAAATTCTACAAACCTCTCGATTGAGAACACTGCGTTTCTTCTTCAGTCGTACAATTGATAGACGAAGTTTCTCAATTTCATCAAATAGAAACGCTCTTTCAATGTTAGAACTGTGTCGAGCACGAGATTTGTCAATTCTATCTCGGAGGAATCGAGGCAAGGTTCGCAAATTGATGCACTTCTTCAAAAATTCCATTGATGCACGGGATGCTCTTATTCTTCCACGGCATTTAAGTAACAGATTAAGTTTCTTAATCTGAGATGCATTGTACCTTTTCTTCAAATACTTGAAAATATGGTTGGCGGTACTAAACTTGAGTATTGCTTTCACAACTACATTCATTGCAGTAAAGAATTTATTAACTCGAAGACTTTTCGTGTGCCCCTTATCGAGAGTTAACGGCACAATAATAAGCATACAGAGAGAGATTCAAACGAAAACCAAAATGGCAAAGTATGACGTAATAATACAATAATAAAAAATTAACGCTAGGCAAAGTCAGCTGTACCGGTAGTCATAACAAGAGACGAGAGAAAATCAAATTATACTATAATACACGGAAGACAACACACAGACAAATAGCGGTATATATTAATGGGAAATTTTGAGATTATATAGAAACTCTTTCTGCCGACATAAATCCGGATTGGTCAATTTTATTATGGTTGACTCCAAGACAGACAGATGGAAGGCAGATCTGCATTTAGCAATCACAGTGAATATACTGTCATTGTAATGACTGGCACACACCGGGTAGTTCATTAAATGTTGACCAATTGCAGAGTTGAACGCTGAGACCTGGTTGTAGGAAGCAGAGTCAACCGCTTCCTTACACCGACGAACAAGTGCAGATCGATCGACAGGCTTGTTTACTGACCTAATCGATTTAGGCACATGTTGGTTCACTCGTTCAGCCAACCGCAAAGATGTGCGACCCACATACCGACTATCACAGTGGCATTGGAATTTATATACAATATTACTTGTTTGTAAAGCAGAGAGCACATCCTTGCGAGTTTGAGGCATGAGCGGCCTAGTCATGAACACCACTCGGGTATTTAGCATAAAATAGCACGATTGCACTGCTGACCGGATTTGATTGGAAAAGCCGACTGACACTGACCCAAGCCAAGGGAGATGTATGTATACAGGGCATTTGTCTGGTCCATGAATTCGTGGCTGTTTGAATTGCGACAGTTTCTTTGTGATGGCAGATTCAATTACGTAGTCTGGATATCCATTGTCAATCAACATGGATTTGATTTTATCAATTTCCGCCACGAGCCGAACATCAGAGCATATCATTAGCGCACGGTGAACTAATGACGAAATCAAATTTAATTTCCGTTGTTTAGGGCAAAATGAGTCCCAGCGAATATAGTGACCGGTAAACGTTGGTTTCCTATAAACTGAAGTAATGAAACCGAGGTTGCTCTTTTCCACCAATACGTCGAGAAAGGCGAGTGAGCCGTCAGACTCTTTTTCGATGGTGAAGTTAAGCGACTCGTGCAAGTTGTTTAGAGAAGCTAAGAAAACATTGCAATCGTCTTCACTGTCGAAAATTGCGAATGTGTCATCAACATATCTAACATACATGCGCGGTTTGATTGCGTTTGATTTCGTCATTAGTTCACCGTGCGCTAATGATATGCTCTGATGTTCGGCTCGTGGCGGAAATTGATAAAATCAAATCCATGTTGATTGTTGATTATAGTATAATTTGATTTTCTCTCGTCTCTTGTTATGACTACCGGTACAGCTGACTTTGCCTAGCGTTAATTTTTTATTATTGTATTATTACGTCATACTTTGCCATTTTGGTTTTCGTTTGAATCTCTCTCTGTATGCTTATTATTGTGCCGTTAACTCTCGATAAGGGGCACACGAAAAGTCTTCGAGTTAATAAATTCTTTACTGCAATGAATGTAGTTGTGAAAGCAATAACCGATATCATAGGCCGATATTATTATGGAAGGAGTAGAGAACAATTTCACCAAAAATATTATATATTAGGCAAGATGGCACTTGTTCATGCCACAGAAAGCTGAACAACAAACGACAAAGCTGATATTGAAAAGAATTATTGCTTAATTGTGCACATTCGTTGAAAGTTGGGATAACCCAAAAAACAAAACATGATACAGAATTGCAGGTCAGTAAAGAAAAGGTAGATTGTAATGCAGAAAGCATAGTTTCTCTGCATCCTCACCCAGTTAAATTCGTCCTGCAAGGGTAAATCTGTCATATATCACCCTTTATTTCGTCGATTTCTTGAGATTGAGAAGACGGAGCATTGAATTTCCAATAGTTTTGAATTTTTTATTAAATATAAAATATCGGCCGCAATATCGGCCTTCATAGGCCGATATCGATAATCGGGAAAGCTCTAAATATCGGCCTCGATAATCGGCCATTTCGATAATCGGTCGAGCTCTACCGCCAACCCGTGGCCCGCGAGGCAATTTTAGAAATTAGTTATATTATCAAAAATGGATTTCCCAGAATGTGTACTTGCTAGGTCAACCAAAAATTTGATTAGTTCTGAGCGCAACTCTTGGGATGTTGATGACTAAAATATCAGCTACAGCGCATTGGCAGATCCATCGGCCAGTCACATTTCTGGTAGATCTTCGTAAATTACAATAAAGTAGAATATTTTACGGTAGATTCCTCTACAGTAAATATTTTCTTCGCGCTTCGCGCAATATATTGTCACTCAATTTCTTGCTTTTAATATTGTTACCCCCTCCTGAAAATGAAAGAACGCCTGTTTCAGATTGAGTCTAACTATATTCGGAATTACGAGAGAAAGTGTCGTCCAACACGCAACCATGCGTTTGCGCTTGCAGAAAGACCGCCGGCGATAAAACCTATAGGCATAAAATGATTGACGCATGTTGGCCGAAGCTTTCGATATCGATATGTCCAGGCGCAGAATAGTCCTATCTTTGCAAACTGAGCCCAGCGATATAATTGAAAATATTATTGACCGATAAACTTTGAAAAAAAAATTCGCGCTTCGCTTCGTCAGTTGCGTGTGGCCCTTTGGCCGAAAGGTTGGCCCCCTCTGTTACATTGTCTTCGTATATGTGTTCAGAGATCAAGTTTAAGGAATAAAATTAGGGAAATCATGAATAATAATCCTATTACTTTTCCATATATAATAATCGTAATCGACTATACTTCGAGATGTTGCCGTGACGGAAATCGTTTTAGTTATCGCGCGTTTCAGAAGTAATCGTAATCGCAAGCGATTATACTAAAGCGGTCATCGTCCCACGTCAGATCACTATTACGGTTTTGGCAATTTGATGACGGTATTCACACCGCACCTTTAATGTAAAGCCGCAATTGACAGAGCGCTGTGCACTATCTCCACGATCAAACCATGAATTCAAACTTAGTCCGCCAAATTCGTGGTTCACCAATGAATATTTTATTTGCTCAAGTATAGCCTATAATATATTCGGATACGACTATAGTTTATGTTACCGGATCAGTCATGTCGTCGTGTGCTATCATTTGTGTATTCCTTTCTCCTGCCATGTTTCAGTTGTTGACGTCGAATCATTAATAAGAGATGAAGATTGAAATCCGCTGTTATCGTCTGGAATCAAATGTGCTATAGCGAAACATGTTGTACATATTGGGAGAAAATTGGGTACTAGCAGCTCCACCACACAGGTTTTATTAGTAGACCCGGAATCACCGGGTCAATTTTTTTATAACAATGGCGTGACGTAACAGATTTATATAGAGTCAAAGAAATCATAATTACAGACGAACTAACGCTGGCCGTGTTCTTTTATTGGAGGTTGTGGGAGTGAGGCAAGCAATATTCTCCCGTCTGGAGCCGTCAGTGGTGATATTGAAAATGAAGATGAAATTTATGGCATTTGAGCAGCTGTATAAATACAGCCCCACCATTGATTGTATCGAATTTATCGATATATTGTATAGTATTCATCAAATGCGACTATTGTCACATTCAAAAATTTGACCGTTATGACCCTGTGATCCCAGAAAATTATTATCATTATGACACATTTAGAATATATACATTGTGCCTGATTTTGCAAATCCTGCCAGGACTCACGATGACGGGCTGATGGATAACATTGAAGGTAATGAGCGAAAGTCAAACAATTACTGCGTAATGCAGCGCAGTATATCGTTTGTCATAGATGATTTTATGTGAAATTGTTTCGTGAATGCAAGTACAGGATATGACATCATTAAGTATGATATAATTGCTCAATTAACCTATACGCAGTCATGGAAGCTATGGTGAAAGGTTCATCAACAAATCCTCCCTGGCGATGCGCACTATTCTAAGCACCGACAATCTTACATGGGTGATTAACTGATCAGGTAGTCATGGTTGTGGCTAAAATTGAAGTTACGTAGTGAATATCTAGTCATTTACAAGTAGCAATGTTTCTAGGTGCGAAATTGGAGGGTGCAGTTTCGAGACTAAAGCGAAAAGACTAATGACACGATAGATTGTTGCAACTTTTAAAAATATTATATTACTCTCATAAAGTACTTATGGTAACCAATACTAAAACTACTTTCTATATATTGATGTCCAAAGTTTAAAATCTAAGTAGCCAAAATACATAACCACTTGAGTAAGTATTGCAAGTAAAGGAAGCAGACTGAGTAATCCGACGTAGTAGAAGTAGCTCCTTAGATGTTATTACATATATATATTAGGCCTATATATATATGGGGTGATGCACTTTCATTTTAAACATAATCTCATAGTTGAAACAATATTATAGATAGGGATCAATCGTATCATCTGATAGCACGATTAGCCACCAAATACCAGTTATAATTTTATTTGTGTTGACCATAGAGACGAAAAAGCAGTTTGTGATTTTCGTTTCACTAAATATCCCCATATTATAATAACCTTACATGGTCAAACCCATACCAACCAAATCTAACGAACTATTTCCCATATCCATGTTGCACATGGGGTAGCCGTAGAGGTGGCAAACACACGAACGACGGTCACTCGCGCAGTGCATACACGGAGGAGATGTGATTCTTTCGTCAATATCTCATAGGTAGGGGTTTTTTTACCTAAAAAAAGAAAAAATTTGACCTAACAAATCAAAATTTTGACTTATTTTTGACCTAACCAAACTGAATTTTGACTAAATTTTGACCTAACGTATGCAAATTAGGTGTTTTCCCACATAATGTTAAAATTGTACCACTTATCTTCATTTCTGGTTGGAACTGACTGTCCTAACGAAGCAGTTTAGCCTGAAAAAATTTTACAGTGCAACGAGAGATACTTTTTTACATTATTGGGTATGAAGTGCATGCCCTTACTAAGAAGCCTGCCAAGGACGTTCAACAGCAGCAGTTGTTGGCCGACAGCACTCAAGTTGTGCGTACACTGCTGGTGACACACCGTGTTGCTCCATTCTGACAATGTTGTCAACATCACATTTTTTCATCATGCGATTCTTAATATAAAACGATGCACTGCCCAAGAAGTCTTTTTTCAGTTAGGATATTGTGGTACGTTAACCATAACACCATGTCTACTTATTTGTTTTATTTGACCGTTTATGATTCACAATAAGCAGACAATTGGCCGCTTACAACGGTAGGCCTATAAAATAGACTACAAGCAGTAAAATATCAAACAATAAGTTCACCGACAGTGCAAAATCTACGGTACAAACGAAATGCAGACGTCAAAAAATTTTGACTTCATGAAAAATTTTCACAAATTTTGACCTAACGCTACAATTTTGGCAAACTTTTGACAAATTTTGACATGTCAAAATAAAACGCCTTACTGGTAGGCATTTGTGAAATCTCGCAGTCATCTGAAGTGTGTAAATGCATATTATGCGCCTCATAAAACTTGAAACCCGCAACTTTAGTCGGGCTGTATGCCCGAGCAAGAACTACGAATCGTATCTTGACGACGGAAGTATACATGGGGAAAATGCGTAATTACACGTTTTTTCAGTTTCGGTTTATTAGCAATTTTTATCCGTACAATACACCACAAAAATGCGATACAAGGAAAAGATGGAAAGGTGTCGAAACGACTTGGAGTAGTCTTTGGAATCAGACACCCGCCTAGGCGTAGGGCTAGGCGATATAAAGAGAAGGCATGTACACTGAATTAAAAGTAAAAGAAGATAGTATAATAAAAGCAAGCGAAAAAAAAGATGGGGTGGCATGCCACGAGAGGCGAGAACGATGGGTCAGGTCGTAGTCAGGTAATTTTGAGGCCGTACAAGTATTTATTTAGCAGAAATTGCTTGTATTTCGACCTGAATGTGGACATGCTCGTCGACTGTCGGATGGCCTGAGGGATACTGTTCCACACGTCAGGTCCGCAATAGAATATTCATCGCAATACATTTCGTTATTCCTTTTATATTCATCTAACTTTTCGATTGACTCTCGTCGGGAATAATCGTCAATACCGCGGTAAATACAAACGCAGTAGTATGATGGAAATGACAATTTGTACCAAATTTATAGTATTTGTATATACCTTTGTATTGACTATTCTTCCTGTCAAGAGTCAATCGGAAAGATTTGAAGAATGTAAAGGAATAAAGAAATTTATTGCGATGAACAGTCCATTAAGTGTAATTTTCAAGCTCTGTACCACGAGCCATTTAGCCAAAACGCGCAATGCAATATGAAAAATCTTCAAATAGGTAAAACATCGAGATTTCATTCAAACGCAATCTCAGAAACAACTGCGGAATTTGATCGGTCAAGTGCTATTATGTCAATGCCGAGAGATTGAAAGAACGCGACGCGTGGATATGAATTATTTACCGAGTGGGATTGAAAGGAGGCAAGAACAATCAGTAAATGACACTTTGTCCAGAAATACATTCCTGCCTTGTCGCAATACTCGATACGGGAATACCTTAAACGTTGAATTATTTCAAACTCGGACGCAAAACGAATCATTTAGCGAGACAAGTCAAAGGCGCATAGCGAATATTTTCCACCGAGCGCAGTTTTCTGCGTCATTACGTTCACGCTGATTTCATTATCCTTTGCGGAAATGTCCCCAGAGGGATTGCCAGTCAATTAATTATTCATTTACGTAGAGAGAAATACTTTTTCGAGACCTTGATAAAGCCGCTCTCTTCGCGATGCCTTTACTTTTGCGAAAGCACCGGTTCTGGTAACACGTCGTGAGTAATTCGCCCGCTATTATGAGTCCTGGGGAAATGACAAATTTAGAGGAGCCCGATTTAAGACTACGGGAATGCAAGCGATTGTTTGATTCGTTCGACATTAACAAAAAAGGTGTCATCGAGCTGCAGGTATTTGCTGCGATTTTGACATGATATCGACATTTTGACTAATAATATATCTTTTACATTGAAAGGCACTGGGAGATATGCTCAGAACGATTGGAATTGAAGTAGACATTGAATGCATCGAGTCGTCATGTGGAGCGAATCAAAAAGTCGACTTTCCAACAGTGCTGGATATAATAAAATCAATCGATTCAATGGTAAGTATTAAATTGCTTGTAATCGCAAGTCGCATAAAGCAGGGTTTACACTCGCGCTCAGAATATAAAAACGGCGTGAAACCGCGGGCCGGTCGACACATTAGACAGACAAATAGTTCTAGAAATATATGATCAGTATCAGTATCACTTTCACTAACTGACGCAGTCAGAGGCGTAGCCTGGACAATTCATTCGTTTTTGGTGCAAAGCAATAGATATTCATGACGTATAGCGTCTCTTATTTCAAATCCCCCCGTTCCATCCTCCCTACGGCTATGGGTACATATTTTGTACCGTACACTTGAGTGACTCATCATGAATAGCGAATCCATAGCTTTTAGGATGTGGATTGGTCGTTAAAATCATTGTATGACAAAACGTTTATTTACCATGTGGCTCCTTGCAACTTGATATGGATTTGTAATTGCCCATTTGCACCGGCATGGACGAAATTAGAAATATATTTCTCGAGACCGCCGTAGGTCGCACATCCCTGGCATAAAGTATCATCTTACCACCTGGAAAAAACTTAAAAATACATTGTAATAACATTCCGCAATAATTAAATTTAGGAATCTCCAGAAAAGGACGCTATGAAATGCATTTTCCGGGAATTCGACAACGACGCCGACGGATACATCTCAGCGAGCGATCTCGAGAGGCTTTTGTTGAAAATCGGTGAACATACATCGGAACATGATTTACAGGTGGGTACTTTATAGTTTATAATGTGGAGCTTATTAAGTACTAACAACTGACGCAAATTGAGCTGCGTGCCAAGAATCTCCTAGAATTTTTGCTTTCTGTTTTCCAAGTAATGTAGAGAGTAGTTCTATACTTAATGTCGATATGTGAGACTTTCGTGACTTGGATATCATTTTCGGAGAAAATCTGCGTTCACATTTTTTTTACTTTCGGTATAGTGGGATGAAATTTAATAGAAGTGCATAAAATTTGGCTAGAAGTATCATGTGTTGTATATGTGTAAATTATAACTACCCAAACGGATAACAGATATCAATCTCTTCGTAGACATTTTAATGACTTCCTAGCGTAAGTGTTGCAATAAAATCGAAGACGTTTCAAACGCTCAGAGACAATATTTCGGGATCGAATGTTAGTATTCTCCCTCAAACAGAAATACAACTCGTATTATGAAATCTGTTCGCGAGCTGCTGATTCCAATTAGAAAAAAAATATTGCGATTGACAGCCCTTCATATATTAGTTAGCAAGAATGCGGTAGGAAACTCATCGGTGTTCTTTCGACAGGCAATGATAAACGAAGCAGACACTGACGGCGATGGGAAAGTGAGCTTCAACGAATTTATCCAGATCATTTCGTGCCCTAACGTCCCTTCGAAGGTAATAGGAACAGAACAAAAATCGGACTCGATTAAAGACGAAGGCACATCGAACAATATTTTCCTGGCGCCGCCGTCGCGAACATCACCCGATGCGTCGCCGAGGATTTGCAAACGGTCCAACTCTGCAAGAAGGAGCAGAAAATATCCGTCTCCGTCTCGAAGATCTTCATACGTTTCGAAAATGCAAGATCGGGCGTCCGAAATCAAATCGTCCATTGTTGCCAAAAGAATAATCAAAAGGAACTCGTGGAAGTAGTGACGGGTGGAAATGATCTTTGATTGAGATATTTCAAAGCGAAAACGATTTATGTTGGCCGATGGCGAGAAATTCGCACGAATTTCGATGCGACTATGACTCCGATTCAGTTTTGAAGTAAAGCGAATCGCTCCTATTCGGACTGAATAGGGACTCCGGCTCTTCCTTATGCAAGCTATACATGAAAATATAATATCCAATTGGGAGTTGAGAAACTGTTGCTGCGACTCAGATTCTCAAGCCTTCGTGGACTCCGACATATCGAATTCCGCGACACTGACAAATTGAAGTTACGACTCTGACTCGGACTTCCTGTTTGGCTCAGGAAGAATGAATGAACACAAACACGGCTCGAGGGACAGGATACCCCAGAATTGGTGGTTCAATAGCACGAAATAGTTATCATAATTTTGATTCAGTGGATGACGACAAAAGGAGCGAGAAATATCGCATTTTCGACTTCATTTGAATTGGCGGAAATTATATTGAATATATAGCCTATATATTTTATATATATGATAAATGAACAAGAATGCAAAAATGCTATTGTGGTCGATGTCTGAACTATAGCGAGTAGCGACCACTGATTTTATGATGACTCGACTTGACTCGAGTCATTTTCTCAAAATACGAAAATGACTCGACTCGACTCGAGTCAATCTGAGTATTGACTCGACTTGGACTCGAGTCATTGAGCATGACTCGAACCAAGTCACATCACTCGAGACTCAGACAAAGACGATCAAGACCGACATTTCATTGTAATTTCGAAGAATAGTAGAGTAACCGTACTATTGGGATTTCGTCTTTTGGTAGTGGTACTTGAAAATGCGACCAGAAACTGTTAAAATTAAGGAAAATTAGTATATTATAAATGCGAAACATTCGATATCACCAAACAGAGTTATAAAAAGTGGGTTAAACAAGACTTTAAAACAGGAAACCGAGCAATCAACACAATGACTTGGACTTGGACTCGAGTCATAATACCATGACTCGGACTCGACCCTCTAGCCGCTGACTTGGAATCGGACTTGAGTTGGTGGTCAATTGCAAATCACTCGACTGGACTCGAGTCAAAACTATAAAAGTGAGATTGACTTGTGACTCGGAGCCTTGTGACTTGGTAACAACCCTGGACTCGACCCTCTGCTCGCTGACTTGGACTCGGACTTGACTCGGTGGTGAATTGAAAATGACTCGACTTGACTCGAGTCAAAACTATAAAAGTGAGATTGACTTGTGACTCGGAGCCTTGCGACTTGGTAACAACCCTGGACTCGACCCTCTGCTCGCTGACTTGGACTCGGACTTGACTCGGTGGTGAATTGAAAATGACTCGACTTGACTCGAGTCAAAACTATAAAAGTGAGATTGACTTGTGACTCGGAGCCTTGTGACTTGGTAACAACCCTGGACTCGACCCTCTGCTCGCTGACTTGGACTCGGACTTGACTCGATGGTGAATTGAAAATGACTCGACTTGACTCGAGTCAAAACTATAAAAGTGAGATTGACTTGTGACTCGGAGCCTTGTGACCTGATTACAACCACACGACACACCACGACGTATGAAGTTTCGACCAACATGAGACTCCGCGAAGTGTACTGCCGAAAACATCGTCGACGAGAAAATCTTGGCCGAAAATGATCGCCATCTTGGCCGCAACCTTCGATATATGCACAGTATATATATAGGGATATATTCCTATGTGCTTGGGATAGCCTACCATATATTCGTGGTCCAAATTCCGGACACCTTTTAGTGTCCTCTATAGGCTAGGGTACCCGTCTAGGTTAAGTACCTACGGAGGAGTCCTGATTTCTAGTAGGCTAAACAACAAAAAACAGTAGATTATACGGCGCGGGTTTAGATTATATATTGAATTGCATTATATATTTGCATTGACGGCTACTGGCGCGAAATTGGTCGTTACAACAGTCATGCTTCTCAATATCCTCAATAGCGATTCTCACCATCTCTAAAATGAACGATCTGGCTTCGATCCGACGCCATATCCGAAAATTATGAATCAGGCTCTGGCCAAAAATGAAAATATCCGACCGGATATCCAACCCGGCTCCGGTCCATGTCCTGCTCTATTATCTATGCATGCATCCAACCAACCAGAATGGACTACAGCGCTGTATTGTCGTTTATGAGGAAAAAATTAAATCATTCATTACTCGCAACGCAACAACATCTTTTTTAAATACAGTTAGAGCAATGCAGTTTTGTGACTGTGTGTTGTTACCACCGGCGAACCAGCAGTTTGTCAGCTCGCCCCCACGAGAAAACGCTGGTTTTGACCCCCCCCCCCCCATATGCTGATCAACACAACAGCTTCCCCAAATCCAGTTCTCCTTTTCTCCTACGGTGCATATTATCACCTCATTTAACATAAAACGTTTACAAAAATAGACGTTTTCAGTAGTGAAACAAGTCTAGCATTTAGCGATTCACAAGCAAGTCAGAATAAAGTGACGGTGAAATTTGTCTATTTATTTTATCCGCTTACTGCAGGCATTTGGTTTCTAGTCGCGCAAGGCGCGAATATTTTTAAAGTTCATAAATAAATTCTGTCAATCATATTGGTTATTCCATATATTATACTGGTAAATTTTCATCCTCTTTCCGTTCATGTTACCAGAATTATCGGTAGAGCTGGTGAAGGTGACGACTTTGAACATGTAAAACACGTAGTTCTATATCTTATTATCATCAATTTTTTTGGAGGGGGGTTGCGGAGCGGCATTTACTGTCTTGATCGTAACGCCTTGTCTACAAACAGTTTGCGCCCTACTTCCACGCCTCGCAGTTTATGAAATCCTGAACTAAAATAAGTCAAAACCTATTGTTTCGTAATCAATATCCAACACGTCACTTATACACATTGCAGACTGGTTTAAGTGGCAGCTCTCTCAAACATTGGTGCCACGTGCCACTCCTAGTGTTTTTACACTAGATTTAGTGTGTTTGGAGTTGACCTAGTGTTTTAGTGTATTTTTTTAATCAAAATTCTGCAAATCTAGTGTCTTTTCATAAAAAAATATATTTAAATTAAGATGTTATTTTGATGTGCTTTATATAATACATAATTCAAGAAATATTAATTATTATGCGTCTACGCTCGCTCATTTAACAAAATAACAAACCTCATACGTAAATTGCCTTGGTGTCACCCATTTCTATCACTGGCAGAGTGAAGCTACCATAGCCTGATACAGGTTTTCAAGTTCAGAAGGAAACCGATGACAGAAGCGAATATGATAACTTGCCCAAATTTCCCGGCCAATTCATGAATGATTGCATATTCTGCGCAGCCCAGGGATATAATCAGTTATATATCCCGGGTGTTGCCAAGTATGTAAATGTCTTGGGGTACAATATTTGAATTGAAAAATGGTGTGACGTCATAATGCTAAAGTCGAATTTTGCATGGGCACTGGACAGTCATGATTGCCTATAGTGATTTGGCTTCGATGTTTTTAAGTTAGTAAAATGTCCCGGTGTAGTTTTCTTTGATCCTTTTGACTGTGGAAAAGCTGGAAAACCACTTATTGATATGTGATTGTATGACACTCCACCAATTCTTATATCGCTCGATCGGATTCGATCGAATGTAGTGGATATTATTTATATTCACGAGATTCTGTTTTATAGTTAAGTGCCGAAAAAATTTGGATTTGCTATGGGGATATTAAAAATCATCGATATTGTCTGATATGAAAAAAGTTGCATAAATCGTGATGAATTTGTCATTTGAACAAGTGATTTGTGGTACAGAACTTCAGAATAACGCGAAACAATAACTGCATATTGTTAATTTATTCGCTAAAAGCTTTTCGACTAACTCTCATCAGTAGCGAACGTTAGTGATGGGGTGAATCAATTTCGAAATGTAAGAACTATTTTGTCTGTATGACGTAATAATAACAAAAACAAACAACTAGTAGACGGGCAAGATACGGTAGTAACGGCACAAAACAAACGTTAACGAGTACATATTCGGTTATAAATAACCGAAAACACAACACATAACATTAATGAAATATTCCAAGAGTGTAGAGGCGTTCCTTCTGGCGACAGAGAATCGGCTTTCGCAGCTTTATGATCGTAGATTCCAGGACCTTTAAATGAAAAAGAGAACGGCCACGAGCAAGTATAGAAAATTGACTGTCATTGTAATGATCAGCACATTCTGGATGGGATAAGAGATGCTGTCCAATAGCCGAATTACAAGCAGTAACTTGATCATAATCACGCAGTGTGTCAACAGACTGCGATGAAGGAGTTGGAGAAACATTAGTTATTCTAATTTGCCGTGGGACATGCTGGCGAATTCTTTGCTGCAAGCGCTGAGACGTGCGACCTACATACCGACTGTCACATCGGCACGTGTATTCATATATATGTTGCTTTGATTTGTCGCAGGTAGCACATCCTTTTGCGTTGCAGGCATCAGAGATTTCGTCATGAAGATTATCTGAGGTTCTACTTGTGAAAAACAATGCCTCACTGACGATTTAATTTGTTTTTCAAACCTTTTGGACACTTTCCCAATCCATGGAAGATGCAAATAAACAGGACATTTTCTAGGTCCAAACGGTTCAACTTTTCTGAAATCTTTAAGTTTACGATCTATGGTCATTTTAATGATATGATCAGGATAACCATTTGACTGAAAGATTGACCGAATGTTCTCCAATTCAGAATCAAGTATGACTTTACTACAAATCATCAGAGCCCTGTGTACCAGAGTACCAGAGTACCAGAGTCATTTGTTGAGTATTCTCTTAACTTCATTGGTGTTAATCAATGCATCCCCCTCATATTTTATGATTTATACAATAAATTTGCCCTAAATTTCCAAACTAGTGTATTTTTTGTCGATCTAATGTTCTTTAGTTGGCAAATTTGATGTTTTTTTTTACGAACGTCGAGTGGTAATATCGGTTTCAACCGCCGGTTCGCATTATTTTTTCTGTCGGTTCGCCAGACATATTAAAATTGTATACCTTAATTTGAAGATGCGACATGTTGAAGGCTTGCCCATTGATTAAATGAAATAAAACATCAAATTTTAAACTTTTTTTTGTAGTATTCATGGTGTTTGTCGACTACTGCCGATATTCTTCATTATTTTCCATAACTGCCGACTTATAGCACGGCCCACCTCTAGGCTTTTTGTAAGACAACGCTTACGCGGATTGGGTGACGAGCAGGAATTCTGAAGTTGACCTCGGTCGGACTCGAACCCGCACCCATTGGTGTTGCAGCCGCGGATTATACCACCGCGCTATCTCGCCACAAATTTTAAACTGATTCGGTACTCCGTGAGGTAACATTAGGCCTGGAAACATGTTCGAGTTGACTTGAAGCTCAAGCCGTTGCCAGTGACGACATGCGAGCGAGAAGTACGAGCTTACTCTGCAAAGTCTGAACTAATCTGTACAGTTTGCACAATCATTCGTTTTCGTTTCATTCATTTTTTGGATGACCCGGTGTCGCTTTTGTCAGGTGTTTTCGTGCGCGGCGCATTGTAGGCCTATTCGTAGTACGTCTGGCGGTAGTGCGAGACGAGCAAGGTACTTTTGGTGGCACTCCAAAACGCCTCTTCTGTGGATATTGTCGAAGAGAATAATAATATTTGAGGATGCGTAGTAGCTTTATCCAAGGCCGTTGGCGCGACAAATTGTAATCGACTCTCGGCGGTAGCACGGTTATATGGGTAAGGCAATTTTACCTCGTCTCAGCAGATTCACTACCGCAAAATTGAATATCATCATGAACATATTTGATTACGAACAAAACCCTCAACATGTCACGATCTTGTAGCCTACCATACTTGCAAAAAACGGCCGCATACTTTAAATGTTGGGTTGAAATCAATTTTTGAAGTTCCATCGATCCGCAAAATATATTTTGAAATTTTAGCGGTCTGCAAAGCCAAAAAGGTTGGGAACCGCTGGTTTGAAGTAGTGGTTCTTAAATTTTTCCTCCAGCGCCCTTTTTCAAAAATTTGCCCAGGACTTTAGACTACTATTGAAAATATTTCGCGCTTGCATCGCGTGTGAGTACCACTCAACTAATTAACGATATAATAATTGTATGCGCTATATTCGGGATTGAATCAAGATTGTTATAACAACCATCGGGTACGGGCTCAGACCTATACTATCTGGTTCGAGCCCGATGTACAGTACACATCCCGAATTCACCTCTGCAATTGGCAATACGTTAGTTAGTTGTATTGCGTTTTATTTTATTGCTTTGTGTGCAGATATGGCCAGTAACGAAGTAGGCCTACTTCTCGTTTTTCGAAGTACTCAAGTAGTTTTCCGCTACTTACTCAAGTAAAGATAACTTCCCGCTACTTTTACTTCATAATATTTTGTGATCTACTTACTTACTTTTCGCTGTTTTCACTTTGTCAAGTAGAAGTAGTTTAATCCTCCAATCAGAAAGATAGTCTGAGGAATTTCGGGGCTGTTTTCACGGAGTGCCAACATTTAAATTTCATAAAAGTTATGTAAAGCCCATAATTTTCGTTGCGCTTCGTGAACAGAAGATATGGAGTGACAAATGTTTTCACAAAAGTATCGGTGACTATAATTAGGCTACGGGTTGCGTGGCTCCGTTCACACCGCAATGTCGCCCATATGAAATATTTTATCACAGTAAATATGACCCATCATGACATATGAAACTGCCGTTTTGCAATCTAGCAATTAGACCTACCTATCATATAGTAATCTAGCAACCCGTGGCGTGTCCTAATCTGGAAAAAAAGACTATGACTTTTTTGAGTGTTAGACCTGTTTTAGGAGATCAACGTTGAAACTTAATGGACAAAAGACCTGAAATATATTTTCCCCATTTGATCATCATACTTTGTGTTCTAATTAATTTTAGTTCTTTTTTCTGGAGAACATACATGTTGAAGAGTAAAAGCAAGTGCGGTCATGCCTCTATTTTCCGAAAATAAAGCTACACTATATGGCATTTTTACGATCCGCCATATTTTTTTTTATTAAGATATAGGCCTACTAATCACACATCGTATCCGACACAACTTCTCCGTATTGCTCTTCGAGTAAACTAGCGGCCTTGTAATATGGGGGAGGGCGCCATGACATGATATTTTCTGAAACGGCGTGCTCAAAAAAACAGAGGATTAGTATCACATTTTCATATCAATGCTATCATTTGCATCCCATGATGCGGACGAATGCTTATGCTGTCGAAGATTGATACCTCCTGGGATGCATCAATACGAATCAAGCTCTCTGCACCACATATCTCAGTAAGTACTACTTCTACTTGAGTACATTTTTGCGACGCTTCTTCTAATGAGTAGCTTTCTTGACTACTTTGACCACCTCTGCTTGTGTGACTAGCATACAGGGCTGTGGAGTCGGTAAATTTTACCATCGACTCCGGCTCCGACTCCGACTCCACACATTTTCAATATACCGACTCCGACTTCGACTCCGACTCCTGAGTCTTTAAACGTACCGACTCCGACTCCTGGGTCTTTAAGCGTACCGACTCCGACTCCGACTCCCGACTCCGACTCCAGCATTATTACCAATTCACTTCGAAAATTATATGCCACATTGTCGGTTGAATGACTATCATACAACCATTAAACATATGCAAACATATGATTAACGGTGGTATGCTAAATTGTTTCATTGTGGCACAGCTCGAATCATCCACTTTGCAATTAACATGAAAGAAAGATTTGCTAAATATCCTTCCTTTTTCCAGTTTTTATAACATGGACTCTCTAATATCCTGAAACGTATGAATCATTCAAATAATGGCAGATATCCAATCCTGTATAATAAAAATGTAGATAAAAAATCCAAGTGTATAGCTCTTGTGTATGAGTTAGCAACTAATAAAGAGATTGAACTTACTAATTTTGTCATTGCACACTATCCTGATTACAAGCGCACACACTTTTACTACTAATAGACATTGGTCATAAATGGAATTTAGTTAAGTAGTCAAAGACCATAGCCTATGTCTAGTCTACATGCACTTAATCAAGTATTCAAGGATTGGGACTTGTAGTCTTTCTTAATCATTTGTTCGACCCACACAGCTAAGCTACACTTTGTCAAGTGGGAAGCATCGTTTGGTCATATTTACATCATTTTTACAATTTTACAAAACCAGCCGATGCATTCGCTCTGTCGCGGTATCATGGTATAATTCCAAAAATTGCTTCAATTTCGACTGCATTGTTAAAACGCATACTGCGATTTTCTTCCCCTGTGCAACTGAGTTGTAATTTGCAAGTATTGTCTAATTTTATCTATATCAGGTGTGGGCAACTTTTTCGGCCAAAGGGACACATGAGATATACGAACCTTTGCGCGGGCAACTGGAATGTTGATACCTTTTTTTTTAGTCGTACGATAGGAGTGAACCGAATTAGGTAACATTGCAAACAAGACTTATATTAATACGCTCTAAAATTGATAACAATATTTCATGCAACTGTGCAGTGCGCAATCAGGCCGTGGTCGCGCGAAATTTTTTTGCAAGATAATGACTGAATTATATCAATAAATATGTTGCTAGCATACATTGGGGGTCGCATCTGTATACCACTGGGCTCATTTGGCAAGGACAGGATTATTCGGCGTTTAGACATAGTAAAATCGACGGTATCAGTGAACTCTGAACATGCCTCTATCATTTTGTGCAAATGTTTTGTCGACGATCACGCTGCGAGCGCACAAGCGAAGCCGCATGTTGGACGACACGTTATCTCCTAATTGCGAATATAGTTAGACCCAATTCTGTTAATAATATGTAGTATTTATAATTTTCAGAAGGTGGCTCAAATACTGAATGCAAGAAATCTAGTGACAATGAATCATGCGAAGTACCGAGAAAAATTTCAAGTCAAATAAATCTGCTATGAAATATTCTAGTTTATGGTCATATACGAAGATCTGGGATAAATGTGGCTGGCCCCTGGATACGTCAATGCGCCAGAACTGTTGTTTTAGTCATCATCAAATTTCGCGGAACATGCTAATCAAATTTTGGTTGTCCTTGCAATTGTACCTGATGTCATAAATAATTTCGAGAATTATCTCGCGGGCCACACCTAACCTTCTCGTGTGCTAAATTTGGCCTGCGTGCCACGGGCTGGCCGCACCTGATCTGTATGGTTATTAATATCAGTGACTGGTGGTACATAAAAATTCGATTGAAAATTCTCTGAAAGCAAATGTTTTCATGATAGAAAAGTTGGAGTCGGAGTCGAAGTCAGCATCATTCTCACAAACTCCGACTCCAGCTATTATAGTTTTCACGACTCCGACTCCATCAAGCGAAAATACCCAGACTCCGACTCCACAGCCCTGATTGGAACCCAGACATAACGGCTGCGAATAGCGTAATTGCTTAGTGCTATAGTCTACACCTGCAACTTCCTTATGACGCACAGCTTGTCGGGCCTACCACCCGTCACCCGTGCCTTCAACAAAACGTCAACACAACAAACCAAACCATTAACAATCTCATTCACATATTCGCATGACGGCGGCATACAAAACATGAATGAACTCCCTTACATGCTCCATTCGAGTAATACAATAGACTACGGGAATTTACGAATCGCAATCTTCACCAGAGTGAACCGTAGAGAAAATTTATTGAGCCAGTGACGCGGGCACTTATCGATATACTTAAAATGGACTGAGAAAAGCTGGAGAGATTTCAGCCCAAAACCAAGCAACACGAAGTTCAGTCCTAAAGTTGTCTGATCCCTTGAACACTTGCTTCAAACAAACTTGAATGCGGGAACGTCGGTAGTTGGTCGGTCCTTTTGCGGAATCGCTTCATCGAGCGAATGAATTCCCGTGGCGTCCACTATCTTCACTCTGACGGCGGGAATTTGAGCTATAAACCTTTGACGAAGCTGCAAGTGACAATAGGTGTGTGTTATAGTCTCACATTAAGAGCTAAGCATCCGAGAAGTCAGACGCTTCGCAGTTTTCATTAAAATCATGTCTAATTACATAAATACCGGTAGGGTAATTCCATGTCTGATCAACCAAAAAAAATTATTTCGTCACCACATAGTGCTCGAAATTTGCTGAAATTTGGCTCAAAACATCATCGCAATCAATCGCAATTTATTTGAAATGAATTACTTGAGTAATTTTAAAGTTATTGCATGATGAAAAACATGCTTTTCATGCCCATTCAACCGTGAAATTGTAGGGCTGTTTTTAAGTATATTTGGAATTGTCGGTAAATGGGCTGCTTTGACCTTAGAATTTTGTTCTCTTTGTTGTTGTATAAATTGATCTATTCTATCATTCAAGTGCGAAATTAATGATTTTTGGTGCACGGCCCAGAATTTAGCTCAAGTTGAAAGACGGTGCCTCTGGAAATCACTCAAGCATGACAATATTTCAGGAGTCTCCCTCTAATTTCTGTCTACTTGAAAAAAGTTATGAAGGGTGGCAAATGAAAGCTGTTGTAACACAGATACCTTAGAAAACAATTTTTTATGTAATATTTACTTACAAAGTTTTGAAAATAGGGTATATTTCAGGTCATGAAAATGTAGTGATTTTCCTAAAAAATGATGTTCGATATTCTAGTCGCTGTGTTACCTTGAGACAAACTCCAGCATGTTACTCATTTTCTAGAAATTCTTTGTTCCAACAGCTTTCATATGACACCGTTTACAAAATTTTTGATGCAGACAGAAATGAGAGAGAGACCCCTGAAATATTCTTGTTACGCTTCAGTGGTTTCTGGGGTTAATGAGTTATATTTTGGGATGTCAACCAAAAATCAGTAATTTTTGTCCTGTATGATAGAATAGATTAATATATACAACATAACAAATAGAACAACTCTCTAATTGTCAAAATAGCTTATTTACAGATAATTTCAAATCAGCCTAAAGAATTACTTGATTTTCGCGGTTGGATGAGCATAAAAAGCTTGTTTTTTATCATGCAATAACTTGAAAACTACTTATGTAATTCATTTAAAATAAATTGATATTTACTTAGATGTACTTCATGGTGTTTTGAGCCAAATTTCAGAAAAATCTGAAACTTAAGAGATACCCAATCCCTTTTTTGATTAATTTAAAATTGAATTACCCCATGGATTCAGAAGTATTTATGTAAAGTTAATTTAGAGGTACTATCCGTCAATTATTAGTTAACAAAACATGTCAGCCATGTTCCTCTCCAAACAAGCTTTCATATGACATGTTACTTTCCAATTTTCGTGTAGACAGAATTACGCTAGATATAATTGAAGTTCATGTTACGCATGAACGATTTTGAAAAATGTCAGTTTATGAGGTGGGTTTTAACCCTTGACCCCATTTGATTAAGTGACAATTTTCCCTTCAATAGCAAGAGTTTCTTCTATTCTATCATTAGACACCATAATCCACTCTCAAGTACTTGACTATGCTGGTTTATAAACGTTACTGTAACAGGTACTGTAAAACTAATATAACTTCATGGTTGGGTGAGCACAAAATGGCCATTTTTTAAAATGCGATAACTTTGTGATGGGTTGACCAATTTTGACAAAATTAAGTTTGCTGCAGTCAGAACTGGATACCAGATTTACCCCTCCATTTTCATTGCAATCTGAGGACCCAGTGGTGACAAGAGCGGTTGATTTGACATGGACTTACCCGGTAGCAAAAAATATGGTGAAGGGTAATAGGGCGATAAGCAATACAACAAAGATTTATGCAGGCTTGAGGCTTACCATATTTTCCTCACCTAAAAGAGGTAATTTTTGGCCGACAAGTAAAACAATAGCTGAATTGATTTAATGTTTTACATTTCCTTGGTAGTTGCAGGCAAAAGATCCAAAAACAGACACAAAACAAATGAAATCAGATTCAGCCCATGAATACTTTGCGGTTCCCATACTTTTGCCAATAGGAATCATTTTTCACGAGTTTGTAATATTGTTTCAAAGAAATATCATTAAAATTACTAATAGGTCTGCCAAGTACAAACCTGCGACAGATACTCGCATGTAAAAATGCCCAGACAACAGAGATTAAGAATTTCAGAATGTTTTATGGCTACTGCAATTTTTTGAAATGAAACGTTTCGCCTAAAAGTCTTGAATAAGTAGAAGCAACCAACTCTTAATGCAAAAAAGACAGCATTTGCACAATTTTGGAGAGCTGACTATTCACTTTTTTCGAGAAAGAGGACAAATCCTCCTATGGTAGGCCTACAGTTACATCTGAGACCAGAATCTATTGCCAGTAAGTTATGGAAGGAATTAAGGTTAAAGTCTTATTTCCTGTTTTTGACAAATCTACTAGTGTAAAATAGCGATTCCATAATCAAACCGAGACATTAACCAGCCGTTGTAAGCCTCCAACATTTGAGTCATAAACAGAGCTCATTGCAACGCGAGAGAAATATACACTAGATAGACAGATGCATTTATTTTGTCATTGGTACCGGGTACGGACCAGAAGACGACAAGATTAAAATTTCTGACACGGAATAATCATTTGGTAACTTTGTAGCAGTACAAGCCTACCTCTTGCATGCATCTGTTAAGAATGTCGACTGCCTCCGCCCGTGTTAAATTCGGATGATAAAGCCTGTCCAGTATTGAAAGGCAGAAGTACGAGCCGTAACCATGAGCAGCAAATGGCACGTCTATCGCAGACGCAAGGTAGTCCATGAAATACAGCACAGGACCGGTATCCGCATCAACGCCCCCGAGTAGAAGGTTGACATAATAAGGAGTCTGTAAAGAGTAGGACACCCTCTAAAAATAAA
The DNA here is from genome assembly GCF_051294905.1 of Botryllus schlosseri. Taxonomy (NCBI): domain Eukaryota; kingdom Metazoa; phylum Chordata; class Ascidiacea; order Stolidobranchia; family Styelidae; genus Botryllus; species Botryllus schlosseri. Next base: position 18,299,296 of record NC_137237.1, read on the forward strand.
GCTAAGCAGTGCGTTCAATTAAAATTGACGTCAGCATCATAAAATAAAACTTCAATATTGCAAGCATGCATATATGTGAGAGCTTACGATACTGTTGCTAAGTCTATATTCCTAATTGCAAAGGCATTAACGTGCGAGTAAATTCATCACTTACGCGGCTACGTAAATATTCCGCCAGATTTCTCCTTGTGAAATTACCAGCAGCTACGGATGACATTTCATAGCCGTTTCTTAATTTGTAGAGGGTCAAATTCTTTTGAATATATTCTGAAAACTGATCGCGATCACCAGGCTCGCCGCATATCGCCATGCATGTGCTCGTTCCCAGTTTGACCATTTTATCCTCATCTGCCAACAACATCGAACTTCCACTTTGAGAAATGATCAAAGAAATTTTGCAATATAAAGGCATACATGAATGGTAGCAGAAAATTTGGTAAATTTAAACTGTGTCAATCACAACAATAACGTGTACCAAGTTCTTTCCCATGTTAGGAACTGATTGATTGGCAAAGGATTAGGAAGGCAGTTTTATTTTTGTCTGTATATCATCGTGGTGATTTGATAATGGGCGATGGCGATGCAAAGATACAGTAAGGTTATCGAATTGCGACCATTTACTAAACAATTCATTCAATCAATAAACGTATGGTGATACAATTGTTACAAGCCGACTAAATACGGTTTATGGTAATACTTCATAATTATGAATGTAGGCCTACAATTGAATGGTAGGCTATATTCATATTGAAATGAACCCAAATACTTTCGGCTTACACTCGTCAGGGGTAATCGACTTCAACTAGTAACGTGAAATATGAATGTGCAAAAGAGATATGTACATGTATTACACAATTTCTTGTGTAATCCCGTATGGAGTATCTGTAACATAGGCTCTAAGAATTAAGTCAGTCTTGCAGGTTCACAAAGAATCAAGAAATATTGGAAAAATAGCACTGATAATGTTCAAGACCAACCTTGTTGGAAAACAACAATGCTTCTTGCTGCAGTAGTATCGGCTGCCAACATCACAAAATCTGGTCCCTTGATGCCGATCACAAATTCCATGATATATGGTTAGCTTCCTAAACTTATATATTCTTACAAGAGTAAAGGATTTTGAATTTATGATCGTTTGTAATTTTGGACTTCACTTCATCCTCATAGCCCTCTATGTCTATGGAATCTCGGTTCATTTTTTGAAATAAATCCTGCGTGATGAGTGCTCACATGTCGAGCAGTCTTAACGAGCGTCTACGTTGTAAATTAACATTGTTTCTTCGCTATAACAAAGAGCAGCTCGCACAGGCCAACAAATCGCCAACCAATAGGCTGCATCTCATACTTGGAACACCACCGTTACTGATATATTTCAGCTGAAATAAAGTGACGGGTATATTTGTCTAGTCATATTCTCTAACACACATGTATTACTCAGCACTAATTCTTCAAGTGTAAACGATTTGAAAGAGAGAGAGAGAGAGAGAGAGAGAGATTTATTGACTCGTCCAACCGAAAAGAAAATCACATTGACATATGAAAGTAAAAACAAAAAAATTGAATTATATTTTCTTGTGGTTGGGTGGAATAATATCATAATTTAACTTAGCATAATGAAACGATTGAAACTTGGATTGCAAATACAAAATGTTGACCTGTAAAATTTCACAAAGCACCACATTCGTACACTATGAACGGTAGCTACGTAAGTAAGTTTAAATATTCGCTTGGGTGAAGGAGTTTAAGTAGCTGGTTCATACACCAGCGATTGCGGTTCGAGACCTGACGGACTGAATGACATAGTACTCCGAGTCTTTTCATCATATCGCAATCGTGTGGTGTATTGATTTGATAAAAAAATTAATGAAATCATGATTATGACAAGCATGTTTCGGAGTGTTGGCGGTTTATCTGGGATGGATATATATCATTGATCTGGACTCGTCCTTCCCTGCGTCGCTGTTCTTTCGGTGCCAAAAATCCCAGGGTAATTATAAGGCCCGCTGAAGGACGAATACAAGGAATTGAATGAAAAGAGCAAGGAATGCATAAGAAAGAAATACAGTCCAAAGGCGAAGATCGGTCACTGTTACATCGGGCATTTGTTCTGATTTTTGGTCGTGTCGACATTCTGCTATCTGTTCAAGTAACCTCGCATTGTGTGTTTTGTTTATGTATCGCATTGTACAATGTATATCTGCATGTACGGAAATTGCGGACAGGTTGGAAAACAGGATCAGGATTTCTACATACTGCAGCAGGATCTGATCGGGAGCAGAAAAAACACTATCTGCTCACTTCAACTTTGTCCGCGAGAGAATATATAGAAATATATTTATGACAATTACCATTCGCATGGTGCCGCTACAGAGTTGGAATCACAGTCAATATACCATAATCATACCACACACTCACTCCTGTTGATTATATTCAGCGGAACACCCCTGCCACGGGGATTCTTTACCCATACCCACCAAAGATATAACGAATAATACAAAGGCAATTCCTATGGCTAGTCTCGTTTCCACGCTATGCGCTCCGAAGTACCATTGGTAAAGCTCATCAGAGTGAAATTTCCTGTCAATCCATCGCGACAGGATTTGACCAGGACTGGCATGATCTGCCCACAGAAATCTCGTTGCAGTCGCGGATGCAGTAACTGGATCAACGCCTAAATATGGAAGATCGGGCTACGAATATGGTTCTCATCTCAAAGCACTGCCTTTTATCACCTTCACATTCCTGGAGCACGGCCTTGAATTGCTCCTCGAATCCACGGTGCTCCGCCGGTGTTTCGCCAAATTCTATTGTTTTGCCATCATAATGAGTAGACATTCGCCTTTTCAAATTCCGTCGATAGCTAGCGAGCATAGGTGAAAAATTAAATTAAATCTTGTTTGCCTAAGTTACACTGTGCTGTACAATATCGCAGTGTAGATGCCCTACCGATCCAGGGATATCTAGAACTAGATATCCCTGTACCGATCGTGTGGAGTATGGACTCTGATCTATCATGATTCGCATTTGGGACTGTGTGAACTGTTTGCCGACTTTGCATCAGATACTACACAGGTAGGAACGTGATTAAGAAATTCAACCATATAGAATGGATATCATTCGTTGTGACAATTCACTGAGCTCGTGTAATTTCAATTGAAGATGAAATCTACAACGGCGTGGAATACCTACCTATGAATAATCTGGAAGGATATCTGACTGCACAGTCCCATTTCTTCAAGCCTTTGAAGGATCCACAACCGTTTATTGCCGTCCGTAACCCACAGATTATCATCGCACTCGATTACTGTCAACATGCTCCGATTTTTGACCGTTAACTCTTCAATCGAAATGTTACCACAAAGACACCGTCGGAACAAGTCAACGACATGAAGTCCAGAGGAGAGTCGAGGCGAACACGTTAATCGGGTGAAGCTGAACAGACGTGAGTTATATATGCATCATAATTGTCAACCTGCATGTGCAACTTATTGATAAACGGTTAACCCAAACGCATTGACGTTAGCGAAAGATGCGGGAAAATTCTCTATGAGTATGGTCATAATACACTTTTACCAGTAAAATTAAGATCTGGGCAGCATTCACACATTAATTAACGTATTTATACAGTAGAGACGCTTTGAAGCTTTCTGACCAAAATGATACACCTAATATCCTTGTATTTCAGTGTTACAAAACAGTGTTGGGATCAAGTCCCTTCTTTCGAGTCACAAGTCATCTCGAGTCATTGTACATTTTGACTCGAGCGAGTCAAGTCAAGTCATAAGTCAAGTCAAATCAAGTTGTATTTTTAACGGGACATGATTGCACTTTGCTAACTGTTTTAAATACAGATGGAGGTCCCCATTTATTCAGAATCTAGGGACGAATAAAGAGTTGATTATACACGCAAAAAGCGCAGTATCACTCACGCATACGTAGAACTGCTAAACTACGCATTACGCAATATAGCGGTATAGGTTCGACAGTGTATAATTATCAGCCAAAATAGAGTATAACATAAGAAACATCAGAAAGTTCAAAAAATGATATGTGGAATACCCTACCCACCTATACATATCCATACCCATGATATGCAATTATAAACGTGAAGGATATTCGTTCGACTAAAATCATGCAAGAGTGTCGGTTAAGGTAACCAAGTTTACGATAATTTAAGCTGTAAGCTCCGATCGCTGCGTTTATGATCAATTTATTTGTGATATAGAAAAGCACGCTCGGTAAACGCACAATAATTGAGTGATTGGCTAGCAATCCGAACTTATACAAGATAGAGCGATTTAGTCGACATCGATTACGTGATGACTTGAAACTGACTCGTAAATTTTGCTTCGAGTCACGACTCAATCTGCATTTCTGAAGCGTCGAGTCAAGTCAAGTCATTTTTGCAAAGTGTCTCGAGCAAGCCATGCAAGTCATACGAAAAAGGTGACCCGAGTCACCCCAACACTGCTACAAAATGAGAGTGTCTTCATCGTACCATAAAGAATGATACTGTTTAATGTTGTGATCCACAACTTCCCATGTCCGTTAGGCTATAAAACTATGTGCTGTTTGGTTTGGAGTAATGCATGTTAAAGTTAGGAACTCAGAGCAGTATTCCCTCTATTTTACCGAATTAAATTCGGTCTGAGCGTAGGTATATCACATATTTTCAGTTACTTTACTTACCACACGACAATGAACCAAAACCCCATACACACAGACACAGTCGTCAGAAGAGAGATGAATCGCCGTGTTCAATGATTGTAATTATAGCCGGACATGATAAGCGTTGTTCTGTCAGTGTTTCATAACCTGTGTGGGTCACTGCTGTGGGCCACTGTGGACAACCGCAGCATGCTGTATGTGGATTGCAAATAGCGATGTAGCGTTGTGCATTATTACATCGCTGAAATATTATTGGATTGCAGATACGGTTAACAATGTCCTCCTTTATGAGGATTTGTCCTCCTTTTTCAGGAAATCGAAAATGTCCTCCGACGACGCGTAAATGTCCTCTTTTTTTGAAATTGGCTTTGATAGCCAGGGTATTGACAGGCTGAACTAAAAAACTCCATAAATGGCACGAAATCTGTAAGACGGACGTTCGAGCGGGTCATTCGGGAGTAGGAATGGAAAAGGACATTTTTTCAGTGAAACCACAGCAGGACCGTTAAAAAGTGGGTAATGTGGGAGTCGAGTCGAGAAGATGACCTTTTTTTAGTCAACATAGCAACCACACAATATTTCCAGAACATATCGAACGAATCGAAAAAAGAACCAGCAGTTTTCTGGTCCGGTTGTCTGAATTTTATGATTTGTAAAACGTATTTTCCTTTCCGGATTCCAAAGTATAGTCACAGATTACCTCGAAATTCATACAAATGAAGTACTATGGACGTGCAGCCATACGTTATACGATCAATCAACCATTCACACAGCAAACAATCAGAAATGGACACGAAATGTTCTTCAACATTCAAATATATTTGCAATGGAATTAGAATCCGCGCAAAATATTTGCTCAAAATCTACTCTGTAACAAAACTGTTGAACTGTGAAGGGAGAAGCTTGTTTATTTTTAATGCTCACCGGATACGAGAAGGTAACGCTTTGCCAAATACGGGAGGTACCGAGTGGCTACAACTCCTGCTGCTTCCTGCCATTGCTAGTAATCAAAATCAGAATATTTATAGAAACATTTACTATTCTTGCGTCACAATTAGGTAAATGGATGGCGTTTGTGCCTTCAGCGCCACCCACGAATATCAAGCGAGGTTGCAGTAGCAGCGGATTTGAGATTCTATTTCAAGGCAAGATCAAGATGCACATACATTTTCGTGACATTCCTGAATCCAACTCCATCAACTCCATCCAAAACCGATGCATGGGAATTGAATATTATTGGAAATTCGATGTCCAACACCAAATTGGAAATTAGCAGTGCAAATTCTCATGATGTTTGAGTAGGGTTGCCATACGTCCGGAATTTCCCGGACATGTCCGGAATTTCGCTGAAAAATCTGCGTGCGGGAGGAATTTCTAAAATATGCCTAAATGTCCGGAATTTTGAAGGGTTGAAGTAGGCTGAAAAGTTTTTCGTAAATCAACATAAACAATATTTTTTTTCAAGCAGATTTATGATATTCAAAATTCTTCTTCGCGCTGCGCGCGAGGTAATGACACGTATATTGATATTAGTGTGGGCACCAGGCACCACTTTCGCAAAAAATGCAATCAAAATAAATATAAATTACCATCATTTACTGAAATAAGTCCAATGGTAATCGCAATTATATGCAAACGGTATAATACTAGAGTTGGTCAACGCCGATTAGATGCTTTAGTCACAGATAGTGGTTCCAAATCTTGGGGTCGTTTACCTTTATCTGGGGATCGCGATGATCACCGTCCTATGCCGGGAGTAAGTTTGGGCAAGTTAAAAATTTTTAGCAATCAGCTTATCAAGTTTTTACCTGGGACACGGAACATTTTAAAGTTTGAAATGAGGTCGCGACTATTAAAGGTTGGAAATCACCGGATGTGCAACCTGCTGGTGCATTTTATGGTAGCCTAATGGGAGAATCAATATTATTGAAGAATTCTTTCATAAAATTTCACAGTCAAATGCATATAGTAATTGTCCAAAAAGTTACATCGATTACCCTATGCTGGGTTAGAGATCAGTGCTCTTTTTTTGGGCTGAAGGGGGCGGAAAAAATGTTGTTTCGGACCTGATTAAAATAAAAACACACAATCAGATAGCCGCGCCAACCTAACAGTAGATAGCAGGGCTGTCAAACACAATCCAGACGGGCCAAACACGGCCCGCCAGACGATTTCATCCGGCCAGTGGAGAAATCTATTGCACACCATAGCAAGTAGCAATCACCAGAGCTCACATTTCAGAGGGCCCAATTCATGACCTATATGTCCCACTCCATTCCTGTATACAGTCGTTTGGCAATGCTTTGCTCGTGTGACGTCATATTGACACTCAATGTGTAATACCTCATTTTTACATCCGCTAGTGGACGCTAAAGAGTGTCCGGAAATTGCTTCACAAAAATATGGTAACCCTATGTTTGAGCCTATAGCTGCAAGTCAGTGTTTTGAAAAATGAACGTTAAGAAGAATAGTTTTCGCATTTACAAGACTACAGCGAAAACCTTCACCAGTGCCTTCGACTAAATCGACTCCCTCTCTCCACTTTATAACCGAGATTGATAGAACTAAGAAGACATAAAAACACAAATTCTCCCAGCAGCTGTGACTAACAGCAGCTGTGACTAACAGAACAATATCTACATTTCTCTTATCGCTTTTGCTAATATCGTATTATCGTATTTCACTATTTTGTATATAGTTCTGTCGTATTACATATATAAGACTGTCAATAATTTCATAGGAGTTATAGCCCAGCTAAGCTGATTTTAAACTTTTGTAACTGGACCTTTGCTAAAGATATTTCAGTTCCACTGCTTTAGAGTATACCGATATATCACAAACAGATATTTAGAACGTTGCTGATTTTTATATAAGATTCAGGGCTGTAATGACTCGAGTCAGACTCGAGTCACGAGTTTTTGGTGACACGACTTGACTCCAGTCATTTTCTTAAAAATGAAAAATGACTCGACTCGACTTGGACTGGAGTCATTGCGCATGACTCGGACCAAGTTATATGACTCGAGACTGGGTCTACCAAGACAGGCATTTCATTGTAATATCGAAGAATAGTAATCACACTATAGTTATTTCGTCTATCGGTACGGGTACTGGAAAATTAGTATATTCTGGAAAATTAGTATATTATGAATGCGAAGCTATGGATATCACCGAGCAGAGCTGTAAAAAGTGGGTTTCACATGACATTATCTCGGAACTGATCAGTCAACCCAATGACCTGGACTCGGACTCGAGTCAAAACACCATGACTCAGACTCGACACTTTAATCCGTGACTTGGACTTGGACTGACTCGGTGGTGAATTGAAAACGACTCGACTTGACTCGAGTCAAAACTATAAAAGTGAGATTGAGATTGACTTGTGACTCGGAACCTCGTTACTTGGTTACAACCCTGATAAGATCCATAATTTAGGGTTACCATCAGTCCTCCTTTAGGAGGATTTGTACCCCTTTTCAGGAAATCGAAAATGTCCCCCGAGGACGCGCAAATGTCCTCATTTTTTATAATTCGTCCTCTTTTGTAGTTTTCAGAGGCAGGCGATTTTAGGCACAAACAAAACACGCCATTAATGACGCCAAATGTAGCATCGGGACGTTCCAGCGGGTCTTTCAAGAATCGAGATGGAAAAATGACCTTTTTTCAGTCAACACCAGATGCATAATTTCCTGTAAAAATTTTCAAATTATCCGTTTTCTCGTCCGATATTTTAGATTTTTTGATTTGTAAAATGTGTCCTCTTTGCATTATCTTCAAATATAGTAACCCTACTTAATGGAGATTTGGTGGCATGCTAAGATGGAACTATAGGAACAACATCAAGTCCGACCTGTAGCAATCATGGGTGTGATATGAAATTAGGTATTGCCGATGCATTACCTATAAGTATTTGACCGAACTATACAGAGGTAGTCAGTAACGAATTACTTCTACTTTTTCGAAGTACTCAAGTAGTTTTCCTCTACTTCTGGTACTTACTCAAGTAGACCTGATTTTCTCTACTTCTACTTCTACTTCGTAATATTTTGTGATCTACTTACTTCCTTTTCGCTATTTACAGTTTGTCAAGTAGAAGTAGTTTAATCCCCCAATACGAAAGACCGCTTGATGAATTTCGGGGCTGTTTTCACGGAGTACCAACATTTAATATTCATAAAGTCAAGTAAAGCCCAGAAATTTTATTGCGCTTCGCGCACAGTAGTTATGGAGTGACAAATATGTTTTTTCACGAAATATCAGTGAATTTAATTTAGGTGCCGGATTGCTATTTGGTTCCGCTCACACCTCATTGTCGCCCATGGTCCACCATAACGTTTCAAACTACCGTTTCGCAATCTAGCAATTACCTATCCTATCGTTATCTAGCAGCCCATGACGTGTCCTGCTAATCTGGAAAATCCGACTTTTGGGAACGTTACACCTGTTTTAGCAGATCACCTTTAAAGCTTCATGGACAAAAGATATGAAATATATTTTCTGCTTTTTAGAAGTGGTATTTGTATTTCACCTTCAATTCCGAGTATCATACTTAGAGTTCTAATTACTTTCAGTTCTTTTGTCTGCAGAACAGACATGTTGAAGCATAAAAGCAAGTGTAGTAATGCCTCTATTTTCCCAAAATAAAGCTACAATAAATATAAATTTTACGATCCACAATATTTGTTATTAACGTATAGTAATCGCGAAAAGGGTTGAAACCGTATCCAATACAACTTCTCCGTATCGCTTTTCGCCTAAACTTGGGGCCTTATGATATGGGGTAGGGCGCCATTCCATGATATGAAGTACTTCTACTTGTACTTGAGTAGATTTTTTCGTCGCTACTTCTACTTCTACTTGAGTAGCTTTCTTGACTACTTTGACCACCTCTGGAACTATATACGCATTGACTCAATGCAATCATGTAATGTGTCAGTGAGGCTAGACTTCCCTGTAATTGATGCCACAGAGCCACATACTTTTCGTCGCTTCGATCGGCGTGTAATGGCATTGTAATGTACTGGAAGATGACAGAAGCTCCGAAAGTTTCCCCGCCCAATGTACGGAGCCCATGCAGCTGTTTTGTTTCAAACACGGATCTTCCAATTTAACCCAAAAGTCATTCTCAATATGACGAACAATAAGAATATGCCCATCGATATCGATTTCACCATCCACTATAATCTATTTCCGCAAAAACACTGAGGTGAATAACTATTAATATGACGCCGAACTGTCGTTGAAACGCAACCAGCGTACTAAAACTGTCAAGTGCTGGCAAGCGCTCAATTAAGGTCGCGGTTTTACAATGTGAGCTAATATATGTTTTTCAAGGAATTCAGGTATTTGCTAATCTGTGATTTTCATTCTGAGGATTTAACTTTTTCCGCATTCTGACGAAGACCGTGGTGCAACCATTCTTATTGGCACATGTGGCTTATTGACTGAAACTATGTCTGGTCGAGTCAGTACTTTCGCAGCGGACCCATGATCAATTGGGAAGATATTCATCTCATCTGCGTGTCACAATGACTTTAATTCAGCAGCATTACACATCCATCGTATCCTGGTGTGTAAGATTCTTCATAAAGTCCGTGTTCAAGATACAAGTTCGTATTACGTATGCTATACTTGTCTTGTAATGGAAAAGGAATTTTTCGTCGTATTATTGAGATGAGTGAGATTTCACTTAATTGGCTGTTTGGATTGTCGAAAACAGTTTCCCCCAAAGAACTCTGCGATGCTACCCCTTTAAAACTAATACACTGTTTGCATTTTTAGTTCACACACGGCGCGACCATTGAAATTTCTCAATACCTTTGATTTTCGTAGAACTGATTAAAGAGATCACGTTCAGAGGGCACGCGGAGAGTGTTCAAATTTGAGAATATATCCCGCCATCTTATCGTACTTACCGATGAAATATATATACATTGTGCGACCTATCGACTTAATGTGAAACCAACATGGTTTGTACTTGCTAAAAAAATAGACAACGAAACTTTCAAGCACAAGTAAAATAAATATGTATATATTGCTGTAATTAAATAAATCATTCTTGACAATATTCAAATCAAAGCAACTACTCAATATTAGCCTATACAACGTATTTCAGTTTCAATCTCAATCTCAGAGATGTAATATGGACTCTAGCGCGTATTGTGTTAAGAAAGATGTCTTGACGGACGTAACAACAGCTTTCAATATCTGGTTGTAAAAATCATGTTTTGGACATGTCTACATGGATGATGCTTAGTTGGAGTGCGTGTTATCCTGCTGCATTTGCGCGGACCGCGATTCACACGAGGACGATAGAGGTGCCAAGATGACTCGTGCTGACCCGACACTATGTGCTACGTGTTGACATGGGATGACTCACGCAGATTAGTGGAGTCGATTTGGTGTGAGATCAAGTTACAATCCTGATAATAGGATAGCAGCGAAGGCCTAACCTAAATATTTACGCTAAAGCTCGTGACACATGCTCTTCTGACGACACCGCTATGCTGGAATACAGGAGGGCGATTATTACGCCACACTCGCTGCGAGTAAACTTCCGTGCATCAAGGATATGATGGACATTGGACATATACGTTTGTACACAAGGGAGACCTTCTCCTTCGAGAGATTATAATGTTGTGAAAGCCATCAAGAGAATCTATGATTATTTCAATGAATGTTTATGGCTACTCCGAAACCAAATTCATATCGCTCTTACATGTGTTTTCGTTGTAAATTTGTAGTCTGATGTCGGGGTTTTCGGTGTACTGTAGCCCATCAATCATCCATAGTTTATTCAAGTATTTTGATAGGCCTATAAATAATATACCATCCGTATTGATGTATTTTAAATTCGGATGCGTCGCGATCAGACAGTTAGGAATTTCTGGAGTGCTGAATATTATCAAAATCGTAAATTCGGCGAGGTGTTATGTTGTTTATTGTATACATAAAGACTGGCACAAGAGCCCCCGGGCAAGATCGCTGTTTTAGTAAATCCTTTATTGGAGACGAGCACTATGCAATGGGTGAAAACAAATCTACATATCGACCATGTTCTGTCGATAGTTTTAAGATTGTCTTCTGGGAATGAAGTATATTTGAAATTCATCTGAATGCTCACTGCTCGGTCACGTCAAAAGATTGACAATACGCTTGTGCGGTCTCGGTGTCTGAGAGAGTATAGCTAAACTTAACTTGTAAAACGTCTAATCGTTCATGACCTCAAGACAATGTAAGCTGCTTTGATATTTTGGGGAGATTACTCACGAAGTGCTGGAGTAAGCGGAAAATATATGTCTGGTCTCATAAAACCGAGAACCATGTGAGGATGGAAACATCATTTTTTTTCCTGGTGTGATGAACCCGATCTCTACTATACGTGATCAGATTAGAATATGTCTATAACGGTAAAACGACTGTGGATTATGAACGATCGGCGTTCGACCAGTTCCTACTGTACAAAATGCAATTTTCTTCATTTACGAGGAGTTACTGCGAAGACAAAAGTAATGAGGTGAGTGAATTTATCTATATCAGGGTCCTAAAATTCTTACAGACAGTGCGACTTGGATGCGTGTCAGCCGTCTCAAATTACGACAGTTAAGTTGCCGGTATAGTATTAGCTTGCTAGAGCGGATCCTCTGTTATTAGCATTTAGCATTATATGTAATATGCACTAGATATTTGAGTATATTAGTGATGTAGCAACATACTAAATAAAATTATTTCTCATGGTGCAGTGAGAATAACGAGTGTGATTCCTGTCAAGTTTTCCTCGTGAAAACACAAACAGGATGGCAAATTGACAGAACGATTTCGGCCCTGTGGGCGGCAAATGCTGAATATGATGTTATTAAATTGAACTGAGGCTGTGAAATGAGTAGATTTCACAATTATTATGACAGAACAAACAATCTGATAACCCGGCGGAAATGAAAAATAATATGGAAAAACTGGAATTTCATGTCGATTATATGTCAGGTCACAGAGTATTAAAACTTCCTTATTTCGCACTTGAGTAGGGTGCCAACTGTTCTAAGATTTGAAAGTTATCATGTTTTTCACATCTCATCGTTTCTACATATGCAGTATCGTTAAAGTAAGCTGTATTGCTGGATTTTAAAGCAGCTGGTCCAATGAAGCCTGACACACTTTGTATCATCAGTGTGTCCAAAACGCGTATTATGAGGCTTAGTGTTTAAATGTAGAGCCTATTACTGTGGCGATTTGCGTAGTGGTATGTTCCGTCACTGCAACACCAATCGATCGTAGGTTCGAGTCCGACCGAGGTCCACTTCAGAATCCCTTCCTATATATTGGAGCTTTTGCCATCCGATCCCCGTAAGCGTCTCATTGAGACGTAGAAATAAAAGTGCGCCGTTCTGTATGACGACAGCTCAGTAACAGTCAATAGAATACAGGCTTGGTGTGAAATAACCACGTCGAAACACCATGAGAAAAACATGTAGGCCCTGACCGTCCGGATAAGTTGACTTCGTCACGAGATCACAATCACAACAGTGAAAACAGCAAAATATTTGCAAATAGATTTCACTGAGTTTGTTTGTCTGTAAGGCTACGGTTTAACTGAATTTCGCAGAAACATACCTCGTCTAACAGAAAATATGTTGGTCGCTGTGATGTTATCGGCAAATGACTGTCGTTTAAGATTTGCAGGATTATTTCGACGGTTATGAAGACAAAAGTCGCAATCCAATATGGTTTCAAGGTGAAATCGATATTTAACGAGATACTGCGATTTGATACATCATCACGACAATAGCCATGATAATGACAGCGTTCGCGGACATTTGTACTTATACACTTCGAAATCGAAGTGCGAACAATAACCTGCAATCTCTTGTGCGTAAAACGAATCAACTATAAGCCCCGCAACGACATTGCGACGTGAGTGATATCGGATGTGCGGGCCGCACATCATCGTCGTTATATCGGGCATGATTGCGCGGGGAACATCTGCGATTAAATCGCGCACATATTGGTAAACATTAGGGAGTTTCATAATCAGCAAAACTTTTTCACATCTTCCACCTTCATGGACAAAGTGATAAGGATCGCTGGGACGAGAAGTCTTTTAAGGCAATTTCGCTTCGATTTAAGGCGAAAAAGTAAGGGAGTAAGGCTTACGCCGTCCGTGTTCATTTCACAGCATGTTACAATTTACATTTTGGGCCATGGCGCTACAGCAAGTTGTCTGCCAGTCCGCTACCGTCCGTCGTACCGACAGTGAAACTCAATCCGCGCCAACAAAGTTGATCACCTTTGAAAATAGAGGAGATAGAGGTATGACTCAGCGTTATTGATAGGGTAACTTTCAAGGATCATGAATATAATAGCCCTGCTTCTATAGGATTTCAAATTGGGTAGGGTGTGGCGTCATTCCACTCATGACATCACGTGACGTGATTTCAGTATTAAAACAGGTGTTGTCGTTCCTAAAATTTCGTTCGGAACCACATGCCACAATAGCTACAAATCACGCCGCAACCACTTTGTGAATAGATATTGCATTCTTATATTATTGCGGGTGAGATCTCACTCCCTTAAAAGCAGTATAAATCACTCCTTATTCGGTACATATTGCTTTGTCTGTTGTTGTTTTTGGTAGTCATGGTGTTTCGACTACTACGGTCTTGTGCACCAGAGCAATTTTCCTTATGATTCATGATTATTATGATTACGAATCTTACAACTTGTAGCACGACCTTTTTTGTTCGTGTTTTTCGCTTTGTCGTATTATGGTTGGACCCAAAATTGTATCACTGCCTCTACATGTGGTCAAACTGAACCTACATTTTTGCTCGATACGCAGATTGGTTGTAACATTATAATATTCTCGCAAGAATACAATGAAATTGTCCGCGAATTTTTTTTGTGAAAGCATCAGTTTTACTGAATAAACATAGGTGTGTATTTCAGAGGGCGTGTTTGATGTAGGCTACATCCACTGTCACTGGCACCAGGTTCAAGTAAAGGTATTGTGGATAGGAACGCGATTATATCCATCAGACATGGGAAAACGCTCTTGCAGTTTTAGGCTGTTGATCTCAGATCCACTTAGGTGATTATCTGATGGAAGTAGAAGTGGGAATGAATCTACCTTACATTCTATATCGAGTTAAATGAGTCAACGTTTCTTTATTGTATAACGACGTACTTGACGCGGTCTTCGAAAAAGCAGACGAGGTACACCGCATCTTGTCTTCAAAATATTATTCACGTTCACGTTCGGTAATTGAAATTAATGAGCATAGAGGGAAATAAAGTAACAGTAAAATAACGGAATTTATAGAGAATGACATAATGACGATTGACGTTGATGAGTTCGGCCATAGGCCTATGGTGCATAGAATAGTTTAGTGACATGGCATTTTGTGCTGTTGATTACATTGGCATGATACTTGAGCCGTTCGAAAATTGAAGAGGATGCTATAATCTCACTCTCTGCAGTCACGAAATATTGCATTCTGCATCAAGAGTAGCACGCAATCTATTACACACTCAAATTTGAATAAAACGAAATTTACTATAACAATTCGCGTGCCTGGCTCCGGTCATTCCTTTCCGCTTCAATGTATACAGGATACACATTACTTATACACAATTTTATACCAAAATTTCCTCACCATTACTATACATACTATAATGTCAATCATTTAAGGACGATATTATATATTATCATTATAGAACAATGCACATTAAAATACCGAGTGTTCAAGAAAGCTTACCTGCGACACGTTACGAGACAGGACCACATCGACTACATCAAAAGTTACAATGGATGTTTCCGTGAATGCTGTTATATTAAAAAGTAAACGCTTCTGCGCTCCGCTAACGAACCTCGATAACAAATCGGTATTCTTCTTTCAGATTTTCTTGCAAATCCTTCAGTTATTTTCATCTCACGAAGCAGTGCTTTCTGATGAACGTAACAAGACATGACGAAGGCGTGGTGCTGGCTCCCTCGGAAGTTCACTCGCACGTCGAAATAATTAGGCCAGGTAACTGCCCTTTCGAGTCGTCTGTGGCTGATGTGATGCGGCCTATGCAAAGTATATATAAGTCTGCTGGATAGATGTTACATATAATGTGCGGTTGTGATATTGACCTCGCGGTGGTGTGGATTTAATATTTGTGGATTACATATGGTTTACACTTCTGGTCTCGCAAAGCATGTGTATCAGGTTCGATTCCTGTTGGCTATAACTGACAAGAACCCAGACGCTGGTTAAGAAAACCACTCTCGGCCCCAAGAACGCGTACTGGACTAGTGGGTGTAGGTTCATTAGGTTGCGACAGGAAGGGCATACGGCGTGTCACTGCAGCCAATTCATTGTGCGGACAATTGAGCACCGATCATCTGCATGTGGCATCCCCACTATTTAGCCGGAGAAGCCCGGATACTTTCTCTGTCCCTCATTAAGTGCATTTGGAAATTTTAGGATCGATAGCGGTCGTTTCGGGGCCTAATCGACATGATTTGTCGTTTCTCATCCACTGTAATACGTAAATGACCAGAGGTGGCTAAAGTAGGCAGCGTTGTTACTCAAGTACAAGTAGAAGTAACGCCGTAAGTTTCTACTGAAAGACTAGTCGAAACTACTACCAGTAGAAGTAGAAAATCCGAAAAGCACTTGAGGAAGTAGATTTGGTCGATGGGTCACATACTTGTAGCAGTTAATCGGGGGGCGTGGGGTGGATGAAGTCAGTGGCTGTTTTCGGAACTACATGACGCATCTTCGCGTCCAACGCAAAATGACAAATGACACCCCAAAAAGGTGCAGTTTTCGAAAATATATTCACTTAACATGATGCATGGGGGCTCTTTCGCACAGTTGTCATGAATATTTTACTCATCTAGGAGAAGCAAGCAAAACTACTTTCTACTTTACAAAATCCAAAGTTTTGCCTGAAGACTGTGGGCACGCAGTGGAAGTAGATATAGTCCAAAAACATAACTACTCCAGGAAGTATTACAAGCAGGAAAAACCTATACTTCAGTACTTGAAAAGAAGTAGAATTACTTCGTTACTGAATGGTATCTCTGAACAAACTGGTGATAATTCACGCAGAAACCCGCTTAATTTTCTTGAACAAATGTACACAAACACATAGCCACAATCCGTTTACAACAGGTGCACGAATATAGCGGATGACCACTGTATACCCGCGATATCGTATCAATCAGTAGTGATCATGTAATGGGTTGTGTCAACTCAAGGAATTTCTGTGTCAGATGTCAGGCGATAAACCAAACTAGCGTCATAAAAAACCTTGCCCGTTACGATTCTTTATTTCGATAATAAAGACGACGGCGCGTTTTTATTTACGAAGATCTGCCTCATCAACTAGAAATTACCCCTCGGGTGAATGGCACTTATCAGATTAGTCGTCCGATTCCATTCATTGCAACGGTTCGCGTTATGAATTTGATCTATAGATAAATTGAAACGTAATCAGAGACATCCTTCGAGGAAGTCAATGTTAGTTTAATAAAGGAAAGAAAGTGTTTTCAAAATCGATTTTCCCTGCAAAAATTAGTTTATCCTGTATTAACATTAACGAGTGCATCATATAGATTATTATTTGTGCACCAAACCCAATTGTAATATATTATGTAACTATTACCAAACGATTATCCGAGTTGACTCCGATCTAAGCTATTATAGGCACATCATAGCTTTCTTTAAAATCGCGATAGGCAGACATTCTTACGATCGACCTATACGTGCTTGCTGGTTTGATGTAATATAAAAATAATATCGAGTGTTATTAGTGTATTATTCCCTCGACTAACGAGCAACACAAGCAAACACATATTGGTATGGGTCTCATGAAACAAGAGGACGCGAAATGTACTTGTACCTCGTGCAGCACCTATACAACCCAATATTCAGCTGCATACCCAAACCCTTTCTTTTTGTTACCCTACCCCTTTATGTAACAGATACCAGGACGACTTCAAAGGCAGAGGTAACGTCTTCCCCGAGACGTTCATCAACAGCACCTTTTACGCAAACGCAATACGGTGCCTCGACAGTCATAAGAGCCAATCCAACTACTTATACAATGAAAAATTCGCAACTTCTGAAAACCATGGCGTCTTCAAGGATAGCAGACGACCGCGAACCAACCGATTCTACCGATTCGTCCGTAAAGATTCCGAAAAACACTGAGGGAAACGTATCGACTAGAAATCCTGCGACAGCTGATGACACCTCTAATGATAGTGCACCAGTTACTTCATTATCTCCGAAAGATTTCCCAGAGCTATCTTCACCAAGCGAAGACGAAATATTGCCGGATGATCTCGACAACAAACAAGCTGGGTGGTCTACATCTACCATCCAAACAGAATCTGCTTGGTCACGAAATGAACCCGTGGACGACAAGGTACTCGCCACGAAAATTCCGTCTGTGACGCAAGCGATTCCAGACACAAACAGATGGATTTTGACGAAAGAGTCATCGTTGTCAGCTAATACCATCGAGCCTAACACAGCGGAATCAGACCCTTCACAATCCGCTACAACACTGTCACTCGAATCATCACCAACAGTATTCAAGTCGTTCAGCATAACAAGCAGACAGAAAAAAACTACTACGACAACGCAACAATCTCAAATAGACAATACTGCGAAGATATTTTCCAAATTCGTTATGCAACAGGCTAAAAAGAGAGGATCTGGAAACGCCAACAGGCCAAGTATGATGTGCCTGTAATTTGTAGTCAAATATCAGTTCTCACGGTCCCAGTTTCAAATTTAGGACGAATAGAAAAACTCATGGCTTGCGGTGTCGAGTGCAAGAATGGCGGGATTTGTAAAATATTTTCGAAACCCCCAGGAACACCGTATTGTCAATGCCACAGGGGGTTTAAAGGCGTGTATTGTGAAACCGCGGATACCGACAAACAAGGTAGGGATTGTTTTTAAAAAGAGCTTCCATCTTTACGGATTTGGAACCCCCGATTTTTCCAAGCTGGTTTATGTTTCATATGAGCTGCGACCCGTATTATTATATACTATATTTATTTATATATATATTCGTGGCACCGCAATTGAGCTGACCGCATTTACGCGGCAATGGCTGGCAAAAGATCGAATGATATGAAATAATATGTTACCGGCAATTTTATTATGGGATTACCCGTTTTACATGTCGTTTAGATCGTAGTTCTGATCGCACCCAACCCAATACGACCGGTTTTTAAATTGGGTATCGCTTACACCGTCGTTCTTTCACTTTCGCGATAAAATAAGAGTTGAAATTCCCGGATTGCTCTATATGTGTTGGTTATTTTCTTCGCAGGAATCACGCGAATCAGCTGGTGGATCATTCTCGTCATCTCGATCGCCGTAATTCTATTTTTTTCGGTCGTCGGGACTTTTCTTGTCTTCTACATTTACAAACGCAAAATGAAAACCTACAACTTGACCAAGACACGTCCGTTCGAGGTGAATAATATTACTTTCGTGTCTCTACCTAAATATGTATACGAAACGATTGCTAATCGAGATCCGTAAAGATGATGCATCATATGCGTTGCTACGAAAGCACAATCGAAATCCACCTTTATCGAAATCAATATCGTCGCGGTGTAATTTGCGTCATCATTACCTCGATATAGGAATGCTCATCGCATCAAGTAATGTGCTGATCGCATGAGCAATTTACCGATGAATGCTACATGTTTAACTTAATCATTTCGCGGCAATGTCGTTTGTTCTGAGATTACTCGAGGTGAAAATACACTCAGTGACGACCAGCGATGTATTATTGCCTGTACTGTATTTGTGTATATCATCCACGTCTTGGAATGTGTGTGTTTATGTTCTGTCGCGTGTTAGCACTCGTTTCCTTCCAGCTCGCATCCGCTTACTCCCGGGATCGCATCGATAATAGGATGAGGCCGAATTTTACGCTTCTAGCCTCCCAGAATCGCCTGGCACAGCCAACCTTGCGCGCTACAGGTATAAAAGGCTTCAACATTCAAGTACCCGGTCTGTGTGGCACTCATTTTAGAAACGCTTTCTTCTCACAATCAGATGATGCAAATAAATCCTGGATATTCTGCTACTTCGACGACGAACGGCGGTGTGAATCGATTTACCGCCTGAGGACATCCAAATAAGTTATATTGCCGAGAGAAAGAATTCTCCTAGCGGTAAATGTCTTCCTAGAATCGGGGATGAGCGGAGTCTACGAATAGGCGCAGAGTTCACCCGATTAAAAATGCTTCATCGGGCTGACGGAGATGAACAAAGAGTGGGGAATTGCGATGAAAAATAACAGTAATAGACGCCGATGGGCTAATCTATACGGCGCTGTATATGTCCCGCAAAACCAAATGGAGGCTGTGAACATGGACAATTCATTTAATATTTATTATAACGCACTGAAAGACGACCGTTTGGCTGTACAATTGTACTTCGCATGGCTATTTTTTTTTATTGATTAGGCCAGATCTATACGACACGGCGTATCAGTTTCGTACATATTTTCACGCGTATGCCAATGACGCGCATCGCGTACCAGACGAGTTCAGCTGAACGATTGCAGTTTTTATCAACGAAAATAAATATTCTTCTATTTCATTGGAACATTTCAAGTGCTTGTATATCGGCGAGAATAAGACATACCGTATACATCACGACGGGAGCTCATTGTTACTTCCAGGCTGTAATTACTTCCTACTCCGAGTAATATAACGAAAGGCCGAGACGGATAGCCGTCAAAAAGTTATCGCTGCTAGCACCGTCACTAGTCAAGGAAGGGTAGGTCATAAGTTGAGCTGAAACAGTTATTGATAGCAGTTATTCCAGCCGATCTCAGCCAGAAGTCTGAATTGGAATAGCATCGAAGAAGTATCAGTTTCCGCTAGGGCGTTAGACAGAATGATGCATAGTTTGTATTGATTGGTCATCAATCTACAGAATCACCAATCAGTCTTCCTAATATCATAAATGTTTTGCGATGCTATATAGCACAGGGGTTCTCAACTGTGGCCTAGGCCCCCGATGCGGCGCAGAGCATTTTCAGGGGCACGATAAAAGGCTTCAGTAATGAATTATAACATGTATTAATTGACAAAAACGGAGAATTGTGACACAGAAAGCACTCATCTATAGGTGTTATTATCATAATGCTAACCAAAAGCATGTTTTTCATCGTATGTTCTATCTCACTGCATGTTGCATAATCTTTTGTGATTGTAACGTAACAAGCAAGGATACGCTTGATATATTGGCGTCGTCTACTACGAAAAATGAAAGCATTGGCGTGGTTTTTTGATGTTTTAACGTATAGGGAGGAGCAAAATCGGTTCACAGCCGATTTGAATGTCCCCTTCCGATTAGTATTGTATAATTACAATTAAAAATTATTTAAATTTCCGAAATAAAGCAACAATTGCGCCTGTTCCGTGAATTAGTCATAATTCTATGGTATATGGGAGTCAGTTAACATGATTATTTGACGTTGTTAATCCAAACATGAGGTGAGGATGGGTAATACAAAGTGCCCGAGATATAACTACGTTGTCGATTCGATTCGAATAATCTGGTTTGATATTAGATATGGTTACCATATTTTGAGATCCGACAAAGAGGAAACTTTTCAAAAATTCTGAAAGCTCTAGTACCGGCTAAAAAAACTGGTGAATTTGAAATTTTTCCACCAAAACTTCTGTGTTGACTAAAAAATGGTCATCAGTTTGACTGGACTGCCCAAAAACACCCGCTTTTTTACGATATTTTTGCGGGGTTGACAATTTTAAAAAATAAAAAAAGTTCGTTATTTTGATCGACTCCCTTATTAGCCACTTTTTCATGGCATTTTAATACTTTTTTTTCCGAAAAAAGAGTACAAATCCCAAAAATATAAGGACATTTAGGCGTCTTCCGAGGACACTTTCAATTTTGTGAAAAAAAGAGGACAAACCTTTTTAAAGAACACGTTTATGGTAACCCTATAATAGATATAACTTATTGGAAGTGCGATTCGATTCCCACCAATTCAAAATGATAAAAGACAGTGATAGAATGAAAAAAAGGAAGATAGCTAGGAATTTTCTTCGCGCTAGGCGCGATTTAGCGTTTATTTAGGCCCAGCCTTTTTTTATATGGGCACCCGTAGCGCCCCAAACAAAAAAATACGCATCATTTATATAAAAAACATGCATTTTTGTGCCGGTCATTACCCGTCACGCGTCAACGACACGCCAAGACTTCTGGAGTGTCAGCCAACAGCAGAGAGAAAGAGTGTGAATACTCCATCGGTTGCGCAGCTATGGCCAATACGCTTGTTTGCTGTTCATCTTTCTGTGGCATGTACCAGTGCTGTCTTGCCAAATATATAATATTTTTGGCGAACTGGTTCTCTGCTGCTTCTATATTAATATCGGCCTATGATATCGGTTATCGGCCTAGTGAGTGTGTCGATAATCGTTATCGGCCTGCCAAAATCAATATCGGTCATCCTCTAGTTCAGGGGTTCTCAACTTCCCTTGTGCAACGGGCCGCATTTTAACAGCAAAAGACGCTGCGGGCCGCAGAATATTATTACCATGTATTTATGGGCTACTATTACATTTAGTCTACTGTAGCCTATTTACCGGGCATTTAGTACATTTTATGCATTCCAAAGCATTAATGGACAACGTTAGTAAGTTTACAGTGACTGTTTTTTTATTTTGTTTGTGAGAATATATATCTTCCAGCGGCGCAAGTAAATCCCTTCATGTAGCCTGCATTACATTCGTTGCCAAGTAGGTATATATGCACCGCAAACCCTAACACCAGAGAACCGAACTCTCTGTTTCAATGCGTGAGCGAGTAAGTATGAAATTACGGTCACTCTTTCGTTACAAAGGCCATTATTACTTTGAACTCTCAGTGATTTGAGAAGAAGTCTGGTGTTCGGGGTATTTTCTGAGCATTGAGCAAACCAATCAAACCTTCTCTCCTTGCCTTCCATGGCTGATGGAGCCCTGCACTAATAGTTACAGAAGTCAGCTTTTTCAAGTTGATGTTTTTCGCATTTCCTCTGCAAATATACTATGTCTACTCCGATAACATGCATCCAGATAATTAGCTATGCAATGTCTGTCGAGTATGTGGATTCGTCCAATGCTAGGCTAAAGTAGTCTACGCGGCAACGTGTTTCAGAACATGCGATGATAAAGATCGACTGGCATTGCTGTTACTCTTCTGGTCACGGTTGAATCAGACAACTGTAGCTTCGAAATTTGTCAGGTCATGTTGTCTTTGCTACTAAGTTCCGGCAACAGCGAATAGTCGCAGTCTGGTAATGTTTTATTGAAATCACACCTTCTCTGGCAGATATCTTAGATTTAGCGATCCAAGCAATTTTGAACGATGCGTCTGTAACGTCGCCGCCAATTTTAACAATGCCCGAAATATAGATTGCTGGGCTTGCCACCTATAGCTAGCAACGTTTTTCTAAGATCAGGCGATAGCCTATATGAAACTCTCGAAGAAACAGACGTGGTATCATTTTAAGCTTGCTTCTTTTCATCGACAAATATGACACATCGGTTTTCCATTTATATCTAAGAAAGCAAATTCATTGCCCACTTGAAGTTACAAACCCTGCCCACGCCGTTTAATTTCTCGTTCCAATTGTCCTTGTTTCTGCTCAAACTATTCGCAGTGTGTGAAACCCTCTTAAAGGTTTACTACGCAGCGGGATTCTCTTGAACCAGAGTCCAGCCGAATACCGATTCAAAACAATAACAATCTAAACTCAAGCATCTATCAAGAAACCAGAACACATCAAAGAATGAGTAATGAAACGAAACCGATACGGTTCGATAAGAGAGCCAAGTAGCTAAATTGATATGTAACAATACTGTGCCAGGAGTAATTGCGTTTATAATGAAAGATGTCGCGGGCCGCAAGATATACGTCTGCGGGCCGCGGGTTGAGAACCCCTGCTCTAGTTTGTAGTTAAATTGTATTCCTTACAACGCATACAGGGCTAACGCCAGATTACGACTTTAAAACAAAGGGATCATAGAAATATACCATATCGTCGCTATTTTAAATATTCAACCCTCCACTCTTGTACTTATGCCAATTCGATTGTTTGCGAATAAAGGTGTTAGTACAACAGAGCCCAATGTTCGGTAGGCCTGATACAACGTAATATACTGTCATGTACAGTGAACACAGGCGTGATAATGAAGTATTCGAGTAAAGAACAAGGGCTTGGATTTTGAGGTAAGATTTTGGAATGATTTGCCTGGTGCGGCCGGCGAGTAGGGCTGGGCACAATGATTCGAGTACTCGAATCTGAATCGAGTGTTAATTTTAATGATTCGAGTCGAGTAGTAAAAGACGATTTTTTCGAGTACTGAAATCATACGCTCCTCGCCACTGAAAGTTAATTTATCAACGAAAATTATAGTTTCGATACTAATTTTCGCTGTTGGAGCCTTGAAACCTTGATTGGGGGTATCGTAGCATACGAAACATATAGTACGAACCTATACGAAGGTTACTGGACGTAGCACATTTCCGAAGTCATGATAATTTCACATTATTGTCACCAAGCGGAATGAAATCGATATGGTCCGAAAAATACCAAAGTATCATTTATGAGATGGATAACAGGCATTATATTCTTTGTGGTGGCATAGACGGTACATATTGAACTTTGACGCATAACATTCTGTTATGACGTCATAATTGTTGGTACTCGATTACTCGACTCGACTCGACTCGAAGCATATTACGTGATTCAGAATCGAATCACTCAGGTACTCGATTTTGCCCAGTCCTGGCCGCGAGCGATCTAAAGGTATGAATCAAGTTGAGTTTGACACCCCTGCACTATTAGGTCAACAAAGGGTGCCTAATAAGGCAGTGACATACAAGTTTCTAACCACAGGTTGCCGACCACTGGTTTAATCAACCGATATATCGAGTGCAGAGGTGCTCGAAATTCAGTCCGCGGGCCGCGACCGGCCACTTTACTTGACCCTTTCACAAAATCTACTGTGTGCAGTTTGACCATGTTGAGATCATGATGGTTTCTATTTATTGTAAGTTTGTGTAACACTTGACGTTGTATAACTTGTGACTACAGTATCCAGTAATACCACCGATTCCCTCAAACGGAAATACATAACTAAGCGTACGAATTCAGCGGTTTCGTGAATTACGCGTTCTGATTGATTTGTGAACTTCTCATCCAATGTATTCTGTTCTGATGAATCAGATTTCAAATGCTGGAGTTTAATCAGTAAACTATATTATACCCAGGACCGTAACTGCCGCACCCCAAAACCCCCAATTGGGGGGGGGGCGAGCTCAAAGGGGGCCCAGAATTATTTCGTGAATTAGCATAAATTATAGAGTATTTTTTGAAAATTCATGCAACTTTTTCAAAAGTTTTTCGCCAAGTTTTTCAAGTCGCCAAATGTCTTGAATTTTGAGTACTCTTCCCCCAAGAAAAAATACGCAAGATTTATAGAAATGAGCATGGCGGCATTGGTCATTACCGCGCCACGATTTACCAAGACATATAAAGTTTTAGGCCATGTAACATGCGCATCCAAGAAGTGGGCCAGGACGATCGGCAGCGAGAAAACCTTGGCCGAACCGCCGGACCGCCCTTATGTTGACCGAAAACTTCGTTATATATACAAAATACAAATAGGTTTAATTGTCCATAGGCGCCTGAATGACTGGCGCCGAATATTCCTGTCTTGGCAATCTGAGCCTCACAAGACAAATGCCATCCCGCAGGGAAAAATTATATGCCAGTGAAGAAATACCAATTTGAAATCGTGTGCGTCTTTTACTGTAGTAGCCTACGTTTGGGCGATTGTATATATTTTGATATAGCAGACAGGAGGTCACTAAATAACATCGTGTTACGGAGTCATATACCAACGGGCTCTACAGTTTCCATGACACCTCACTCAACTCTGTCGGTAAATCTGTTTACGTGAGCAGAGAGGACAAGACATTGATAGCAATAGATGTGCAATTCCCTATCTTTTTGGCCGATTTTATCATGATTTATCGAAAATTTTCGCGCTTAGCGCTGGCTCACTACACAGCACGGCAAATTTCGTGGCAAAAGCGAACAACGTGATTGGGGGTAGGTTTATCACCCTATGGTAGCCCAAGAACCAAGTTTTTTTGGGGGGCCTGGCGAAGTGCTGTTTTGATCCTGCCAACGGGTATTCGCCCGAAGGTGTTTAATTATTATTGAGGGGTCCTACCTTTTCAAACACACCTATCCTGTAAATCTGATTACGTGAGCAGTGCGAGGATAAAAATAATAGCAATATATATGCAATTCCCGATCATAATGGCCTATTCAATCATGAATTATAAAAATATTTCGCGCTTCGCGCGTCTAGGCGAGTAAAGCTGGCCCAGTCAAAGGCGTCCGATGTAGATGACAAGTAGGCTATAACGGTAAACAAGGGATAGCATGAGGGGGTCTGGGGGCTTCGCCCCCAGAGGTTCGGTTCATCATCATTATGTGGGGAGCCCACGACCAACGTTTGGGGGGGGGCTGACGAAGTGCTGTTACGGCCCTGATTATACCACTAGAGCAGTGGTTCTCAACCGGGGGTCCGTGAAGCATTTTCAGGGGGTCTGCGAAGCCTCTAAATTTTTAAAATGATCGTCAACCTACTTTTTATTTATTTTAATTAGGAAAAGCATGAGCCAGTTTCGCTTCATAATTGGTCAGAATTTAGGACTCGCATCATCGAAATGGTCGTCTGAGATAAAATATCCGAATGTGCAAATTCATTTTAATTGTCAATTTGTCAACAGCCTGCTGATGCAAACCTATTGTTGTTTATAGATTTTTGTTGGGGTTTGTGGAAAAATGAAATGTTGGAGATAGCAAGGTCAAGCAAGGTGACTTCTAAAAGTTTGCAAAACATTTTGGATTTGGAGTTATCAGTCTCAGCAAATTGGTAACCATTCGTCTGAAATATAAATTCCTGAATTTTTTTCTTAATCTGCCCCAATGAAGGAATTGAAACCTCGCCACGAAATCCATTTTCTCGTGTATGATATAACCACTAAATAACTTCAATATAAGATGCTAGATAGAAATGACTAGGCTGGACGTGATATGTTCATTAAAAACTCACAACAAATGCTGTCGTCGGAGGCGTTACGCGGTAATATTACATTCGCCACCAATATATCTTTGTGGAACTGGAAATGGATTTTGGCACTCATTCATATCAAATCGAAGACGAGTATTTCCAATACAATAAATACAGCTGGAAAATTCCTTTCGAAATAATAAAAGCCTAGCCAATTTTCACATATAGTATGGAGTTATTTTCAAGAAAAGTCATTTTGTGGCTATTTCTCACTAGCCTACAATTAATATTTGCACAAGACAGATGACGGTTGCACGATAATTGAGATAATTTTGAACGAAAACTTGAGGGGGTCCGCGGGGTCTGTGACGGTCAAAAAGGGGTCCGCGAACACAAAAAGGTTGAGAACCACTGCACTACAGAGATGCCTACCATATATGCTGTCATTTGTCAGCTGAATTTCGCGCTTCCACTTTAACACTGAAGGTTTCCACCATTTTCATTTAGTTATCCTGTTCAGTGTTCACTGGTGAGGAACTGCCTCACATGCCTAATTTGACCGCACGTCACTGGACGAGTGACCATTAGTATATTATAGTGGCCACTGGTCATAGGAATGCATACTGCTGTGCTGATTCTTATCAAACAATTCACGGCGATAAATGAAAATCCAGACCAACTTTGATTGGCTAACAGTGATTTATCAAGATTTTACTCAAAACCAGTACGGAATGTTTGCCGTCCTATTTCCCGAGGTTTTCGAGGGAATTGCGGGTCGTGGAATGATCTTAGGAATTTGAAATTATAAATAGAGCACTGGCTAGTGAACGATATGACATGCACAGCAAATATCGTTACAGTGAGAGATTGAGAGGGGGAATTTAATACTGAATCATCGTTACAACACCAGTTCTTTCTCTATTCGAACATTTTCAAATCTATATAAGATGATATATATATTAACTCGAATATGAGTAAATATGTATACGACGGCTGGTAACCACTGATCTAGTGTGATTATTTTATTTGTGGTTATGTAATTGCGGGTAGATAATCCGGCGCTTCTCCGATATACCCCCGAGATCAAACATATCAAAATTTATAAACGGAAAAATAAATTCGTTTTTTTTTTCGTGTTGGCTACGGAATATTAGGTTTGGAAGTGGGTTAGGGTTATGGTTGGGAGTAGGGTATGCCAATATTAGGGTTGTGGGTGAGAGATATTAGGATTAGGGGATGACATATATTAGGGTTGTGTGAATGACGTGTACTAAGGTTGGGGGTGATAAAATCCTCGAACTAGCGTCCGAAACCCCCAACCCTAATATGTTTTATCCCCCAACCCTAACATCCGTCATCCTACAACCCTAATATCTCCCACTCACAACCCTAATATCCCTCCCCACAACCCTAATATCTCCCACTCACAACCCTAATATCCCTACCCCACAACCCTAATATCTTCGTCTCACAACCCGAATATCCCTCCCCCACAACCCTAATATCTCCCACTCACAACCCTAATATCCCTCCCCACAACCCTGATATCTCCGTCTCACAACCCAAATATCCCTCCCCATAACCCTAATATCTCCCACTCACAACCCTAGTATCCCTCCCCACAACCCTAATATCTCCCACCCAAAGCCCTAATATTGGGATACCCTAACAATAACCCTATCTATCCCAATCCTAACAAGAAAAATAATTTATTTCTCCGTTTATAAATTTTGATCTCGGGGGCATATCGAAGAAGCGCCGATAATAATCCTACCCTTGTGACGTCATCATGAATGGTACTGGTGGCTGAATTCTCGACTCGAAATCGAGACACTCAGATAGACCTATTCGTTTTTGTCCAGCCCCAGCAATATAGAAATAGCATGTAGCTTTGATGAGTCGCCGAAGACGTGTCTGAAGCATTGCCAGAACATCAGCTAGAAACTAATGAATGAACAACAGTTTCCGACTTGGTTATTTTACGTCATACCGATTATCGACCACGCAATAAGTGTAATTAGTATGTAGCGCGACCGGAAAATACATATAGAGATAAAGCTAGCCGCCACGACAAATTTGCACGCTTATAGTTTACCACAGAACTCGTGACTGCATTTGCTGGTGGAGTCATCTTCCGTAGCAAAACTGCCCTTGAAAGAGCGCAGCATATGATGCGTGTTAAGAGTTCGGCGGACCTGTGGTGACATAATGTGATTCACCACTTTCATAACAATATGTACAGATTCCATCACCAAGCAGCTAGCGAATGCGACGTATTCTGAGTAGTATTGTATATAATAGTATCACGCCAGTTAACAGTGTTATAATGTGAACGGAGAACATATATCTGATAGATGCAGATAATATTGACATCGCGTCCTAAGCCAGATAGATATATAGATAGAGGCTTCTCGTTAAATCAGCTTCATTTCCCTCGATCCAGTAAAACGTGAAGGAACGGGCAGAAACGATCACATATAGGTGATGAGCTGAACAAGTGAACAATGAACATGTCATTGTCGTTAACAAAAGCGGTCATATAAACCCGAAATAGCGAGAATCATTAGGATTTCCAATGTCAGGCATATTGAATCTCAAGCAGCGTGGGAACCTTCGCGGTCACAATGCCGGATGACACACATACTTGAACATGTAACCAATACAAAATAATAATTCTGATGTTCTTATTATTATGCAAGAAACAGGCTAATAACTATGAAGTAATCCATCGCTCTTCCCTGCATATTTTACTACATTTTGCGTGGCCGTATGGTACTTCCATATGACATCTGTGAGCTCGGAAAAAGAATTAACTGGAACATATTAGACGGCCTCAGTCTCTTGAAAGTGCTTGATAAAACATCAAGTCAAAGCAGATGCAGAACATGAGATATGAAACAAACGGTCCGTCAGCCGAAGACAGAATTGCCCGCGGAAGCGCCAGCGACTTGCCTAGGCTGAAGGTGGTCGTAGTGGGAGACGGTGGCACTGGAAAAACGTCCCTGCTGGTGGTTTTCACGGACGGCGCATTTCCTGAGGTAAGAAACTGGAATATAGTGTGCTGGTCATATCATATCTAGGACAGGCGATTAGAATGAATGCCCTACCGTACTCTTTCAATATGGTGTTAACATGAAGTTTTATCAATTTTCCCGCTGGAAATATGCTTGGCCACAAATCTTTATCCTGGCGGAAGCCTGCCATGCATTCTGCATTATACGAGAAAACCTACCTGATAGCTGATATTGGTAGTACATGGCGACGCTTGATACCGGAAATGACTTGAAAAATGACAAAGTGTCATCATTCTCGTGATAATCACTTGGTGGTGTCATCACGTAAAACTTTTACGGGCGAATGAGCAGAGGTGGTCAGTAACGAAGTACTTTTTCGAAGTGCTCAAGTAGTTTTCCTCTTCTTCTGGTACTTACTTAAGTAGATCTGATTTTCGCTACTTCTGCTTCTACTTCGTAATTTTTTTTGTGATCTACTTACTTACTTTTCGCTATTTTCAGTTTGTCAAGTAGAAGTAGTTTAATCCTCCAATCAGGAAGATAGCCTGAGGAATTTTGGGGCTGTTTTCAAGGAGTATCAACATTTAATTTTCATAAAAGTTGAGTAAAGCCCATAATTTTCGTCGCGCTCCGCGCTCAGTGGATACGGAGTAACCAGCATGATTTCACGAAAGTTTCGGTGAATATAATTTAGATAGCGGGTTGGCGTGGTTCCGTTCACACCGCAATGTCGCTCTTTGCCCATATAAAACTTTTCATCACAGTATATATATGGCTCATCATAATGTGTGAAACTGATGCTTAGCAATCTAGCATTTCCCTATCATATCGTAATCTAGCAGTTCATGACGTATGCTAATCTGGAAAAGTGGAATCTGACTTTTGTTAGTTTTAGAGCTGTTTTAGCATGCCACCATTGATACTTTCTGGACTAAAGACACATGAAGTACATTTTCCACTTTTATAATTAGTATTTATATTTCACATTCAATTCCCAGTATCATATATTTTGAGTTATAATTGATATCAGTTCTTGTGTCTGGATAAAATACATGTTGAATTATAAAAGCAAGTGTAGTAATACCTTTCATTTCCGGAAATAAAGCTACACAAAATGGCATTTTTACGATCCACCATATTTTTCATTCACGTTTTCTAATCGCGCAAAGTGTTTACTCCGTATCCAATACAACTTCTCCGTATTGTTCTTCGACTAAACTACGGGCCTTATAATATGGGGGAGTGCGCCATTACCATGATATTTTCCAAAACTTGCTGTTCGATTGAACATAGGATTAGTATCGCATTTCCATATAAATATCATCATTTTCATCCCATTATGCGGACGAATGCTTATGCTGTCGAAAATCGAATACCTCGTGATATGCATCAATATGAATTAAGCTCGACACCTTTTCGCATAGCTCAATTTGCACCTTTTGACAACCCATGCGAACGAATTACGATCGTTTTCACAACTACTTACTTACTTGTGTAGATTTAAAGTCGATCAATTCTACTTCTACTTCAAGTAGTTTTAGGTTCCTTGTGGAAGAAGTACTTGTACTTGTACTTGAGTAGATTTTTTTAGCCGCTACTTCTACTTCTACTTGAGTAGCTTTCTTGACTACTTTGACCACCTCTGCGAATGAGGTTGTAGCAAGGATGCCAACTGGCATATTGGAATGCCAAATTTCGCGATTTTGTTATTTTAAAAGACGTTTGGCATAAGACCGAAGCTTGGAATATCGTCTGGACTTGCTCATACAGATCTATATACCGCTATATTTATTTGAAATTGGTTGATAGACTAGACCAGTGATTCCCAACCGCGGCTCTGAGAGCCGCATGCCACTTCAAGGTAGCCTTTTTGCGGCTATGATTGATCTCTAAATATGCCAAAAATATAGTAGACGACAGTTGCTGTCTGTTTCCGTGAATAGTTATAGTCAATTTCTGTATATGAATACTAAAATGAGGGATATTAGTTATGTCTAAAGCGGTCCAAAAGGCCGCTTCAGAAAACCCGGAAACAGAATTCTTGCATACTAGCGTCAAACGCATGGACGAATAGCCTCGAGACAAGAATATATCCTTAGTTCTGCTTTTATGTATATAGTCTCCGTGAAGAGTAAATTTCGACACAATTCTACTAATATCAAAATAACGGCTCATAGTCAACTAGAAATTGCAATAAGTCCAATATTACTCAGCGATAATCCCCCACAAACGTGTGCCTAAAGTGCTGGAATGTATGAAGAGCTATCACATAACGACATGACATTATAGTATGTTGAAGCAATGATATGCATTTTCAGTTTATTTCAATGTATAGCACTCGCAAATCTACGTCTATCAATACTAAAATTACCGATATGGAATTTACAGAAGTCCCTGTTCATTGTGCATGCTTTTGAATTAGCTGGGTGATGAGATCCAGACGTAGGCTTAGGCTATAGCTACCTTTAAATTTTCGTCATAAGTAGCTTACTCGAGTATTCTCATGCGGCTCCATACGTACTCTGAAGTTTGAAATGAGGCCCCGACATTCAAAAAAGTTGGGAGCTACTGGACTAAAAAAATATTGATAAGATCGCGAAGATGGAACGTGTGATATAATATTGCTTTTGAGTGGAGTTGACAATGTGACCCCCAGCTTCTTATTGCCATCCACCAGAAATTGTCATTCATCATCTGATCATATATACAATATTTGTAAACATTCGACTGGCTGACAAATCATGTAGGCCCTTGGTAGGCCATGGTAGGCCATGGTAGGCCATGGTAGGCCCATGTAGGCCCATGGTAGGCCATGGTAGGCCTAAGCCTTTATCAACCGGTGCGCTGATTGATCCATGGATCAATGAATAATTGATCATTCATGTGGCATATTTGTTCTAAAGATGTCAATTGCTTCAAGATGTCACAGACGAAATGGTTGGTTAGTCTTCGGTCAATCTACGGCCAATCAAGTCTAAGGCTTGAATGATATGGCTAAATGCAACAGGTCCATGTCATTGATAGGATGTATGTCAGAAGTTCACATATCGTCGAATTCGATTACGAATTTACGATCGCAACCACAGTCAAAATCCTACATATACTCTGTTTCCATGACTGTCCCCTAATGTCATATCCTTTCACCAGTTCTATTTATACATCATCAACCTTCTTATAACCGAGTCATCAGAGTTACGCGGTATGCCGTGATTCCGCTGTCACGATTTCTTGCGTTAGCATAAAATAACGCTTTGAATACATTGTGCAGGTTGCTTGAGAATCGATCACTTTTAATGAGAATAGGCCTGTATTTGCTTAATTGTAGCACCTAAATTTAAGATTCCTAAATATGCCGCGGAGTGCATCTCAAAAATATGATTGATCTCGCTCCGCTGAGCAGTGAATTATATTCTTTCTGATCGGTATAACAATGAGTGCAATTCCGCATATCATACCATACGGCTGCTTAAATTGGTCGCCATCGAATGGGTGCGCAGTGCGCGTCTATATCACATTGACTTTTCTATATTCAGTAACAGTATATTTCTATATGCTTGATACAGAGTACTCATAGTATTGTCATTTAGTTTCTTGCATTCGTACCTCCAACAACGGATGGTTCGCAGCGTATTAAATTGAGGGTGCTGGTTAGGGTTGTTCAGAATTGACCAACTTTCAAAAAGTCGTGATATTCAGTGTATCCCATGCCTTATATCTTACAAACGTATTCTAGCTACTTTTTACTGTAATTCATCTCTTGCATTTCATCTGTGTGCGTGTTGAGCTGAAAGAAAATCGGTTGAAAATGGATGATTCTCCTATAATCTGAGTACTGCGATTTGACCCACCCCAGTAAATTCAAGAAATATTATGGTTTATGAAACTGCTATAGTTTGGGGTGATATAAATGATAAATCCTTATTTCAGAAAATATTTTGAGTTGAGGCCATCATGCTCATAACTCCCAAGACTTTGGTAGATGTAATGTTATAGCTAAGGAGAAAGTTTTAATATATTGCTTCTCGTAAGCACAGCTTGAATGTCCTCTGACCACAATTTTCTTTCCCAAACAATTCTGATTATGACAGTCCATCATAGATTTACCGAACCGAATTGGTCTATACGTCAGTGGTTCTCAAACCTTTTGTCTTCACGGACCCCTTTTATACCTTCTTGAACCCCAAATAAGTTTTAGTACAAATTTATCTCAATAATCGCGCAACCGTCATCTGTCTTGTCAAGATATTAACAGTTGGCTATAGGGATAAAATGCAATAATTTGAATTTTCATGAAAATAGCGTCATACTGTAGAAATTGTGGATACTTTTACTATTTCAAAGCGAATTCTTCTGCTGTAGTTCTTGAAACACGCGTACGTGTTTTGAAAATCCTCGTGTTCGATTTGATTTAAAGGAGATCCGAAAATACATTTCCACAAAGATAGGCGAATGCAATGTAATAATGACATGTGACGCTTCCGACGACACCTTTGGGTATGAT
Source organism: Botryllus schlosseri (assembly GCF_051294905.1). Classification (NCBI taxonomy): domain Eukaryota; kingdom Metazoa; phylum Chordata; class Ascidiacea; order Stolidobranchia; family Styelidae; genus Botryllus; species Botryllus schlosseri. The sequence continues at coordinate 18,333,605 of NC_137237.1, forward strand.
AGCAATAGCAACAAAATTGAGAAACTGATTTTTTAATGAACATATCACGTCCAGCCTAATTTTTTCTATCCAGCAACTCATCTTGAAGTTATTCTGCAATAGTGATTATGTATATGATATCACTAGAGAAAAGGGATTCCGCGATGAGGATTCAGTCGCCTTGGTACAGATTAGGAAACAAAACTTTAGGAAATAATACATTTCAGATGTTTGTTCACTATTGTGCTGTGCTAATGTCAGTGACGCAACTGAAACGAGTTTATCTGACAAAATGATAAAACAGCGTGACATTGTGTTGAAATGAAGTCTTATATATAATTCAGGAGTACGTACCCACCGTTTTCGAGAATTATACGGCTGAAATGAAAACCAACTCAGGAAGCGTTCATCTACTACTCTGGGATACTGCAGGTATAATTACAGCCTTGAAAATTTGTATGCCGATGTATGGACACTGTGGACAGTGCACACGGACACAAATCTGCGTTTATTTAAGTTTGAGAACATTTGTTACGCCACCCGTTTCCTGCTAATGTTATTTACCAAACGTCTGTTTGCGACTATCCACCTTTATTGCAGCTCCGGAGTATTTGGAGCAATCAGTTTGTAATTGCCACACCATTTTAATTCCCGACGTGTCCTAAGATCTCTAAGAAGCGGTCAATGTCAACTATATAGGCTGTAATACTACCTTTCACAGACAGGGCTCAGATTAGATCACCTCACCTCTGTTAATAATTTTTGCCATATGAGCTACCGATTTCGCGTGTGAACAACCGAAATCGTCCAATACGGGAATTTCGCTCGGGGAAGGAGAAATTTAAAACAAAATTTGCCGTAACAAAGCCATATAACCTGGAGTGACTCGGAAGGTTTCTGGGGAATTGTGTTGCAGTTGGTGTTTGTTTACCTTCTGGCACGTCACTTCATACGGTGTTTGGAAGCGTGACCAATATCGTTTGGAATGTTATTCGTGAGAGCCCCAGGTTTCAAAGAGCCAGTCTCAGGGTTGCGCTGGAGGTCAAGATACATACTCAACTCACACATATGATTGGTGATGACTTGCGCGATTTTTTTGACATGTCAAAAAAGGTCAAAATTAGGTCAAAATTGAAACGTTAAGTCAAAAAATGTTTGCAAAGTTAAAACTTTTTTGCAACCTGCATTTCGTAAGTATCGTAGATTTCGCACTGTCGTTGAACTTATCAGCGTTTTACAGCGTGTGGCCTACTTTATAGGACTACCGTTGCAGACGGCCCGCTGTCTGCTCGTTGTGAATCATAAACATTCAAATGAAACAAATAGGTTGACATGGTGTTATGCTCAACGTACCACAATATCCAAACTGAAGCAAGACTGCGTGGGCATGGCATGCTTCTTATATCACAAAACGCATGATGAAAAATTGTGATGTAGACACCATTGCCAGAAGATTTACATTGACAATTGAATGTATTGCTCCTTTGACGAGAAAGGCTCCAGAGTCCAGACCACTGTCATAATATAGATAACTAAGGTAAACCTTAGTTATCTATAGTCATAAACAGACCAAAAATATCTTTTATCGGAGCTACATCGTAATGCAACATTCTTACGGTCGACCGTCACCATCATCAGAACACCCATTCCATACCAATGAAGAGGCCTATACATGATATAACTGTTGAACCAACGGCGATTTCAAGGGTTCCATCCACCTTACATCGTATAAGTCGACCATATTGAGTGCAAATTGTCCGTAGGCTCATACTACGCGTTTTTCGAAAGTATTTACACAATTAAGGCATAAATATACTACAGTTGAAAATTTTTTTAAAGGCATTAAACAAAAAAGTGTTTTAAAACACGATTTGTCTTAAATGCAACCCTATAGTTGTTATGCAATCTGCAATCTATCCCCGTAATATCGACGGGCTCTGTTTCAAATTTATCAGAAGGTAACTGTCTTATTATGAAAGAAGCGATGCCGCAAAATACTTTCCGGCGCTGCTTACTTTTGAAATAGCCTACTTCATTTCCTAGATTGACTTGAAGTATATCGATCTCCCTAGCTCAGAGGCGGGCAACTGTGGATTTGAGAACAGCATTGTCATACAGGCACCACCATGTCTGCTTCTCTCTGATCAATCAACACACGGTGCAATTCTTAATTAAGATTTCAAGGCGTTCGATAAGCCCGGTACCACAAGTTTACCAAAATTCCAATTCATTAGGGTTTAGCAGGTGACGAGATAGCGTGGTTGTTCAACTATGTGGCCCATTTTATCTCGATATTGAATTCATGCGGCCCGCGGCCTCCACGAAGTTTGAAAGTGGCCCCCGACCCGTTTTGAGTTGGCGACCCCTGACATAAGCGATGTCTTACAGAAGCCCAGAAGTGTACCGTGCTACAAGTCGACGGTTACGGAATCAAAAATAAGAAATATCGGCCTGGTGTAAATGACCATTGTAGTCGACAAACACCATCATGATTACCACAAATGACATTAGAGTTGAGTACATCGTAAATGCCGATAATGCTTCGATGAATTTACACGTAAGCTCCACCCTCGCTCGCTGCGCAAGTGCGCAATGGGCATATATGTGTGTGTATAATGACATACAGTCACTGAAATGTGACATATGTAAGCAAGTAGTGGGGAATCTCGGAAGACTGGGGCCGCGGGCCACACTATCATGTAAGACGGAAAACTGTCCGCGGGCCGGACAAAATCCCTTCGCGGGCCGGACAAAATCCCTTCGCGGGCTGCATCCGGCCCGCGGGCCGTATGTTGCCCGCCCCTGCCCTAGCTGAAGCTGTGTTTGATGACTTTTTCATACCTGCTAAACATGTCCATTCCCATTACACGAGATCCTCGTCTAAAGGAAACATCTACCTACCCCCACCCAATAGCAACCTAACTAAGAGATCTATCGACTACTCGGGACCTATCATCTGGAATGCATTACCACCACATATCCGTGAATTGCCCTATAATAGATTCAAAAAAGCCCTACTTGATCACCTCTTGTCACTAACACTGTTGCCCTACCTCGCCCAGACATTGCTTCATTGATCATTTGCCACCATTGTTTAATTTTTTTTCTATTTTCCTTTAACTAAACATTTCTTTACAGCCAGACTGTTCAGAGTCAAGTGTACCTGTTTGATGCTGGTGTGATCAGACTAGATGACCTTCACGGTCTTATCGATCATTCCTATCTAATACCGAATACTGTGCACGCATATTTTCTGTACCACCATCACTGCCGTTTGTTATGTATTTTGGTTCGATGAAAATAAAGACTCTATTACTTTTACTTCAGTAGCATCAGTGAATATGTGAGGACCTCGACTAACTTGTTGAATTTGGCTTTTGTGGATTGAATATAGAAGCAAGTATTTATCGTGCTGCTGCTGCTGATCGGTTAACGCTCCAAGATGAACATTACCGAGAATGGACATTACCGAGAACGGACATTACCGAGAATGGACATTACCGAGAATGGCCAATGCCAAGAATCTAGCTTAATGTAACGGACGTTGTCGAGAAATTTATACCTGAGAATTGATACCGAATGTGGCAACGCCGTGATGCACACACACGACCTGTTCATATGCATTAAATGCCTGCATTGCATATATTGCATTCTCGGTAATGTCCATTCTCGGTGGTGTCCATTTTCGGTAATGTCCATTCTCGGTATTGTCCATTCTCGGTAATGTCCATTCTCGGTATTGTCCTTCTCGGTAATAGCATTCTCGGTATTGACCGGACGCCGTCAAGAACACCTCTCTACCGAATCAGTTACATGTTTAACAGTAATTGTGTCTGTATCTGCCTTGTGCCCAATGCCCATAGTGCTATGAAAATCAAAGCGGATATCCAGTCTGGCACGGGTAAACGGTGGGAGTAAATCAGTAAATGTTAGTCCGTCGCTTCAATCAGTACCTATAAGGACTAAGAAGTAGCCTAGCTCTTGGTTGCAAAAAGGTTGGTGACCCCTGGCGTCGAGAATAGTAGCCTATCCCGACACAGGGAGCTCATTTGTGGAGGACCGATGACACTTTGATAACACTACAAAATATTAATTAATTTCAGGGCAGGAAGATTACGACCGTTTAAGACCACTTTCGTACGATCGCGCCGACGTGATTATTTTATGCTACGACGTCATGAGCGTTTCAAGTTTTGAGAACATTTCGATAAGATGGGGTCCGGAAATCAGGCATTTCTGCCCGGGAACTCCGTGTATTTTAGTCGGGTGCAAAACCGATCTGAGGCAAGACACGGAATTTGTGAGAAGCCTTGAAAGACAAGGTCGAGATCCAGTAACACCAGAAAGAGTGAGGAACTGCGATATTCTTATATTCCGTTACCTCGTATTCTTAATTCAATTTTTCATATTATTGAAAACGGTACATATAAATATATGTATGCCTACCTGTTAAAATGAGGGTACGATCAGACTAGGCGACCTGACAAGGTCATATCAATCATCCCCTGTCCAATAGCGAATGCTGTGCTTGCACTTATTGGTATTGATATTATAGTTGTGAGTTTGCTATGTGAAAATTAATGACCCTCGCATTGGTCTGTAGATTTTGTAAAGTAGAAGGTAGTTTTGACATGTTTGCATCAGCTTTTTTGAGAGGAATTATCATAAAAACTGGGCACAACAGCCCTGACAGTATATTCTAAAGTGGCAGTTATTTGTCGTGCCGTGTTGTGACTCGAATAGCTGTTAAAATCATGCGACTACTTGACCAAATCTACCGTTCGAAACTACTTACTTGAGTACTTCCCTTACCTATATCTTATGCTTCTACGAGAAGTAGTTTTTAGATGTTTTGGAAAGAAAGAATGGTAAAATTATTCCAACTTAGGTACCAGGGCTGGCTACTTCGGCCACCTTTGTAGTGATGCTGAATCATCCGATAGTCGTGCATGTGCCAAGCTTCAATACTACTGTAAAACTCTCCAACACTGCAGGGTGAAAAGATGGCGAACGATATTGGCGCCGTGGCCTTCATGGAATGCTCTGCCAGAACCATGAACAACGTTGATGAAGTCTTCATACTAGCTACAGAATTAGGAATGGATGCCGGATCACCGAATCCCAAGACGCCTGTATTTTTTACTAATTGCTCGAATTGTGCAGTACTATAAATTAACATACGTAACCATTCTGTAATTTATTTCTTTTCCCTGAACACGTACTTGAATCAAAACCCCATTCTATCAATCAATGCTCATATTTTTGTCATTTTACATGAATAAAATCGCTTTATAAATGTTTATATGTTTCATGCCGCACTCTCCATCTAAACAATTATAAGTCACACGTCAGATATGATATTATAGAGAATTCGTGCATTGAACCCTACGAAGTATCGTTGGTGATCACAATGGATAGTTGAATATGCTGCAAACATGCAAGATATCTGTCTTGTGTCAAAAAAATTAAGGATGAAAAGGTAGGCCGAGATTGTCAAGCAGCCTTACTGATAGAGCAAATATCACAATGTCTTATTCAACATTAAGCCTCGGAGCTGTGTTCTGAACACGAATGGGTCAGAAGATAATACACAGAAATACACAGAGAGCAATATAAATTGTCACCGCGCATTTCAGCAGTAATGTTAAAATTTTCGCAGACTTGAAAAAAATTGTGATAATACAAACAAACAATGAATATTCTAATAAACCCCATTACCAAACTATCCCCAAAATTAATGGGAATCCCACCACTGAACGCAGCGAGAAGAGATAAATACATTAGGGCCCGCAGTAACAATTGAAGATAACTAATCGCTTTTGGAATTGAATGGGTTACTTTTAAAATAAGTCCATTCTGCTAGAAACCAAAATGTCATGCCGCCACCTTGGAGCAAATGATACCAAGCATTGTGGTTAAACCAGACAGGAAAAGGACATTCATTTGGTGGATTATTACCGCAGTTACCAGACCATATTATTTGGACTAACCCGCCGATTAAAAGCAGCCAAGCACCAAAAGCTCTTATGGAGGAAGTCCTTATACCGCCAAAGTCCACATGTCCGGACCACTTTACATTGATAAGAGCCATGGAAAACATGTACAAAGATGTTAGAGCATTTATGAGGAACGCAGAAAACATTATTATCGTAGCTGCCGTTGCTGTCCAAATCCAACCAAACTGATCAAGATCCAATTTCGCCAGGTTGAAATCGACGCCACCTATCTTGAAATTTGTCCTTTTGGAAATAATGTTCCGGAATTCAAATATTCTTTGAAATCGATAAGCACCATGAAGTAAGACTGTGATAACAGCAAGTACAATGAGGGAATTCTTCAGATAATGGAATTTTGGGAAGGCGGGTTTCTCGTTTCCAGATTCGTTTTTGCGGACAGTGTGTTTCTTGTTCAGATGATAATCAATGGTGTATATCATAGTCAGAAATATTCCAATGCCGAATAGAGCAGCGGACAGGTTAGCAAATTGCCAAACAAGAACCCAAGGGAATAATTTTGTCAGCATCATCTCCCACAGATCCAATTGTGCGGACTCTGGTGTGTTTGATACATCCCCTTCTGACATCACTGGCTCAATAAGAGGGACGGCATGATGTAACACAGCTCCGACAGCGTTCATCACCCCACACACGAAAAACATTGATCCGAACACCAGCAAAAACTTTTTCGCCTTCGCAAAATCCTGACCCTTTGAAGATAGCAAGGAAGCTTGGAGATTAGCTTTCATTTTTGTGATTTCGCATTTTGCAGATTTATAGAGCTGAAAAGTGCACATGCAGTACACCAGGCATAATGCAAAGACTACATAGTCCGATATAATAGTCCCAGGTGATCCGTCGAGACCCCAGACGTATGATCCATAGATTTCGGCCATGATATGTATCAAATCATAGAATATTTATCTGAAATAATATTAAAATTACCACATTCAACATCCCCCCGCCATGGTTCCATCTATCTGAACATTGCTATTCACAGATTAAGTCCAAGAGTACCGTAATCAGAATGTGAACTTACAATGTAAAAACAAAAACAACAGCTGATAACCACAAGCTTACAATAGAATGAAGAAAATATGCTCTGCAATGAAGTGATTTCACCGATTACACTCAAACATGTTGGAGTATCCAGGCGCACAGGGAATTATGGCAACACATTGTTAGTTCATATGGTCATAGATTTTCTATAACATAACAGATCTGACTGCACAATAACACCACAAACCCCTGAACCTGGCTATAAAATAAGTCTAAATAATCATCTGAACAGCTAAACCATGATATGGTGATTAGTTAGGCCCCAAAACACATTTTGCAATATCGTATGGTACTGTATTCAGCCAACCCACAGGCACGAACTATAGGCCTGTATGGAATCGGTGTCCTGTGCTCACACTATGTTTTATTTTTTTAATATTTTTTATTGAATTACTTCAACTTGGAAAATAATCGCTGCTCACCTGATATATCAAGCAAAATGGCCAGCGATTCCAATCAGGACTATAGGTACCGGTAACTTTCGTATAACAATGCACAATAGCATTGCGCGCGGCCGACTGAATCATGCATTTCCCCCTATTAAGTTTAGTTATCACCGCACGCGCTACTCTCGTTACGTTTGTGAGTTATTAGCAATGAGCAAAACGGTGATGTTCTTGCGGCAACAGGGGTTAAACCCGCTCGATGAGTGACAACGCACTCTGCCAGGCTGACAGCCACCACTGCACCTGAAGCTTATGCCGCTTGCCGGCTTGCGTACAGTTCTTGCCCGTAAAGTACTGGAATGCATTGCATAATATGAAACGAAGTATTTTTCCTAACATCTTATTCTAACAGTAGCTTCGTTTGCTATTTGGCCAATTGGTTACACCTACATAGGCACTATCATAGGTGACGATGATTGATGACTAGTTGCTAATGTAAATTGTAAGCCCAAGCACGATAGCGAACATTATATAATTTTACAGGTAATAATACACCATCTAGCGTAAAGGAACTTCTGTGATTATATTTTGTCAAGAGCGATCGAATGTTTGCCTTTTTTCTGGAATTCGAAAAGGTGCAGACTTCTTTTAAAAATTTCATCAGCTTACCTAATAAAATAAGTCATGAGTAGGTATGGACGAACGCGCTGGTCTTTTTTAGTAATCAGATCAGGGATATCTTGAAACTTTCTTGATATCCCTGTATCAGGTTACCAAATAGGCCATGAGTGCTGTATTTGGGAGAAGGTGCGGGTCTTTGTTTAATAAAGAGTTTTGCCACATAGATATGGGTCGCGGATCATTTTCAAATCGGAAGTTGTCTCGCGACCAAAAAAATGTTGGGAACCCAAATTCTAATATCTCTTCGATTGTGCCATTCTTTCGTCACAATGCGATTCGAGAGTAAAGTAAACTCACAATTACTTATTATAAGCGACTGTATGATATATCGGCAAGGTATTTCATAGAGCAAAATATTTGCGATACACAGCGATGGAATACGACTCTTTAATATTGTCTATTTTCCGTTATTTTGGCAATACTTCACAAGAGAATTCCAAGGAAATAAGCTATGAAGCTAGCGACTACTTGCAGATGTATGATGAATCTGTGAAGAATGTTCGTGCAGAGCATGGCTTGACAAGCACTTTGTGGTTTCTCTTTAACGATCCAGTCATATTCTACACACTGCTACAGATACATCTTGTGTCATTTATTATTACCCGTCGCAGTTTGACCGAAAACTCCAAAGGGTAAGTTGTTTGTCATATTTCGATTCAACACAAATAGCAGTATAAAATATGCAAATGCAGTTTCTTTGTAGAGGCTTGCGGAATCTAGTAGCATATAAGTATGTGTTATCTGCTACGTATAACTTTTATATGTCTCATATTCAGAGGTGGTCAGTAACGAAGTACTTCTACTTTTTCGAAGTACTCAATTAGTTTTCCTCTACTTCTGGTACTTACTCAAGTAAATCTGATTTTCGCTACTTCTACTTCTACTTCTTAATATTTTGTGATCTACTTACTTACTTTTCGCTATTTTCAGTTTGTCAAGTAGAAGTAGTTCAATCTTTCAATCAGGAAGATAGCCTGAGGAATTTCGGAACTGTTTTCACGGAGTATTAACATTAAATTTTCATAAAAGTTTAGTAAAGCAAAGAATTTTCGTCGCGCTTCGCGCGCAGTGGATACGGAGTGACCAGTATGATTTCACGAAAGCATCGGTGAATATAATTTAGGTGGAGGGTTGGCGTGGTTCCGTTCACACCACATTGTCGCCCTTCACCCATATGAAATAATTCATCACAGTATATATGGCTCATCATAACGTTTGAAACTGATGTTTCGCAATCTAGCATTTTCTTGTCATATCGTAATCAAGCATATATATGTCCATGGCGTGTCCTAATCTGGAAGAGTGGACTTTGACTTTTTTTGAGTATTAGAGCTGATTTAGCATACCACCTTTGAAACTTTCTCGACTAAAAACATGAAATACATATTCTGCTTTTAGAAGTAGTATTTATATTTCACTTTCAATTCCCAGTATCATATACTTTGAGTTATAATTGATATCAGTTCTTTTGTCCGAATAACATACATGTTGAAGTATAAAAGCAAGTGCAGTAATGCCTTTAATTTCAGGAAATGAAGCTACACAATATGGTATTTTTACGGTCCGCCATATTTTTTATTACCGTTTACTAATCGCGCAAAGTGTTTAAACCGTATCCTATACAACTTCTCCATATTGCTCTTCGACTAAACTACGGGCCTTATAGGGGGATGGCGCCATACCATGCTATTTTCCAAAACGCGTTGTTCGAGAAAACAGAGGATTAGTATCGCATTTCCTTATCAATACTATCATTTTCACCCCATGACGTGAACGAATGCTTATGCTATCGAAAATTGGATACCTGCTGGTATGCATCAATATGAATCAAGCTCGTCACCCATCACATAGCTCAATTGGCACCTTTTTATAATCCATCCAATCAGGATCGTTTTCACAACTACTTACTTACTTGAGTACTTTTAAAGTCAGTCAATTCTACTTCTACTTCAAGTAGTTTTAGGTTGCTCATGAAAGAAGTACTTCTACTTGTACTTGAGTAGATATTTTCGTCGCTACTTCCACTTCTACTTGAGTAGCTTTCTTGACTACTTTGACCACCTCTGCTCATATTGCACAAGTCTTTGGCCTAATTAATTCTGACCTATTGCGTTTGACCTTCTGATATTTAAGGTGACAATAACCAAAAACGGCACTGCCCAGTGCCAATACCTTTGGCCAGAATCGAAGATCTAAATCACTGGTTCCCGACCTTTTTTGACTCATCGCCCCCTTTTCAAGCTCCACACCGATCATCGCCCCCCAAATTTTGTGAACCGAATAATGAGCATACAAACTGTAGCCTAATCCCCGGCTGGTTGACTTAAAGAAAAAGGTCAACTATTCGGCTCGATGTCGAACTTTCACGCTTTTGCAGCTAGACTTTCGTGGGTTGACTAAGAAAAAGGGTCATTTTGGCTTTTGAATTAGATGATAGTGAGATCCAGAGGTAGGCTAACAGTTAGTAACTACCTTTAAATTGTCATTACATTTACAAGTAGCCTACTCTTGTGTTTCCATGCAGCTCCATACGTACTCTAAAGTTTGAAATACGGATCCGACATCCAAAAAGGCTATGAACAACTGATCTAAATGGACAATAAAATGTTCTGGAAAAGCTACGTAAAAGTGATACAAAACAGATATATATGCTATACCAGTCCATTCCAAGCGGATCAGAGTCAAAAACTGAGATGTCGTTGCTCGTCGTCATTTAATTGATTATTACGACTAAAAGTGGGGGCATTGGCGTAGTTGGAACATCCATCGCCATCGAAGCTGGAAATCCCTGGTCGAGTTTCGACAGTACAGTAGGTGTATTGGCATCCCCCTTACGCCGCTGTTCTTTGACGTGCTTTAAAAAATCATCAAGGTCGAGATGGATGTTATATAGATTAACACACCTTGGCCTAGTGCCCTGATGTAAGTAACAGTATTCGATCTTTATCTTTATTCGACTGATGTCGTTCTTTGGACGCTTTTTCCATGCATTCGCTTCTTTGTGCGCGGTCATTCCGGTTTCATCGGCTTTTTGTCGCCGTAAGAGCGATCGGCACAGACGAAAAGAATCCGAAATCAACATTTGACGCTTCGAAATGTTATAGGCCTACTGCCTAGAATTGGTCTGGGTACCCCTAAAACTCTATGACCGTTGATATATCCTGTACGCCAACTCCCCTTCATTACATGGCATTGTGTCTTATGTGTCGCATTGTACATATAGTGTGTCTTGCTGAGCGGATTATGAAATGTAGTTATATTGGTGGTGACCCGACGCGTCAGCATCTTCAAAAATCTCTCTGTTTTCAGATCAAGATCATTCCTACGTTACGTCGCGGTGCATATTTCAAGATTACTAGGACTGAGTCGCGGCAGCGACGTGGTCACAGAGGTATTCTACATAGAGTTATGTAAACTATGTAAAATTCCGTTTTCCGTAGTGAGCAGGCGTGCAGCGGCATAGAGTCTTATCTGCATCATAATCATTCGATAAACTGACACGGACGGGATTGGTACTGAATAAATCCAATTATAGAGGTCTCGTTTTACCACGAATTTAAAGTTTTTTGTAACTCATTGGAAGAGGAGCTTCCGTCAGTGGTGAAATGTGGAATTAGTTCGCATTTGATTTCGACGCAGCACTGTTAGAAAAATTCAGGTCACTTTACCAGTCTCAGACTGGGCAGCAGTTTTACCAGCTCTAGTAACCTTTTGATACTAAAAGTTTCTGGTAAATTACGCTACTAGTAAATCCTGGTCCTCTTGATTACCAGAATTCTGGTAAGTTACGCTACTAGTAAATCTAGTACTGGTCCTCTTGATTACCAGGATTCTGGTAAATTACGCCACTAGTAAATCTGGTACTGAAGTCACAGCCCATAGCGCCTGATGCATTTATTGGCTTTAGGTTTTCTGATGCTCTTCTCATCCTTCTGTGAATTAATTAAATGTTGCAGCTCGAAGCATTTATTTCCACGATTTTGAAATTTCAGTCATTACTAGGGCGATTCATTTTTGACATGTCAAAAAAAGTCAAAATTTTGTCAAAATTGTTTACGAAGTCAAAAATTTTTTGCAACCTGCATTACGTTTGTATTGCAGATATTTGGACTGTTGGTGAACTTATCATTTGACATTTTTCACGTTGTGGCCTACTTTATAGACAATGTAGTAAAGTATCTTTCATTGAACTAAAACAAATTTTAGTAACAACTGGAATTCTTCATAGGGCCAGATTTCGTTTCATGTAAAAATAAGAAAGTCTTTTTCAGGCCAAAATACTTCGTAAGGACAGATAGTTCGGATACGTCAGGTCAAAATTAGGTTTTTAAAGTCAAAACATATCAAATCTTGTTTTTAGGTCAAAAAAAATCGCCCAAGTCATTGCATTTCTGGTGTGCAGTCATCAGTTGCTTGACCTTGATGAGCACATTCTTTTTCTTTATCACACTCGACCGCGACCCGTCGTCAGATATCTCAGCAAAGATCCTGTGATAAATGAAAGATATATCTAATAAACATATAACTACAAAACTATGTACATGGTATTTCCTAAGATAAATTCAATCTGACCCAGAAGAATTATTTTATGTTGATAATATAATGCGAACTTAACTTCTGGGAGGCTTCTTCCCCCAGACCCCCTGTCAGGATATAAGTTTTCAACGCTACTGATAAGCGACTATAGTGGGTGAGTTCCAATTGCCGGATTGCGCCAGGCGCGAAAATATTCTACAATTCATGATTGAATTGGTCAATAATATCTGGAATTGCTAATATATTGCTATAAAATTTTTATTTTCTCCCTGCCCACGTAATCAGATTTACAGATATCGCTTAGTGAGATGTTGCCTTGGAAAATATAGGACGCGTGAATAATAATTAAACATATTCGGGTGGGTCTGTTGGTATGATAACTAAGTTAGATGATGCTATTTTGTCACTTCCTTACTGCTATGTTAAGATATTAAAATCGCTTGAATGCAAACTAAAAGAGGCACACGATTTTAAATTAATAGTGCTTCGCTGGTACTGCTGCTCACATTGGTTTCACTCTCACTCAGCTTACCTTTGTATGAATTCCAGAGTAGCTATCAGCTCTTGCGGATACTCCATGTTAAACACGTAGAATACGACGCAGAAGTTGTTGGTCGAAAATATTGCGCTTCTCTCCGCAGTTATTTGTTGGTCGAAAATATTGGGCTTCTCTCCGCAGTTATTACAAACTCCTTAGACTTGTAGAGGACTGTGCCTAAAAATAAACAGAAGTGATAGAGTAGTCGGTGCTGCTACTCAAGTATAGACGTAGAAGTAATGTCTTATATAGGGTTACCATATTTTCGTGGCCCAAATTACGAACACTCTTTAGCACCTGACAGCGGGTTGTAAAATGAGTAATGAAAACATAGGACTTGTGAATGAATTATGTTATTAATATTCATTCTTCCATTTTTTCACTATAAAGATTTTATCCTTTGTTTCAAATTACTTCAAATGTTGTTTTCAAAATGAGTTATTTGCCAGTGCCTAATGCATCTGACATGCATCTCACTTCTAGGACTGGTGAATACTAGCGAAGTACATAGTAATAAGAGCAGCCTTGCATTGTCCTTACCATATGTTTGAATAATTTGAACGTTGGTTCTCCAAAGAATGCACAGAGCAGGTCGTGCATCCCGACAGAGGAAGGATATTCTTTATAATCTTCCCATTCTGATAGAAGTGAAAATCTTGACATTATGTGCTTTACTTTCTCCGACTTTGATTCATTAACAGACACGTATGGGAGGCAATACACCGTCCAAATCGACTGGCTCTAAAAATTGAGCTTTTTTCATGTTCCCAACTTCAACTTTAATAAGATGGGAAATGACTTCCTCATGCACATCAGTAGTTTGATCGGCTAGGATTACACAAACATACTTCTCCATTTCTAATTTGACTGTAAAAAGACCAAGTACATGGGTTATACCATAGAAAGCTTGACATATTAAAATAGGAAAATTTGAGTCGATATCGAAAATCACTGAAAATCGAATTACCATAATTACCACAAGCAGACGTGGACTAACAAAAATTAGTAGCTTCACAAGTATCAATGCAAAACTCCATACTTAAGAAATGACAATTCTGACGCTAATATTCAGTTGCAATTCAATAAGTCAGTAATGAATTGATGCTATATTAGTAAATTCGTAAAAAGAATCGAAGCCCCTCATCTCATTTCAAATCCCAAGCCCTTATTTTCCGGCTGGCTAGGTGCCTGTAAGTAAGTACAGATGCTTCACATACCGGTAGCTAAACATGGTCACTTGAATATAAATGAACTAAATTAAAATCATTCCAGCTCTTCATCCATCTATATATAGGTAAAAAAAGCATGGCTTGATATCTCTGCTCACCAGCATCCAGTCTAAATACGAGATTGCAACTGCAACAAATAGACTGAAACGAATTGACTATGTTACATATTCGCGCGCAATGCCTGAGAGCGACTCGAGTGTATCAAACCAACGCACACGCACGCCCAGCGCAATTATTACATCATAGTGCCCTACTCTCACGGCTGACTGCGATTGGTCTACGTCAACAATGCTGTCTGGCAAAACGAGACCAATGAGCGGTTGCGCGGGGAGAGTGATTTACCGAGAATGCTCGCAGCTGGCGTCGGGGCAATGATCCCGCTGTATTACTTCTGACGCAAAAGGTCCCCGGCATTCATAGAAATCCGAATGGCGGTTGAAACATGATAAACCTAATTCTTACGTCAACGTATACAGTTATGTCTCCTATAATCCTGACAAAGACTATATAGGCCTTAGGTTAGGCTTGGTTAGAGCATTCCACTGAAAAACAAAGGTTGTTCTAAATTATACCGGATTTTTCGGGATAAATGTGTTCATCTACTGCAAGTATCAAATAATCTCATATTAGTTTACAACTCTATCCAAATATACATATACTAAGCGATAGTATAGTGCGCACTAGGCCTGTTGCTGTCGCTGCCTATCTCGCCTATTCGCCAAAAGTCACCATCGATTACATTGTAATCCCACCATCATGACCTGCTCACCCATCTGACGTTCTCAACATCCGCCTGCTTTAACAGTAAATTTACCAGAAATCACTGGTAATTATGAGTTGGTATACTGGTTTACCAGTTAAAGAGATGTAAAATTTACCAATTTCTCTAACAGTATACCAGAAATGTCTGGTAATTATCGTTACTAATGAGTTGGTATACTTATTTACCAGTTAAATAGATGTAAAATTTACCAATTTTTCTAACAGTGAGGGCTAAATACACGCTGATTAAGTATGCGATATTAATTTAAGCAAGTATTAACACATATCACAAAGAAATAAGTATCATGTGAACTGGCTATTTAAAAAACTCCGCTTGCATGATAAGGATATAGCCAGAGGTGGTCAGTAACGAAGTACTTCTACTTTTCCGAAGTACTCAAGTAGTTATCCACTACTTCTGGTCAAGTAGATCTTTTATTCGCTACTTCTACTTCAACTTCGTAATATTTTGTGAGCTACTTACTTACTTTCCGCTATTTTCAGTTTGTCAAGTAGAAGCAGTTTAATCCCCCATTAAAAAAAGATAGCCTAAGAAAGTTCGGGGCTGTGCCGGGCTGCCAGAATTTTCGTTGTGCTACGCGCACAGTAGATATGGAGTGACAAATATGTTTTAACGAAAGTATCGCTGAATATAATTTAGATATCGGGTTGCGTGGTTCCGTTCACACCGCATTGTCGCCTATATCAAATATTTCATCCCAGTAAGTATGGCCCCCCATAACGTTTGAAACCATCGTCTCGCAATCTAGCAATTACCTATTATAACTAGGGCTGGGCAAAATGATTCGAGTACTCGAATCTGAATCGAGTGTTAATTTTAATGATTCGAGTCGAGTAGTGAAATACGAATTTTTCGAGTACTGAAATTATACGCTCGTCGCCACTGAAAGTTAATTTATCAACGAGAATTATAGTTTCAATACTCATTTTCACTGTTGAAGCCTTGAAACCTTGATTGGCGGTATCGTAGCATATGAAACATATAGTACAAAGCTACGAAAGTTACTGGACGTAGCACATTTCCAAAATCATGATTATGCCACAGAATTGTCACCAAGTGGAATGAAATCGGATAGACAAAATAATACCAAAGTATCATTTATCAGATGTATAAGAGGCATTATATTCTTTATGGTGGCATAAACGGTACATATTTGAACTTTGACTCATTACATTCAGTTATGACGTCATAATGAGTGATACTCGATTACTCGACTCGACTCGAAGCATATTACGTGATTCAGAATCGAATCACTCAGCTACTCGATTTTGCCCAGCCCTAATTATAACTAGCAGCCCATGACGTGCCCTAATCTGGAAAAGTGAACTTTGACTTTTTTAAACGTTAGACCTGTTTTAGCAGACCACGGTTGAAACTTTCTGGACAAAAGACATAAAATATATTTTCCGCTTTTTAGAAGTCGTGTTTGCATTTTTCTTTCAATTACGAGTATTATTCGTTGAGTTCTAATTACAGTTTCAGTTCTTTTGTCTGGAAAACAAACATGTTGAAGATTAAAAGCAAGCATCGCATTTCCATGTCAACACTCTCATTTACATCCCATGATGTGGACGACTACTTATTCTGTTAAATTGACACCTCCCGGGATGTATCAATATGAATCAAGCCCTCTACACCTTCCGCATAGCTCCACTTGCAGCTTTTGACAGTCCATGCGAACGAATCACGATCCTTCTCACAACTACTTGCTTACTTGAGTAGATTCAAAGTCAGTCAATTCTACTTCTACTTTAACTAGTTTTAGGTTGCTTATGAAAGAAGTACTTCTACTCGTACGTGAGTAGATTTTCTCGTCGCTACTTCTACTTCTACTTGAGTAGCTTTCTTGACTACTTTGACCACCTCTGGATAGTTATTTTCTAAACACACTGTGAACAATGGAATCACTAGTGTTCTTTGCTTTTGTTTTTTTTCCTTATACTTGCTCCTCTGATATCGACTGATGCTTGAGTGACTCCAGCCACGAAGACTTCGGTCATATCGGGTTTCCCAGTCTACCATGTAATATATATTTAGGTAAATAAAAAAAGTATGTCAATAGTGCACGTGTTAGTCTGTGGACATTCCCCATACTGATTTTCATGGTTTGACGAATAAAAGAATTCTTTCTCTCTCTCTCTCTTCCATTTCCGCA
The DNA here is from genome assembly GCF_051294905.1 of Botryllus schlosseri. NCBI lineage: Eukaryota > Metazoa > Chordata > Ascidiacea > Stolidobranchia > Styelidae > Botryllus > Botryllus schlosseri. Next base: position 18,350,948 of record NC_137237.1, read on the forward strand.
TCATTCAGTTTAGTTCGGTTCATTAACAATTTCGAAACAATACAAGATAGCAATGATATGAAAATATTGGAATGAGTCGAAACGAATAGATGTAGTCTTACCATCAAACTTCCACCTTGGCCCAGATTTTATAAGTTATAGGAATTCACACAGAATTAAAATAACTGAACACAAAAACGGATAAGCAACGAAAATTAAATGACATGTGTCGGCAGACCAAATATGTATGTCAGATCGTCGTACGGTAATCTCGAACGCCAAACTACATGCAGTCTGTATTAGGCAGCAGAATCTGCTTGTATGTTGTCATGCATGAGGACAACTGGACAGTTGACATGCTCCTCGACCGTCGGATATCCCGGCGAAATACTAGTCCACAATTTTGATCCGTCATACTGTAGGGAGACGCGTTCACTTGTAATTCGTTCGGAAGATATAGGATAATAGGACCGTGGACGACTAGGACGTGCGTGTAATATAAACTTAAACGCTTTGCTTTATGTTACGAGGTTAAATTCTGTGGGCAATCGCCGCAATAGGACTAATACACAGACTTGGCAATTTCTAGATTTCTCATGTCTCTCACGTCTAAGACACCATTGATTTTGAGTGGCGATTTGTTGGTCGTTCTTTAGCACTTTAGCAATGATACGAGGAACCTGATATTGTAGCTTTGGCAGTGGTCAAAGTGCCTCCTTGTCCATACTAGCAGCACCCAAGCAAGGAATGCCCCGTTGTCACAGGCACGGTGTAAAGATGAGGTGCCAGGCAGCGTATAAGTATAGACAAATAACCTACCAGGTTAGTTGTCTAATATAAGGCGGTAGAATAGTCCACATTCCTTCTGATACTTATTATTTTAGCGACTGTATGTGACTCACCCATGGAAAGGGAATTTGCAGCATATTTGACACGTAAATCGTTGTTTTAGGTCGTCGACGACGACTTCCGAGAGCTAGTGGACGTGTTTACTTCTTTGACCTATCACTTCCTGGTAAGTGACAGCATGTAATCATTCTCATGTATTTGGGTGACCGAAACAAGCACCTGACAGAAGCGTTCGCAATGATATTGCTAATAGTTTTACGTCATAGTCCGGAATTGAGTTCATATAGGCCTTGTCCAACCCCAGTGATAATTTCGCATTGCTGATGGTTCGAATTTGACAGAAAGTTGCACGAAAATATAGAAAATCATTCATCATGTTCGTATTACCCCACTCGATTTTGGCGAAACCAGTCAATAGGCAAGGTTGATAGCAGAGTTGTAACCAAGTAGCAAGGTTCCGAGTCACAAGTCAATCTCACTTTTATAGTTTTGACTCGAGTCAAGTCGAGTCATTTTCAATTCAACACCGAGTCAAGTCCGAGTCCAAGTCACGGAGTAGAGTGTCGAGTCCGAGTCATAGTGTTTTGACTCGAGTTCGAGTCCAAGTCATTGTGTTAACTGTTCAGATCCGAGTTAATGCCATGTGAACCCCCCCCCTTTTAGTACTCTGCTCAGTGATATCGAATGGTTCGCATTCATAATATACCGAGATGATATGGCGAGATAGCGCAGTGCTATAATCCGCGGCTGCAACACCAATAGGTTCCGGGATCGAGTCCGACCGAGGTCGACTTCAGAATTCCAATACCTAAGTGTTGTGGGTTTATCTAGGCTCCTCCTCGCCACCTCATCCGCGTATGCGGTGTCTTACAAAAAACCTAGAAGTGGGCCGTGCTACGAGTCGGCAGTTACGGAATAAAAATGAAGAATATCGGCCTGGTGTAAATGACCATAGTAGTCGACAAACACCATGAATACCGCAAAACAAACACAATATACTAAGTTTTCTAACTTTTAATAGTTTCTGGTAGCAATTTCAAGAATACCAGTACTGGAGACGAAATAATAATAGTGTGATAACTTGACTATTCTTTTAAATACAACACAACGAAATGTACGTCTTGGTAGACCCAGTCTCGAGTCATATGACTTGGTCCCAGTCATGAGCAATGACTCGACTCCAAGTCGAGTCGATACACAAATTGACTCGAATCGAGTTTAGTCATTTCTCATTTTTTTAAATGACTCGAGTCAAGTCCAGTTACCGAAAACTCGCAACTCGAGTCTGATTCGAGTCGATTCATGACGCGAGTCATTACAACCCTGGTTGATAGTATTAATATTTAACACCTGTCAGATATTATTGCTATTTGCACTCATAGAGCCGGCGATAACATGTAAAACCCAGAGGTTCCCAATTTGGGGCAATCATTCCCTGTCGGAGGGAGGGGGAATGAACAAATTCCAAGTATATGCTCCACTACGGGCTAACAAAACAAATAAATTAAAATTTTATAAACTTTGGATTATGGAAAAGTAGTTTTGGAATATGTTTGCGCCATTTTTATGGGTGAAATTGTCATAACAGCTGGTCGAAGCATCCCCTGAATCATGGTAACTAAATATGTTTTCGAAAATTCCAGCTATAGGTTAGGGTTATAGTTATAGTCGCGAAGATGCATCTTGCAATTTCGAAAGGGGTCACCTTCGATTACCTTCTAAAAGTATGCGATCTTTCTAATCTACTTTTAGAATTGACTTGGTTTAAGAACTTCATTTACTTTTCCTAGTTGCCTGTCTTAGAAATATGTTTTGGAAATAGCCACTTCTGCTTGAATACCAACGCTGACTATACTTTCACCGCCTCTGATGATCATCCCTATATATATCCTTGCATATTTCCAGGACATGGATGAAAGTATTCAGGAAATCGGTGACGTAATTGACAATTGTTTCTGTTCTCAAGACACTATACAAGAGATGGAGCCACACATTGTCAAAATCTTATCCGCCATTCTTGATTCGCAAGATTTCAACGATTTATGAGGTAGCCAAGTCTTAAGTTACAAAATTCGGATCCGGAATCATCTCTATCTGTATTGTCAGGAAGTTAAATTACAATGGAAAGGGGCTGAAAGAGACTCGATTGCAAAGAGCTGTCAATGGACGCGCGGATGAACAACAGATCACCTTTATTCTGAAATGTTTCAAAACAAGCCTCTCTTCCGCAGTGACTGCGTGGTCTATCTAGGGTTGCATTTAAAACAAAAATCTATCTAAAACAAACACGTTTAAAACAAGGCCCGTGCTGTATTTTTTTAAGCCATGCCGTCACGAATATTCAGTTGTGACGTCATAGTTGAATGACATTTACAATTAAAAATATAGGGTAAATATAGCTCCTTTGACAAAATAGGGTTCCAACCCCTGTCATATACGGACCAAAAATATTCTCAACCAGGACTGCATCGTCATGCAGCATGTTTCCGGTCGGCGGGCATCATAATCAGAACATTCATTCCCTAGCAATGATCTATGTCTACGTACGATAGCTGTCGAACCGACTATTTCGAGGGTTCCAACCATTCCATATCGTGTGCGTCGGCAATTATGGCATAATTATACAAAAACTTATAAAAGACAATTTTTTAAAGGCCTTTGTTCAAAACGCTGTTTAAAACATGTTTTAGACAAAATGTTTTAAACAATCATCTGTTTAAAATGCAATGCAACCCTACGTCTATGGTTGATTCAAAACACGGGCGTTCATATTCTTCACATACAAACGGCATAGCCGGAAAACCCCAGAAAAACTTGGTACCTGAATAGCCTATGTAGCCTATATACTTCTGACTTTGTCAGGAGTAGGGCTGGGCACAATGATTCGAGTACTCGAATCTGAATCGAGTATTAATTTTAATGATTCGAGTCGAGTAGTAAAAGACGAATTTTTCGAGTACTGATATTATACGCTTCTCGCCACTAAAAGTTAATTTATCATCAAAAATTATACCGTCTATACTCTTTTCCACTGTGGAAGCCATGAAACCTTAATTGTCCGTATTGCAGCATAGAAAACAGGGCATGAAGTACAAGTACAAAGCTACGAACGTTACTGGAAATACCACATTTCCGAAGTCATGATCATCCCACAACATTGTCACAAAGTGCAATGGAATCGGGATGGTCGAAAAATACCAAGTATGGTTAATGTGATGGATAGCACGCATTATATTCTTTGTGGTGGCATAAAGAGGTACAAATTTGAACTTTAACATATTACATTCTGTTATGACGTCATAATGAGCGATACTCGAATACTCGACTCGACTCGAAGCAAAATACGTGATTCAGAATCGAATCACTCAGGTACTCGAAAATGCCCAGCCCTAGTCAGGAGCAGGGCGGCGCTCAACGGTTCAAGTATCCACTTTTAGATCGAGTTACATCTTGACGAGAAAACTTACCCATTATCGGTTATACAATGATGTGATTTATAGGTGAGACGACTAAATGCGTCTTGACCTTCGTCGCACGAGACTCGGAGATACATTGCATCGCAATGCAGGGGCATGCAGGGGCGATATAAGAGATCAACATTCTACATATCTTTCGCAGGCGGCAAAAACCGATTCAATCGTCAATTATAAATTTTATTCATAACTAGGGCGGTTTTTTTTTGACCTAAAAAAAAGAAAATTTTGACCTAAAAATTCAAAATTTTGACTTTTTTTGACCTAAAAAAACTGAATTTTGACCAAATTTTGACCTAACGTATGCAAATTAGGTGTTTTCCCAAATAATGTCAAAATTGTACCAGTTATCTACATTTCCGGTTGTAACTGGCTGTCCCAACGAAGTAGTTTGGCCTGAAAAAACGTTTTGGCTTAGAAACAGGCGACTTTGTACATATAGAAAACAATATTTTAACGAAATCTGGCTCTATGAAGAATTCCAGTGGTTGCAATACGTATTATGGCGGAAATAATTTAAAAAAATTGTAGTACAACGAGAGATACTTTCCTATATTCTTGTGTAAAAAGTGCATGTCCTTACTTGCCAAGGACGTTCAACAGCAGCAGTTGGCTGACAACACTCAAGTTGTGCAATGTGCATACACTACTGGTGACGCAATATGTTGCTTCATTCTGACAATGTTGTCTATTACAATTTTTCATCATGCGCTTCTCAATATAAGAATGATGCCCCAGTTAGGATATTGCGGTACGTTGACCATTGACCGTTGATGATTCAGTATGAGCAGACAATGCGCCGTGTACAACAGTAGGCCTATAAAGTAGACTACAAGCTGTAAAATCTCAAATGATACGTTCACAGACACTGCAAAATCTATAATACAAACGAAATAAAGACGTCAAAAAATTTTTGACTTTATGAACAATTTTGACAAATTTTGACCTAACGCTACAATTTTGACAAAATTTTGACAAATTTTGACATGTCAAAAAAAACCGCCCTATTCATAACATAAGCGGAAAAAGTGACATTCCAAGATTTACCGCCTAGCTCATAACTAGGGCTAGGCATTTTCGAGTACCTGAGTGATTCGATTCTGAATCACGTATTTTGCTTCGAGTCGAGTCGAGTATTCGAGTATCGCTCATTATGACGTCATAACAGAATGTAATATGTTAAAGTTCAAATTTGTACCTCTTTATGCCACCACAAAGAATATAATGCGTGCTATCCATCACATTAACCATACTTGGTATTTTTCGACCATCCCGATTCCATTGCACTTTGTGACAATGTTGTGGGATGATCATGACTTCGGAAATGTGGTATTTCCAGTAACGTTCGTAGCTTTGTACTTGTACTTCATGCCCTGTTTTCTATGCTGCAATACGGACAATTAAGGTTTCATGGCTTCCACAGTGGAAAAGAGTATAGACGCTATAATTTTTGATGATAAATTAACTTTTAGTGGCGAGAAGCGTATAATATCAGTACTCGAAAAATTCGTCTTTTACTACTCGACTCGAATCATTAAAATTAATACTCGATTCAGATTCGAGTACTCGAATCATTGTGCCCAGCCCTACTCATAACCCCGTACACAGATTCAAAAAAGGATACTCATGAGTGATAAGAACACTTATATCGCGACGTTCGGATGGAATCGTTTTCCGATACATAAAATCCCACGAACTGTGATATTAATATATTATCTATACCGGTAAGAACTCACAGCGAGAAAGTTAGGCCACCACTGCAAATTTTTTTGCACTTTATCAATTTGCATGTATGTTCATATTGCATATGTTATTAGTTCATTCAAACAACAGTACGAGTAGTACACAACAATGTACTAACACATGCAAGAAGCAGGAGTGCATTGTGACTCCTTGGTGCTTGTTTGTGCCATTCTCCGCATCAGGTCCTGATATCACGGTTACTTCTCCGTTGGTATGTTGCACAATCCACGCAATATAACTTCGGACACTTGTATAGGCACCTGGTCTGCGGGCAAGGGCACAGCCTATCCCGTAGCTTGTTATTCCTTGAAGGGCATAGAGCGATGTGTTGCTTGGTACAGGGCAGGCCAGGGGACCACCGCTATCACCTTGGCAAGAATCGATTCCGCCTGCTTCAAATCTAATGACGGAAATATTGAAATAGAATAGTGTATCGGGAATGAAACCGAAACGTTAACGAAATTGATTAGGACAGTCACACTGCAGTGTCCTGCCTGTGGACCAAGCAAATCTCACGGCTCACTGCGTGACTGCAATCGGGTTACGTCATTCTTTTCATTTGACAAAAAGCATTTTAGGGCACTATTTGACAGTGTTGGGATCAAAAGTCACTACCTTCGAGTCACGAGTCATCTCCAGTCATTGCACATTTTGACTCGAGTCAAGTCAAGTCAGTCGATTTCCGAAAGTGACTCGAGTCAAGTCGAGTCAAGTCAAGTCACGATTCAAGTCAAATTTTCGAAATATGAGTGGTGATGCAAAGTCATTACATTTTGCTAACTGGGTGGAAGACGGATTGTTTGGCCATTTATTTTGAATCAAATAACGAATACAAAGTTAAATATACATGCAAAAAGGCATTGATCGCTCACGCACGCTTAGAACTTATAATAAAATGCGTGAGTAACTGCGTATAGCTACATGCTACAGTCTGTTATTATCAAACAAAATAGTGGATCGAATATGAAGCTTCGAGAAGTCGAAACAAATTGATATGGCACACTACCCATCTACACACCCGCGAGAATATATTAACGCATAAACTATGTTCGTTCAATTTCATTTATACAAGAGGGTTGGTAAAGGTGAGCAATGCGTAATGTAAGCACTGAGACGTCTAAGAAACATATATACGTTGCTATTAGATTAATCTACCACTACGACAACGTAAGCTGTGATTGTTTCGTTCGCGGTCAGTGAATGACTGGTTGCCCTCACAAGTGACATCAACGTACCGCGAACAATCCCAACATACATAAGATAGGGTGATTTAATCGTTACCGTTTACTTGATGACTTGAAATTGACTCGTACATTTTGCTTCGAGTCACGAGTCAATTGACATTTTTGAAGCACCGAGTCAAGTCAAGTCAACTCATTTTTGCAAAGTGACTCGAGTCAAGTCAAGTCATATGAAAAAGTTGACTCGAGTGTGACTAGAGTCAAGTCATGACTAAAGTCATCCCAACACTGCTATTTGGACTGGCTTGCTGAGCGCAAATGTGGTAAATCGGTATCAATCGAAAGCTACCGCGGTACTGATTGCAAAAATAAATAAAAATTATTCTGCTCATGGTCATTGGTATTGTGACGCAACAAGGCCGTCTGAGACAAGATGCCGCAGCTAGGCAGCAAGTGAGGAGCGGCGCAAACCGCAAGCGTATTGACCATTGTTGCGCAAGCGATTGAGCATTAGCACTTTCGCTGCGCGCTTGCTATGAAAAAAATGGCTCAAAGCTCCAGTTTCTCACCCCTGGCCCCCTATGGTATATACCTTATATGATAATATATGCCGGGAATATAGCTACATTATCCTGTAAAAGTTGAATGGTGACTTACCCAGCGCAGATATGATCGTTGGTCACTGTTACTGAGTAGGTGGAGTACCAGCTATTGCAGGTAGACAAGCCGATAATATCTACCTCCGCGTAACGAATTTGAGCAAACGATGTTCCCGTTCCTGTTACAGACACATGCAAGGAAATTCTATTATACAGTAGTAAAATTTCGAGGTTATGCAAATAAATTAGGAAGCGTTCGGAAGTTTTTTACTATCCACAATTTATTTTATAGCAGCACTGTGAACTAATTTCCTTTAATGGAATTGCTATATTCGCACGCCAGCAGCCTCGGTTCGATAAGTCTATCTGCATACAATGGAGAGTAACGAATGAAAGTGGGCATATCCACAGACCTCTTCGAACACGAATGAAATCAGTTTATTTTCATTGGTACCATCGCAATAATTTTAATGGTGGAGTCGATAAGTAACCACAAGAATATCGACTAAGGAAGCATACACACACACTCAGCACCGTCAATTTTTTGTCCAGCCAATAGCGTAGCGCCCAACGCCTGGCGGAAAAGTCATGTAACGGGCGTTCATATTCTTCACATACAAACGGCATAGCCGGAAAACCCCAGAAAAACTTGGTACCTGAATAGCCTATGTATATACTTCTGACTTTGTCAGGAGCAGGGCGGCGCTCAACGGTTCAAGTATCCACTTTTAGATCGAGTTACATCTTGACGAGGAAACTTACCCATTATCGGTTATACAATGATGTGATTTATAGGTGAGACGACTAAATGCGTCTTGACCTTCGTCGCACGAGACTCGGAGATACATTGCATCGCAATGCAGGGGCATGCAGGGGCGATATAAGAGTTCAACATTCTACATATCTTTCGCAGGCGGCAAAAACCGATTCAATCGTCAATTATAAATTTTATTCATAACATAAGCGGAAAAAGTGACATTCCAAGATTTACCGCCTAGCTCATAACTAGGGCTGGGCATTTTCGAGTACCTGAGTGATTCGATTCTGAATCACGTATTTTGCTTCGAGTCGAGTCGAGTATTCGAGTATCGCTCATTATGACGTCATAACAGAATGTAATATGTTAAAGTTCAAATTTGTACCTCTTTATGCCACCACAAAGAATATAATGCGTGCTATCCATCACATTAACCATACTTGGTATTTTTCGACCATCCCGATTCCATTGCACTTTGTGACAATGTTGTGGGATGATCATGACTTCGGAAATGTGGTATTTCCAGTAACGTTCGTAGCTTTGTACTTGTACTTCATGCCCTGTTTTCTATGCTGCAATACGGACAATTAAGGTTTCATGGCTTCCACAGTGGAAAAGAGTATAGACGCTATAATTTTTGATGATAAATTAACTTTTAGTGGCGAGAAGCGTATAATATCAGTACTCGAAAAATTCGTCTTTTACTACTCGACTCGAATCATTAAAATTAATACTCGATTCAGATTCGAGTACTCGAATCATTGTGCCCAGCCCTACTCATAACCCCGTACACAGATTCAAAAAAGGATACTCATGAGTGATAAGAACACTTATATCGCGACGTTCGGATGGAATCGTTTTCCGATACATGAAATCCCACGAACTGTGATATTAATATATTATCTATACCGGTAAGAACTCACAGCGAGAAAGTTAGGCCACCACTGCAAATTTTTTTGCACTTTATCAATTTGCATGTATGTTCATATTGCATATGTTATTAGTTCATTCAAACAACAGTACGAGTAGTACACAACAATGTACTAACACATGCCAGAAGCAGGAGTGCATTGTGACTCCTTGGTGCTTGTTTGTGCCATTCTCCGCATCAGGTCCTGATATCACGGTTACTTCTCCGTTGGTATGTTGCACAATCCACGCAATATAACTTCGGACACTTGTATAGGCACCTGGTCTGCGGGCAAGGGCACAGCCTATCCCGTAGCTTGTTATTCCTTGAAGGGCATAGAGCGATGTGTTGCTTGGTACAGGGCAGGCCAGGGGACCACCGCTATCACCTTGGCAAGAATCGATTCCGCCTGCTTCAAATCTAATGACGGAAATATTGAAATAGAATAGTGTATCGGGAATGAAACCGAAACGTTAACGAAATTGATTAGGACAGTCACACTGCAGTGTCCTGCCTGTGGACCAAGCAAATCTCACGGCTCACTGCGTGACTGCAATCGGGTTACGTCATTCTTTTCATTTGACAAAAAGCATTTTAGGGCACTATTTGACAGTGTTGGGATCAAAAGTCACTACCTTCGAGTCACGAGTCATCTCCAGTCATTGCACATTTTGACTCGAGTCAAGTCAAGTCAGTTGATTTCCGAACGTGACTCGAGTCAAGTCGAGTCAAGTCAAGTCACGATTCAAGTCAAATTTTCGAAATATGAGTGGTGATGCAAAGTCATTACATTTTGCTAACTGGGTGGAAGACGGATTGTTTGGCCATTTATTTTGAATCAAATAACGAATACAAAGTTAAATATACATGCAAAAAGGCATTGATCGCTCACGCACGCTTAGAACTTATAATAAAATGCGTGAGTAACTGCGTATAGCTACATGCTACAGTCTGTTATTATCAAACAAAATAGTGGATCGAATATGAAGCTTCGAGAAGTCGAAACAAATTGATATGGTACACTACCCATCTACACACCCGCGAGAATATATTAACGCATAAACTATGTTCGTTCAATTTCATTTATACAAGAGGGTTGGTAAAGGTGAGCAATGCGTAATGTAAGCACTGAGACGTCTAAGAAACATATATACGTTGCTATTAGATTAATCTACCACTACGACAACGTAAGCTGTGATTGTTTCGTTCGCGGTCAGTGAATGACTGGTTGCCCTCACAAGTGACATCGACGTACCGCGAACAATCCCAACATACATAAGATAGGGTGATTTAATCGTTACCGTTTACTTGATGACTTGAAATTGACTCGTACATTTTGCTTCGAGTCACGAGTCAATTGACATTTTTGAAGCACCGAGTCAAGTCAAGTCAACTCATTTTTGCAAAGTGACTCGAGTCAAGTCAAGTCATATGAAAAAGTTGACTCGAGTGTGACTAGAGTCAAGTCATGACTAAAGTCATCCCAACACTGCTATTTGGACTGGCTTGCTGAGCGCAAATGTGGAAAATCGGTATCAATCGAAAGCTACCGCGGTACTGATTTCAAAAATAAATAAAAATTATTCTGCTCATGGTCATTGGTATTGTGACGCAAGTAGTGTAGTCGATCGCTCTGGGGGTGGCAGGGGTTCTTATGGGCGGGGTGGTGAGGTGCCTGGAAACTCGTATTGGTGATGGTACCCTTTTGACCCCCCCTTCCGCTCGTGATGTGCCATGTGTTCTTATGGGATCTCTGGTGATGGTACCCTTTCGGGTATAGGCTGCGTCGGTGATGTGCCATGAAAACTCGTGTTGGTGATGGTACCCTTTTGACCCCCCCCCCTTCCGCTCGTGATGTGCCATGTGTTCTTATGGGATCTCTGGTGATGGTACCCTTTCGGGTATAGGCTGCGTCGGTGATGTGCCATGAAAACTCGTGTTGGCATATCGTACTTTTGGACCCCCCTATCGCTCGCACATCGTAATGTGTTCTTATGGGCGCGCTCACACATCGTACTTTCAAGTATAGGCTGCGGCGGCGACTCGTATTGAAAACTCGTGTTGGTATATCGTACTTTCGGGTGTAGGCATCTCTCGCACATCGTACTTTCGCATGTCGTACTTTCGCGTATAGGCTGTGTTGGTGATTCGCTATGTGTTCTTATGGTTGCGTCGGCATATCGTACTTTCGGGTGTAGGCATCTCTCGCACATCGTACTTTCGCATGCCGTACTTTCGCGTATAGATTGTGTTGGTGACTCGCCATGTGTTCTTATGGGTGCGGTCGTGATGCGCACTTTCAACCATCTCTCGCGTGGTGTTGAATAGTCACCAACAATAACCGCACAAACGGAAACGTGGCTTGTTGTGAGGATTAAGCAGTGCGACCTATATTTCGAATGACCTGCGCGCTGAATTGTTTCCCGGCCAGTCGCTACTATCGATTATTACACTATTCCATTCAGTGCGAAATAGTTTGTTAAATCTAGGAATCACTTCCAAGGTAATATTTTGGTAATTAGTTTACCGCAGAGCCGGCGTAGACGGCGATTCGAATATCAACAATAACCGCGTTCACAAACTAACACTTCAAAAATGTGTGAAATAGTTTGCAAAACCCCGCAATCGCTGAACCCCGCAATCGCTGACAAGATAACACATCAGGCATAGCCATCTCTCGTGGTGTGGATTTACAGAGGTAGGAATCACGCACAAGTAATATTTTGGTAATTAGTTTGTCACGGAGCCGGCGTAGACGGCGATTCGGTTACCAACAATCAGTAAGTCGCGAAACTGGATTTCACTGGTAAGATTTAATAAGTAACGAATAACAGAGCCATCGCAGACGGTGATTCGAAAACCAACAATTTGACACTTTCTGGTGGTCGCTATATGTTTTGACACTCCGGAATAGTGGTGGACTTTAGTTGTATGATAAGAATCATGTGAATATACAAGTAATGTGTCAATTTGTCAACTTGAAATGAAACTTACTACACAAACCGAGTTGATTCGTATTTGAATGTGTTAATTCGGTACAATTCTAATTATTTTGAGAAATCTTTTTAACGTGATCTTGTGAATCGTACGTAACCTGAATATTACCGACACCGACTTTCAGCCGAATCGAATTATTCACACATTCCACACCGCTGTTTCACACCTATAGAATCAATGCCAACTAGTTGTATGAAAATCAAGAATCACAAGTATGCGCATATAATAATTGTATTCATTATTGAGAAATCAAACCCTTAACAAAAACTCACATCTTATCACTTGTCAACTCTATCATGAAAATCCTCGAACCCGTATTATTAAGAATGTTATAGTACGGCGTCAGAAATCCACTCGCGAGATGTACTAAAGGTAAATCCAAATAATCCAGAATGAAATATTTGGACTTGACATAGTCTGAATTGAGATAGATTGACAAACATGACTACCGACTTTCAACCCAGTCATAGTTAGAGATTATATGCATATTGATTTGAAACAAGTAATGAAACCTTACAACTCTATTCACAGTTTTCCGTTTGTCAAATAGAGTTTCAGTAAATAATTTCACTATGCTATCGCGATATTTTAATGTGTTACTACATACAACAGAATCAATCAATGAAATATTGTCCGTTGTTGAAAACATTTCCAGCTTGACCACCGCTTGCACATAACGCGATCGAGTTCCAATCCGATGAGTTGAATCGGAATCGGAATATGTCGAGCTACTTTGTCATATCGCGATTCGAAGTAGGATTGCCAGACAGACTGGGTAAACTTTCACCCCAATGCGTTTCAGATTAATTTATTCACACGATCACCATCTCGCTGTCTTCACACTTACACAATCGCGTACTGTTCCCACGCACAACTTCGGTACGATATTTCAACTTGTCACAATAACTGATTATTCACATGTTGATTTGAAACAAAAGAAACCTTGAACAAGTTATCTGAGTTTTTTTTTTTGGCACAATTGAGTTAATGGAAATAGTATTACGCCTCGAAATTTTAACATCTTACCATACTCAAAAGAGTCAATGGCAAAAAACCTGGTCAAGTAAATCCGTTTGTAACTTACCCAACCAACTCAACAGTATCCGTATGGAAGTAGTCAAGATTACGCAAGTACATACAATCGCTACAATCTAAAATCCATAGCAAGTTCGGTTGTAGTCATATACCACCAACTCGTCTTTTTTTTTGTTCAACTGTGAAAGTAATTACTACTCGGCATACTCTACAACATAAAGTAATTACTACTCGGTACACGCAACTCGAGATTGGCATATGTTTTACTATACGAGATTTGAAAGTCTGATCAATGTAGTTGAGAATTCATTTCTTACAATCGAACGCGGGCGTTATATCGAAAGTTATCATGCTGTAAACATACTTCGCATTGATTCGACATATGCAATAGCTGATCATGACTTGATTAATAAATTATTCGTGTTAACTAGACCCGGCGTTGTGGTGAAGGTTATTGTGACAGCAACAAACTTTTCAATACCGCTGTTATAAACATATTGAGTTGTAAACTATGTGTGTCTAAAATGTTCTTGATTGGAAAATTATTTAACCTTGGTATTGTAGATATCAGGAAATATTTTACAAATGTAATTGGCTCCAGTAACCAAGACTAAAGATGAAACAACAATTTCCTTTGTTGAACAATAACCGGCACAATACTTTATTGTCGGAATCTGCGGTGAGAATTGAAACACTTTCGCGCATTACCCGGTGTCAAGATATCACACTAGGTGAATTGACATACCGCCGTTTGATTAATGCTTAATCCGTTCGCACCATTGCACACACACACTTTGATCATCACAAAAAACAAATTGGAATATGTTTGCTAGGTACCTCCTATTCAACTATACTTGACTAATACAGAAACCTCTTAAGATTAATAAAATCGAAATATGCGCTACACTGAAATCTACAAAAATGTGGTTGTATTGTTGTTCATAGTCGTGATCATAAATTATCATTTGAATCTTCTAAAGTAATTGTAATCATAAAACGAAACCACTGGCTATCATTACCATAACAAAAGCTTATTGCAGGAATTTTGCTAAATGCATCCCAGTTCGTTAAACTGGAATTATTTGTAGAACGCACACCATCAAAGAAAAACACGTAACTACTAACACGAATTCTAGTTGCAATTGAATTCCTAGTAATTTTCTATGCGTACACAACTATAGTATCGGTTTTCTGGGTCCAAGAACTAAAAGAACATCTTTGAGTTGTCAAAATGACACACATATTTGAAAATATCACTTACCGGATTAAGGCTAAAGCCTCGACAGCACCGACGTGGATTATTATTATTTATTTCGTAATCATTTCAACAAAATTACACACACTGTATAATACATTGGAGGTTTTTTGAGTGACACGAGAGTATATCGGATCACTACGAACTCAAGGATTATTTTACTCACTCGTCGCATTATGGATATTGACCAACGTCGCTTCATCGGTGTGCATCGTTTTTTCTAGATACGAATTATGTTAGCGTAGGAGGAAAATAATTTAGTGTAACAGAAAACAATTTCCAATCTCTTGACTTATGAAAACAATACGCGAGTCTTCATTCAATATTTTGTTTGTGTCAACTAATAGTTACGTTGTATGATACGACTGATGACCCCCGCGACTTTTTCAGACCCCAATATGAAAGATATTTACATCACACGAAATACTCCACTCGACATTCTCACACTACGAAACTAAAGAACGGTTGGTTAGACTCTACAAACTGTTTTGGTATCACAAGAACTTTTTTTACACGAATGGTCACGCATCTAAATATTCAAATAATCCAACAGACAACTATAATACTTACAGAAATATCATAGTTCTTGTAACAAAGTTGTATGTGTACAATGTTTATCGTAAGTCCTACACATTCATGATATCCGACCGAGTTTGACTTTTAGAAAACATTATACCGACATCGCGACATCTTTCAAAATCAAAACCATGGTCACTGCTTGAGATACCTACCATGTCATCACAGTAATCCAGTTACTTCCACAAAAGATTATGTATTCGACTTACGTTCCACAAATCTAACGCGCAAAACAATTTACTTTGCTAACGAAAAGTGCTGAGTCATCGTATGGTTGTCCTCACAACAATGCAACTAAAACATACTATCATACAAAATGGTGGTTATAGTTTGCACACCAACGGTACATCGTACAAGTAACAAGTCTCGAGAATCTGTTAATTGAAAAAAACGTGAAATTGTTTCTCTTGCACCAAGTCGTTATGTTGACGAAAGCGTATATTGTGATATCATGATCAATTTGCATTCGTTGGTCACAAATTGTCACTACTCTAAATAATTCTTTTTCACTCAAACACAAAAGCATATTTGTCACCATTCGTTTTCATCAAGCACGAGTTCAAGAAACTTACTTACCACGACATGAATTGTTATTTTTATGTTGAGTAAATAGGTAATAATTAATTTTAGTAACACTATATCAATGTCATCGAGTTGTGCGAATAGATTTACAGGTGGTCTTGTGGTTTTAATCGAAGCATACAGCATGGTCTAATGTAGACTCTTCTCTCTTGTACAGCAACTCGCTAATCGAAATGCATGCATTCACATTTGAACAACGATCTTGTTTCGTCGCACCAAAAATATGTTCACTGTCACAATACTCTGCACAAGACGTGCAAATCCTTTTCACCCTCGTAATAGTATACCAACGACCACCGACGACAACGTTTAACAATACCAACGACACTGGAAACACTGAACCCACGACACTTACCCAAGTAAAAATACATTTTCCTTTGGCTACATGACGCTCACCAGAGTAAAAAATATCATTATCACCTGGAGATCCACCGTTACCCGAACAACAAAACCATTTTCCTTTGGAGATCTATCGTTTACCCAGTGTAACAATACATTTTCACATGGCGATCCATCGTTTACCCTGAGCAACAAACCTTTTTCACTTGGAAATATATTTTTTCCCTGGGTAACAAACCATTTTCACTTGGAAATATATTTTTTCCCTGAGCAACAAACCCTTTTCACTTGGAAGTATATTTTTTCCTGGGGCAACAAACCATTTTCGTTTAGAAATATATTTTTCCCTGAGTAACAAACCCTTTTCCCTTGGAAATATATTTTTCCCTGGGTACTAAACCATTTTCGTTTGGAAATATATTTCTTTCTCTGAGTAACAACGCCATTTTCTCTTGGAGATGTGATGTTTACCTAAGTAAAAATATCATTTTCGTTTTGAAATCTGACAAACACACGCATCAATTTGGTATTTGTTGTATTGGCGACAGTTTGAAATTGATTACAACGAACAGTGACGAAAATATAAACCGACAACCGGTTTCAGAGTATACCCGCGTCGATCGCATCGCATCTATATCATCGGTTAACCACATGAAATAACAGCATACCATTGTATATCGAAATGTATGTTTTGGAAATTGATTAACCACATGAAATAACAGCATACCATTGTATATCGAAATGTATGATTTGGAAATCGACGGATATTGTATGTCCTGGTGTGTGTGTGTGTGTGTGTGTCCCGGTTCGTGCTTTAGCCTCCCACAGAGTCAATATGTTGAAATTATCAACCTCCATGACTTTGGTAACTGCTTGGTACACGGATAATGGTTGAATTTATGTCCCCGTCGCGCTAACAAATCCGGGTTACTTGTGAGTTTTCTCACACATGTTTACTATATTGTGTCACTCTTTATTGGTCAATAGACATATCCCACCGTTCAGTTTGAAATCGGAAACCCGAGAAAGTATTAACCGGATCCGGATATCAACTCTGAATCGACACACCAATGAACAATATTCAAACATGTTACACCTCGCGTTTCCATGAAAATAACAAGACATTACACATCCAGTATACTTCACGATTGTTCATAGATACCAAGTATTCGCGTAAACGAGGTGTGTGACATTACATACATCATGGATAACATCATGGTCGGCATTACAAGCATCATGGATGACAAATTCATGTTCTCAAGTCTCATACATGCACCGACTCTGTACATTCAATGTGGGGGTAGATGACTTGGAGACAGAAAAACACACATATTTGACAATAACATGGTCTTAGTATGAACCGACATGCATCCAACTTGTGGAAAAATGTGTCGCACACTATTTCACCGAGATTACAACCCTTTCACTGATATTCGTTGGTGCTATCGATACGGTGAACAGCACGTTATGTATAGCGATATCCTCGCAGTCAAATACGCGAACCATGCACAACCATATATCCCGACTTTCGTTGAATATTCACGACACCAACAAATCTGTACATCTCCTTTCCCTCGACATCAATGATAGAATCCCCATCCCAATGCGCAGTACGAATGGTGGGTTCATCGGGTGTAAAATCCAGATCAAATGACACCATGGTCTGCTTTCTCATTTTCAATATTTCCACCACCGCATCTTGTCTGTGTCTTAGCACTACCGTGTGAGGATGGCGAAATCTGTGGGTGGTAAAACGGATGGACATGATATTCTTCGATATGATCAACTGAAACCACGGATGTGGTGGGTTAGAGTCTTGTGGTGATGGTCCGTTTCGAAATGCAAGCGGATGAACTAGACCAAAAGTTTCGAAGATGCGTTTTATAATTGCTCTAGGTGTGAAATAAACATCGCACTCTTGCGGGGGAACAACACGAATTCAGTATTCACACCGCAGAAACACAACGGCTTGGTTAACATCACAAAACCGCAATTGAACTCAAGATTACCATACACGGAATCGTTGTTAACGATGTCTGACTGCGACGTTTCGACGAGTAACGAATTCTCGTATTTAGTATTGATTGTGACACATAGTCAAAACAGCGACAGTTTTCACAACCCGGTACATACATTGAACCAACTGATGTAAGGTGAAACACTACGTTCTCAGCAAAAAAGTTTGTAGGGTATGACCACCACCACCAACCTACAGAATAGTGGGTGAGTAATTAAACTACATATCCCGATTTTACTATATTCCGAGGTCTGGATCACGATTCAAGTCTACCTGAGAATCCGAACTACCCTGTGAAGTTGATATATCAAGTTATGAACCGTGAAAGGGTTGTAATCTCGTTGAAATAGTGTGCGACACATTTTTCCACAAGTTGGATGCATGTCGGTTCATACTAAGACCATGTTATTGTCAAATATGTTTGTTTTTCTGTCTCCAAGTCATCTACCCCCACATTGAATGTACAGAGTCGGTGCATGTATGAGACTTGAGAACATGAATTTGTCATCCATGATGCTTGTAATGCCGACCATGATGTTATCCATGATGTATGTAATGTCACACACCTCGTTTACGCGAATACTTGGTATCTATGAACAATCGTGAAGTATACTGGATGTGTAATCTCTTGTTATTTTCATGGAAACACGAGGTGTAACATGTTTGAATATTGTTCATTGGTGTGTCGATTCAGAGTTGATATCCGGATCCGGTTAATACTTTCTCGGGTTTCCGATTTCAAACTGAACGGTGGGATATGTCTATTGACCAATAAAGAGTGACACAATATAGTAAACATGTGTGAGAAAACTCACAAGTAACCCGGATTTGTTAGCGCGACGGGGACATAAATTCAACCATTATCCGTGTACCAAGCAGTTACCAAAGTCATGGAGGTTGATAATTTCAACATATTGACTCTGTGGGAGGCTAAAGCACGAACCGGGACACACACACACACACACACACCAGGACATACAATATCCGTCGATTTCCAAAACATACATTTCGATATACAATGGTATGCTGTTATTTCATGTGGTTAACCGATGATATAGATGCGATGCGATCGACGCGGGTATACTCTGAAACCGGTTGTCGGTTTATATTTTCGTCACTGTTCGTTGTAATCAATTTCAAACTGTCGCCAATACAACAAATACCAAATTGATGCGTGTGTTTGTCAGATTTCAAAACGAAAATGATATTTTTACTTAGGTAAACATCACATCTCCAAGAGAAAATGGCGTTGTTACTCAGAGAAAGAAATATATTTCCAAACGAAAATGGTTTAGTACCCAGGGAAAAATATATTTCCAAGGGAAAAGGGTTTGTTACTCAGGGAAAAATATATTTCTAAACGAAAATGGTTTGTTGCCCCAGGAAAAAATATACTTCCAAGTGAAAAGGGTTTGTTGCTCAGGGAAAAAATATATTTCCAAGTGAAAATGGTTTGTTACCCAGGGAAAAAATATATTTCCAAGTGAAAAAGGTTTGTTGCTCAGGGTAAACGATGGATCGCCATGTGAAAATGTATTGTTACACTGGGTAAACGATAGATCTCCAAAGGAAAATGGTTTTGTTGTTCGGGTAACGGTGGATCTCCAGGTGATAATGATATTTTTTACTCTGGTGAGCGTCATGTAGCCAAAGGAAAATGTATTTTTACTTGGGTAAGTGTCGTGGGTTCAGTGTTTCCAGTGTAGTTGGTATTGTTAAACGTTGTCGTCGGTGGTCGTTGGTATACTATTACGAGGGTGAAAAGGATTTGCACGTCTTGTGCAGAGTATTGTGACAGTGAACATATTTTTGGTGCGACGAAACAAGATCGTTGTTCAAATGTGAATGCATGCATTTCGATTAGCGAGTTGCTGTACAAGAGAGAAGAGTCTACATTAGACCATGCTGTATGCTTCGATTAAAACCACAAGACCACCTGTAAATCTATTCGCACAACTCGATGACATTGATATAGTGTTACTAAAATTAATTATTACCTATTTACTCAACATAAAAATAACAATTCATGTCGTGGTAAGTAAGTTTCTTGAACTCGTGCTTGATGAAAACGAATGGTGACAAATATGCTTTTGTGTTTGAGTGAAAAAGAATTATTTAGAGTAGTGACAATTTGTGACCAACGAATGCAAATTGATCATGATATCACAATATACGCTTTCGTCAACATAACGACTTGGTGCAAGAGAAACAATTTCACGTTTTTTTCAATTAACAGATTCTCGAGACTTGTTACTTGTACGATGTACCGTTGGTGTGCAAACTATAACCACCATTTTGTATGATAGTATGTTTTAGTTGCATTGTTGTGAGGACAACCATACGATGACTCAGCACTTTTCGTTAGTAAAGTAAATTGTTTTGCGCGTTAGATTTGTGGAACGTAAGTCGAATACATAATCTTTTGTGGAAGTAACTGGATTACTGTGATGACATGGTAGGTATCTCAAGCAGTGACCATGGTTTTGATTTTGAAAGATGTCGCGATGTCGGTATAATGTTTTCTAAAAGTCAAACTCGGTCGGATATCATGAATGTGTAGGACTTACGATAAACATTGTACACATACAACTTTGTTACAAGAACTATGATATTTCTGTAAGTATTATAGTTGTCTGTTGGATTATTTGAATATTTAGATGCGTGACCATTCGTGTAAAAAAAGTTCTTGTGATACCAAAACAGTTTGTAGAGTCTAACCAACCGTTCTTTAGTTTCGTAGTGTGAGAATGTCGAGTGGAGTATTTCGTGTGATGTAAATATCTTTCATATTGGGGTCTGAAAAAGTCGCGGGGGTCATCAGTCGTATCATACAACGTAACTATTAGTTGACACAAACAAAATATTGAATGAAGACTCGCGTATTGTTTTCATAAGTCAAGAGATTGGAAATTGTTTTCTGTTACACTAAATTATTTTCCTCCTACGCTAACATAATTCGTATCTAGAAAAAACGATGCACACCGATGAAGCGACGTTGGTCAATATCCATAATGCGACGAGTGAGTAAAATAATCCTTGAGTTCGTAGTGATCCGATATACTCTCGTGTCACTCAAAAAACCTCCAATGTATTATACAGTGTGTGTAATTTTGTTGAAATGATTACGAAATAAATAATAATAATCCACGTCGGTGCTGTCGAGGCTTTAGCCTTAATCCGGTAAGTGATATTTTCAAATATGTGTGTCATTTTGACAACTCAAAGATGTTCTTTTAGTTCTTGGACCCAGAAAACCGATACTATAGTTGTGTACGCATAGATAATTACTAGGAATTCAATTGCAACTAGAATTCGTGTTAGTAGTTACGTGTTTTTCTTTGATGGTGTGCGTTCTACAAATAATTCCAGTTTAACGAACTGGGATGCATTTAGCAAAATTCCTGCAATAAGCTTTTGTTATGGTAATGATAGCCAGTGGTTTCGTTTTATGATTACAATTACTTTAGAAGATTCAAATGATAATTTATGATCACGACTATGAACAACAATACAACCACATTTTTGTAGATTTCAGTGTAGCGCATATTTCGATTTTATTAATCTTAAGAGGTTTCTGTATTAGTCAAGTATAGTTGAATAGGAGGTACCTAGCAAACATATTCCAATTTGTTTTTTGTGATGATCAAAGTGTGTGTGTGCAATGGTGCGAACGGATTAAGCATTAATCAAGCGGCGGTATGTCAATTCACCTAGTGTGATATCTTGACACCGGGTAATGCGCGAAAGTGTTTCAATTCTCACCGCAGATTCCGACAATAAAGTATTGTGCCGGTTATTGTTCAACAAAGGAAATTGTTGTTTCATCTTTAGTCTTGGTTACTGGAGCCAATTACATTTGTAAAATATTTCCTGATATCTACAATACCAAGGTTAAATAATTTTCCAATCAAGAACATTTTAGACACACATAGTTTACAACTCAATATGTTTATAACAGCGGTATTGAAAAGTTTGTTGCTGTCACAATAACCTTCACCACAACGCCGGGTCTAGTTAACACGAATAATTTATTAATCAAGTCATGATCAGCTATTGCATATGTCGAATCAATGCGAAGTATGTTTACAGCATGATAACTTTCGATATAACGCCCGCATTCGATTGTAAGAAATGAATTCTCAACTACATTGATCAGACTTTCAAATCTCGTATAGTAAAACATATGCCAATCTCGAGTTGCGTGTACCGAGTAGTAATTACTTTATGTTGTAGAGTATGCCGAGTAGTAATTACTTTCACAGTTGAACAAAAAAAAAAAGACGAGTTGGTGGTATA
This sequence comes from Botryllus schlosseri, assembly GCF_051294905.1. NCBI lineage: Eukaryota > Metazoa > Chordata > Ascidiacea > Stolidobranchia > Styelidae > Botryllus > Botryllus schlosseri. The sequence continues at coordinate 18,373,536 of NC_137237.1, forward strand.
TGACTACAACCGAACTTGCTATGGATTTTAGATTGTAGCGATTGTATGTACTTGCGTAATCTTGACTACTTCCATACGGATACTGTTGAGTTGGTTGGGTAAGTTACAAACGGATTTACTTGACCAGGTTTTTTGCCATTGACTCTTTTGAGTATGGTAAGATGTTAAAATTTCGAGGCGTAATACTATTTCCATTAACTCAATTGTGCCAAAAAAAAAAAACTCAGATAACTTGTTCAAGGTTTCTTTTGTTTCAAATCAACATGTGAATAATCAGTTATTGTGACAAGTTGAAATATCGTACCGAAGTTGTGCGTGGGAACAGTACGCGATTGTGTAAGTGTGAAGACAGCGAGATGGTGATCGTGTGAATAAATTAATCTGAAACGCATTGGGGTGAAAGTTTACCCAGTCTGTCTGGCAATCCTACTTCGAATCGCGATATGACAAAGTAGCTCGACATATTCCGATTCCGATTCAACTCATCGCATTGGAACTCGATCGCGTTATGTGCAAGCGGTGGTCAAGCTGGAAATGTTTTCAACAACGGACAATATTTCATTGATTGATTCTGTTGTATGTAGTAACACATTAAAATATCGCGATAGCATAGTGAAATTATTTACTGAAACTCTATTTGACAAACGGAAAACTGTGAATAGAGTTGTAAGGTTTCATTACTTGTTTCAAATCAATATGCATATAATCTCTAACTATGACTGGGTTGAAAGTCGGTAGTCATGTTTGTCAATCTATCTCAATTCAGACTATGTCAAGTCCAAATATTTCATTCTGGATTATTTGGATTTACCTTTAGTACATCTCGCGAGTGGATTTCTGACGCCGTACTATAACATTCTTAATAATACGGGTTCGAGGATTTTCATGATAGAGTTGACAAGTGATAAGATGTGAGTTTTTGTTAAGGGTTTGATTTCTCAATAATGAATACAATTATTATATGCGCATACTTGTGATTCTTGATTTTCATACAACTAGTTGGCATTGATTCTATAGGTGTGAAACAGCGGTGTGGAATGTGTGAATAATTCGATTCGGCTGAAAGTCGGTGTCGGTAATATTCAGGTTACGTACGATTCACAAGATCACGTTAAAAAGATTTCTCAAAATAATTAGAATTGTACCGAATTAACACATTCAAATACGAATCAACTCGGTTTGTGTAGTAAGTTTCATTTCAAGTTGACAAATTGACACATTACTTGTATATTCACATGATTCTTATCATACAACTAAAGTCCACCACTATTCCGGAGTGTCAAAACATATAGCGACCACCAGAAAGTGTCAAATTGTTGGTTTTCGAATCACCGTCTGCGATGGCTCTGTTATTCGTTACTTATTAAATCTTACCAGTGAAATCCAGTTTCGCGACTTACTGATTGTTGGTAACCGAATCGCCGTCTACGCCGGCTCCGTGACAAACTAATTACCAAAATATTACTTGTGCGTGATTCCTACCTCTGTAAATCCACACCACGAGAGATGGCTATGCCTGATGTGTTATCTTGTCAGCGATTGCGGGGTTCAGCGATTGCGGGGTTTTGCAAACTATTTCACACATTTTTGAAGTGTTAGTTTGTGAACGCGGTTATTGTTGATATTCGAATCGCCGTCTACGCCGGCTCTGCGGTAAACTAATTACCAAAATATTACCTTGGAAGTGATTCCTAGATTTAACAAACTATTTCGCACTGAATGGAATAGTGTAATAATCGATAGTAGCGACTGGCCGGGAAACAATTCAGCGCGCAGGTCATTCGAAATATAGGTCGCACTGCTTAATCCTCACAACAAGCCACGTTTCCGTTTGTGCGGTTATTGTTGGTGACTATTCAACACCACGCGAGAGATGGTTGAAAGTGCGCATCACGACCGCACCCATAAGAACACATGGCGAGTCACCAACACAATCTATACGCGAAAGTACGGCATGCGAAAGTACGATGTGCGAGAGATGCCTACACCCGAAAGTACGATATGCCGACGCAACCATAAGAACACATAGCGAATCACCAACACAGCCTATACGCGAAAGTACGACATGCGAAAGTACGATGTGCGAGAGATGCCTACACCCGAAAGTACGATATACCAACACGAGTTTTCAATACGAGTCGCCGCCGCAGCCTATACTTGAAAGTACGATGTGTGAGCGCGCCCATAAGAACACATTACGATGTGCGAGCGATAGGGGGGTCCAAAAGTACGATATGCCAACACGAGTTTTCATGGCACATCACCGACGCAGCCTATACCCGAAAGGGTACCATCACCAGAGATCCCATAAGAACACATGGCACATCACGAGCGGAAGGGGGGGGGGGTCAAAAGGGTACCATCACCAACACGAGTTTTCATGGCACATCACCGACGCAGCCTATACCCGAAAGGGTACCATCACCAGAGATCCCATAAGAACACATGGCACATCACGAGCGGAAGGGGGGGTCAAAAGGGTACCATCACCAACACGAGTTTCCAGGCACCTCACCACCCCGCCCATAAGAACCCCTGCCACCCCCAGAGCGATCGACTACACTACTGACGCAACAAGGCCGTCTGAGACAAGATGCCGCAGCTAGGCAGCAAGTGAGGAGCGGCGCAAACCGCAAGCGTATTGACCATTGTTGCGCCGTCTACGCCGGCTCTGCGGTAAACTAATTACCAAAATATTACCTTGGAAGTGATTCCTAGATTTAACAAACTATTTCGCACTGAATGGAATAGTGTAATAATCGATAGTAGCGACTGGCCGGGAAACAATTCAGCGCGCAGGTCATTCGAAATATAGGTCGCACTGCTTAATCCTCACAACAAGCCACGTTTCCGTTTGTGCGGTTATTGTTGGTGACTATTCAACACCACGCGAGAGATGGTTGAAAGTGCGCATCACGACCGCACCCATAAGAACACATGGCGAGTCACCAACACAATCTATACGCGAAAGTACGGCATGCGAAAGTACGATGTGCGAGAGATGCCTACACCCGAAAGTACGATATGCCGACGCAACCATAAGAACACATAGCGAATCACCAACACAGCCTATACGCGAAAGTACGACATGCGAAAGTACGATGTGCGAGAGATGCCTACACCCGAAAGTACGATATACCAACACGAGTTTTCAATACGAGTCGCCGCCGCAGCCTATACTTGAAAGTACGATGTGTGAGCGCGCCCATAAGAACACATTACGATGTGCGAGCGATAGGGGGGTCCAAAAGTACGATATGCCAACACGAGTTTTCATGGCACATCACCGACGCAGCCTATACCCGAAAGGGTACCATCACCAGAGATCCCATAAGAACACATGGCACATCACGAGCGGAAGGGGGGGGGTCAAAAGGGTACCATCACCAACACGAGTTTTCATGGCACATCACCGACGCAGCCTATACCCGAAAGGGTACCATCACCAGAGATCCCATAAGAACACATGGCACATCACGAGCGGAAGGGGGGGTCAAAAGGGTACCATCACCAACACGAGTTTCCAGGCACCTCACCACCCCGCCCATAAGAACCCCTGCCACCCCCAGAGCGATCGACTACACTACTGACGCAACAAGGCCGTCTGAGACAAGATGCCGCAGCTAGGCAGCAAGTGAGGAGCGGCGCAAACCGCAAGCGTATTGACCATTGTTGCGCAAGCGATTGAGCATTAGCACTTTCGCTGCGCGCTTGCTATGAAAAAAATGGCTCAAAGCTCCAGTTTCTCACCCCTGGCCCCCTATGGTATATACCTTATATGATAATATATACCGGGAATATAGCTACATTATCCTGTAAAAGTTAAATGGTGACTTACCCAGCGCAGATATGATCGTTGGTCACTGTTACTGAGTAGGTGGAGTACCAGCTATTGCAGGTAGACAAGCCGATAATATCTACCTCCGCGTAACGAATTTGAGCAAACGATGTTCCCGTTCCTGTTACAGACACATGCAAGGAAATTCTATTATACAGTAGTAAAATTTCGAGGTTATGCAAATAAATTAGGAAGCGTTCGGAAGTTTTTTACTATCCACAATTTATTTTATAGCAGCACTGTGAACTAATTTCCTTTAATGGAATTGCTATATTCGCACGCCAGCAGCCTCGGTTCGATAAGTCTATCTGCATACAATGGAGAGTAACGAATGAAAGTGAGCATATCCACATACCTCTTCGAACACGAATGAAATCAGTTTATTTTCATTGGTACCATCGCAATAATTTTAATGGTGGAGTCGATAAGTAACCACAAGAATATCGACTAAGGAAGCATACACACACACTCAGCACCGTCAATTTTTTGTCCAGCCAATAGCGTAGCGCCCAACGCCTGGCGGAAAAGTCATGTAACCTGTCGATCGAGAATCCAGCAATAACCAAAAACGAGTTGAGCAAATTATAAATGTATTAGGCAACATACACTTTTTTCGAAGTAACCATTTACTGCAGATCGACAGATGTTGTCATTTACACCATGCTAATGAGCCTGTCCCGAAATTACAATTCATGAACAGCATGTCATGTATAGTGCGACGATTTATTATCATTCTCATCAATTGGACAAACAAGCGGTGCTGATGACATCAGAGTAGAAAAGGAGTCTGGAATTCAGAACCCTGAAAAACGTCATAACATAATTGTGCCCAGAACTATAAGCACACGGATATGTAGAACTTCTATATATCCATGCTATGAGCAATGAGCATAGTCTTCCGTCCAATTCCACTGAACACGATGGTCGTCCATCATCACACGGCATGTATAAGATTGATGATAGGTAGCGATTTGGAAATTTGTGAAGACTCAAAGAGAATCTACGCACGCAAAAGGTTCCCAAGATGAAGAATTGCATCGGCTATGACTGTGCTCCATTATATTCAGCGAGTCAGCTTGATCGTAAAATTAAATCTAACGCTCATTGCCACGGCAGCAGAATTCTTTTAGACGACTGCCGGTTGCGTACCTATGAATCTAGTAAATTTGCCGCGGTGACACCTTTTTAGTTTCTATAACTCAATAAAAAAGAAACCCTAAACACTTTCAGCGTTAGAGAGGAGACTTGGTCGTGGGACATGGTCTGACATTAGCTTTATATTCGCCGGATCTGCTGTGTTTGCAGTTCCAATACGTCACACAAAAGAACCGCGAAGAAATAAGCAGCAACTTCCACTAGTCTTTGTTATGTTCTTGATCTTGTTCGATTTGAACAGCGATTTGCCTTGCGAAAGGCAAAGGGCGTGGCTTGTTGAATATGGGCTTGGCATTAGGTTTCAAGTGAATCGTCACCTTTGTCTTGGTGCATCGTCTTACTTTAATACATTAGAGAAAACGGAGGGAAATTTGGACTGAAAAGATACCAATTTGTCGTTCGAATCAGAAATGTCAATAGTATTACAAGATTGCGGCTTGACCATCTGCGAGGAAATTGCATCCAAAGCAGACGTTCCCTTAGCGGTCATGGAGAAAGCATCGCTCCAATCGAGACCAAAAATGTTTTGCCCACGGTGTTCGTCGAGAACCACCAATTTTAAGCCTACTCGAACTTCCGAACCCACCTGCACAGTTCAGTTTTGTACCCAGTCAATCCCACCATGGCTGAGGGTGCACCAGTGTCCCACTGAGTCGGCAACAGAATGCCGTTGATGCTGGAGTTGATCCAGAGCTGGTTTCCTACGCGTCGATATAGTTGATCGATGTCGAAGGAGAGGAGCGGCACTGAGCAGAAATTGACGGATGTGACCTGTTGCGTGATACTAGGTTTGGTAGACATGCACACATAGGTTTGATATGACCTTTACGACCACATTTCTGACATACTGCATGTCGATATTGACAGTCTTTTCTCTGGTGATCGATGAAACAGCGGCTGCAGGATTTCAGTCTTTCCGGGAAGTTGCCTTGGTTGGATTTGGAAGGTTTTTTCCCCTTCTGATAACTTCCCGTCATCTTGTTGACGATAGAAGTGTCTTTACCGCTACTCTCGCCCTGGATAACCCTATCAGTTTCCAGCGTTCTCACGTATGTTGCGGCTACTTTGAGAACGTCGTCGAGGGATGGATTGGTTTGTGTTAGACAATGCCGTCTCACATCCGCGTGCGGCGTTTCTTTAATGATGAGATCACGCATTATCTCATCAACGTAGCTCTGATCACAGCCATCTCTTGAGCATGTGAAGTTGCAATCCTTGGAGATTCCGCGTAGAGTTGCGATCCAATCAGCGTATGACTGTCCCGGCTGCATTTTGCAATTGTAAAATTCGTACCTGGCTGCTTGCACATGAATTGAGTCTTTGAAGTGTGTAGACAATTTCTCAGTCAACGCGTCGAAAGTTTGCGCACTGACATCAGCAGCACCAAACAAATTACGTAAGAGCGAGTACGTTTCAGGTCCAACCCATGAGAGTAGACACGCTCTTTTCTTCTCCATGTTGGAAATGCCGTAAATTGCTAGGTGATGGTTGAATCGTTGCAGATATTGGTCCCACTTCTCCTTTGATTTTACAAACGAATCAAACTTGAGAGCGGTAGCTTCAGATGTTGACGCACCGGGACTCAACCTCTGCGCTAATTGCGATATGGCTTCCTCGTGCTGCAGCTTTTGCTGTGCCATATCTTCTTTGTGCTGTGCGCGTTGTTGGTCCAAATCTTCTCTGTGCCTAGCATTTTGCTGCTCCAGCTCTTCTTTACGCTGTGCTTTTTGATTTGCCATTGTTTCATGTAGGCTCGACATCATTGCCTGCTGCTTCTCGAGCAGCTTCAGTGTACCTGAATCCATGCTTTATCTTCGTCGCAGAAATAACTTTGAATCCGACTTCTGACACCAATTGTTATGTTCTTGATCTTGTTCGAACAATAACTCAATACGACGAGGTTGCAGTAGGAAATCAGTATATATTAACAGCAGTATGACTTTAAGACAGGCGACACGATCCAGAGTTCAGTTAAATGAAAGACCACGAGACAACAGAACACAGGGTATAAATACAAAGCACGACACACGAGGAAATAATGATTGGCGGTAATTACTAATCCTAGACAAATAAGAAACAAACGATACCAACGTAAAATGCACGAACATAACAGTCTTCGCGGCGCCCAGTTTGGAAGCCGCTGGTATAGACTATCATGAAAAGGGTGTGGAGCAAAGTTGACCATGCCCTAAAATCACAAATACTTCCGGTGTTGGGAACAAGTCACTACTACTTCGATACTTTTAATACTTCGATTCAAGCAGCTATTTATTCTGCATGTATAGTAACGAGTAGAAAGTTATTTATGCTCGCAAAAGTTCGCTGTATCGCTCACACATATGTAGAATTGCTACACTATACTTCGGAAACTATAGTCTGAGTGAATAACAAGGGTGTTCAACCTTTTTGCTATTCACGGCCGCATTTCGATTACATATCTAGCGTACGGACGTATTTCAGTGGACAGTTGTAATGTCACACCTGGGTGCAAAATATCCACGATAAGATGGCTATATTGTAGGACTTCGCACCATGCACAGTCCTTGTGGTGTTCTGTGCCATCACTGTTTTCTTACGACATATCTTGAGCATAAAAGTTTTCAAGTGTAGAAGCAGATCGCCCTCTTAGACTTACATGTTACCACCGAAATCGCGAGTATTGGTGGTATGAAAAGATATTGGCATCCGAAGCCCAGTCGCGTTCAGCGCGACAATATTTTTCAACTTCATAAATCAATTTCAACCAAAAGATTGGAATTTGCTGATATTACTATCAAATATTTATCCATTCTAGCCCCACGTGGACATATTTACCGGTACAGTTGATGGATGGCATAACTCGAAGATTTTGGTCACAAAATTAATTACGATATTGGAATATATATATATTGGAATTTGGAATATATATATATATTGGAATATCACAAAAGCACCAGAAAAACCTTCATTCGTGAGACCCACGTGATTGCAAATTGCCATTTCTTTATGCGCCGCATCATTTTGAATTAAAATATGCTTCAAAAATTTCGGGTCGAATTCGATAATTCAAATTCCATGTTTAATGCCGCCGACACACAACATTATGTGTAGACGGTCGCTCAACGATTGCTCTGCCGCCGCAGGTTGGCCACCCTGGTATATAGCTTCCATCTGCAATTATTATCAGCCGGTAAAACCACGCTGCACAATCGTTTAATTATGATTGGTTACAGTCGCAGGGTGATATCAGCGCGTCGAAAACATGTGTTGCGTATAGAACTATACAGATACTGGGATTAGTCGACACCGACTACTAGTGACCTGTAATTGACTCGAAAATTCCGATTCTACTTACTAGTCACCACTGAATAGGGAAGAGGAAGTTTTATATTGGCCTACCCGACTTCGACTTGCCACTATGCTAATGCTTACCCTGAGTATCCCCGAATCCAGAAACAACGCAGGTGTCTCCGCCAGAGACAGTTAATGTTGACGCCGGTAGGCCAATAGGTTGGATGTAGTTGTTGTAGGTTACATTATCGGTGAAATATATCAAACTTATGTCAGCTTCAAAGGTATTGTCGTTATAACCTTCAATAGATAAACTCGTGCGTAGGTTACTGCTGCGAATGCGAGTGTGTCAGAAACAGAAAAGTCATATCAAAGCACATCGATACCTTCATGATTCCTATACGACGCGGCGTAACGCTCCACAGAATTGCTACTGGGATTGGTGATATCGTGAACTCCAAACTGCAGCCGTAAGCCGGTAATATCCGATCTGTATGGTAGGGTGTTTCGCATCATAATTTCATTCTTTATTCGCAGTAAAATTGGTAAATACACACAATCCGGGTAGCAACTTGCTCCCTAAGGAAAATGTCGAGATTGAGGTAAACTTTAAATAATTAGTAATAGAGTCGCATTATTAATTCGGTACAATATAAGATGAGGTTAGAATACAGACTTGCGGTAGATGGACAATTGGCAAGGGTTGCAGAAGTAGAGATGATTAAAAATGAAGAATCGAAATTACAGAAATTATGCTATGATTTTCGAGGACAAGTGTAAATTTGTCCAGTGGTGCACATAAGGCATTTCGAAGAATATGCATCGTTCCCAATAACGTGATATTCTGGATCATGTCGGATCTAACGTTTCAGGGAATCTTTTGGATATATATCTTGTGAGTTTTTTTCTTACGACAGCCGTAGGGGGAAGGACCCCCGACAATGTGTATATGGTGTATCGCCACATTTTTTCACATTTCATTTTGAGATCTGCGGGTTATGATTATCTTTCTGATCCTCTTTCTTGGATATTTTGATCAGATGAGACGGCAAGTTCAATAAATCTTCTCCTGATTTTGTGGTCAGTTACGACTCAGAATTTTTACTTGGCCAGGGGATGTCGAATTACAATTACACAATAATTCCATAGATTACAAGATCATAGTGCTAGCAGTCCTGCCATCGTCCATCTACGTTTTTGAGAACCAGTTATAAACTCATAGCAATCAAGTGAATCATAATATAGGGCCTCACGTATGCTCAATTGCTCATTGCTCATTGCGTTTCTGAATCGACATGATATTTATAGCCCTAGCCCTAGCCCTAGATAGAAGTTTGTGTTCACGACTACACGACTACGACCACACGACTACACGATCCAGAACCATTCATGGGTTCACACGATCCCTAGATTGCCACCTGATATTATTTTGAATATTTACGTGGTTATCTTAGTATTAAAAGGGGAAATTAATGGTTGGAACGTCATTTATCAAACTGGAACGAACCTAAATGTAGGGTAATAGGTTCATATCAATTCTGCTACCACTGGCAACGAAGAAACATCAGCTGCGGTATGACTCTGCAAAATACACTCTCGTACGTAAGCTCTACAATACATGAAAAGACTGAATTCAAACAATAACTCTTTGAAATGATGTTGCAATGATTTTTTCTAGTCGTTCTAACCAAGCAACCTCTGTGCTGTTCTCCAGTCGAGTTCATAGGTTATTTCACTCCAATACGGTATATAAATGCATCGTTGTGAACTATTGTATAGGATATCAATCATAAAGTAATGCCTATTTCAGATTTGAACATTGATTTCATTACCAAGGCTGTCATAGTGATTAATGATCGGTCATTAGAATTAGAACAGATCTATTTTGCTTTACTGATAAGTGATAAGTGAGCTTTGGGCCCGATTTTTACAAGGTCATGCTTAACTGAAAGTCGAAATTGATTGAAATTGTTTATTTGTGTTACCTTTTTAATTTTGAAGACAAACACGTTGATCAATGCTCAATTGACAGTTGTGACATGCCTGTATTGCATAGAACGCAATGGTTCCTAATCTTTAATAACCTGCAGAATTCTTACGCTAATTTGTAGGCCTTCGATGAGCTCCAGACATTTGCCGGGTCTCAAAAACAAATATCTAACACATTACACATAACTACACATCTCATACATTACTATGGATTACTTGTGCTCTAAATGAACTGTGCAAGTGTGCATCGACAGAGCGCTAAACGAACGAAACTATTAAAACCAAAAGTGCCTTCGTACTGTTCGGTCAAAACCAACCAGCGTCATGCCAGTTGCTTAATTGCAAATAACCTAAAAATATTGGAGATAGAATCGTCATTTCAGAATGACGGGGTTTCGACTTTGAAGCTCAGTCTCCTCTGGGTACGACACTACACTCGACCTATCACCAGAGTTGGATCAATTGTAATTAGTAATTGAGCTGAATGTTATTATTACATTTTTTCATGTAATTGTAATTGTAATTGTAACTGAAGCATTTCAATTTTGTGTAATTGTGATTGTAATTGTAATTGTAATTGAAGCATTTATATTTTGTGTAATTGTAATTTTAATTTGATCAAAATTTTGATCAATTACTATTTCAACTACATTGCTATGGAAACCTGACAATCACAACATAAAATAATCAACCAATAAATCATTTATTCGTCACGCCAGTGCAAATCCGGTACTGACCAGGATGACGACGAAGGGCCGCAACCCGCAAGGCCTTAAGGCCTTAGTACACAGTCGCCACCTGTAATAATTAGCCTATTTACATCGGTGTTCTGTGCGTGCCGCGTTATAACTAGACAATTCAGCCATGCTAAACTGTTTCCCATACATCAGTAGCAACAGAAAACTTTGCGAATTACAATATAGGCTAAGCCAGTGGTTCTCAAACTATGGAGCGTGCCCCCTTGGGCGTCGTGAAAGCATGTGAAGGGGGCGCGAAGCTCCGCGAAGCTCCACTTTGCGCGATTCACCTCCATATTTCATAGTCATTGCTCTCTGCATAGTCCGAATTTCATATTGGAGAATTCTCTCATCAACAGTCATAATCTTCCATACCATCAAACTATATGTAAGGATTGCTAACATTCTGGTTTCACTGTGTGATATGACGATAAGGGGGGCACGAAATATTTCACCGTCATAGAGAGGGGCGTGTCTAAAAAAGTTAATGAACCAGTGGAGTAAACTAAATCTTAATATTTCAAATATGGATGAACAGTAAATAAACTCTTCTGAAACCTGTGCTGAACCAATTCCTACACCATGGTCAGAGTTTTTTTTAAATCTCTGACCAGTAACGAGGCTTTCTAGCAACTATTGCAAAAAGAAAGTCAAGTTTCCAACCAAGGCATTATCAAACTTGATCACGCATTTGCAGAGATGTTATCCCAATCTTACTTCCAATCTTGGCCAAATTTACTGGGGCCAGAAACTTTTCGCACCCTAATGTTCATCAAATGCAATCTAACAGTTTTTGAGCAAGTGAAAATGTAAATGCGAATCAAAATGTTGTAATTCGTAGTTATCACGAGGTTCTTTCCTTATCGGTATCATCCTTATCACTGACGCCTTACCAATTACATTCCATTATCCTCATTCAGCTCTGAGTAGCCTAATCGTTTCATTGCATTTCATTAACTGTCCTGTAGCCTATTCGCTGTTAGTCGCTCAAACTTTTGGTTGTTAACAGTCGCTTGAAACATTTTTCTGTGTTTGTAGTTTTCAGTACTCATGCTTAGGAATAGTTCGAATACGTTAGAGTTTTGTTTTAAATTAAAGGGTATTCTACGTATCATGAATGAAACATGAATAGCTTGAGATTGTTGGTAATTACGTCGCTACAGTTGTCAAAGAACACTTCTCTACCGAGTCAATTACATGTTTAACAGTAATTGTAATTGTAATTTGATATTTTTAGAATTGAGTAATTGTAATTGTAATGTAATTGAAACATGCAAGAAAGTATTTGTAATTGTAATTGTATTGGAACTGATTTTTTGTAATTGATCCAACTCTGCCTATCACCACAACACTCACAATTCAACTACTGATCGCCCATGTTTGTCTGCAGCCAATGATTGCCAAGGTAGGCGTGTCATCACGAATCATGTGTATGGATTGAGTGTGTTACACGGCTGAGAATCATATACCTAACGTTTGTTCCTTAACTCGTAGATCATTACCAAAATATTATTCTATAGCGGATATAGCCTCTCGTCACACTTGATGGAATAGGAAGCAGCACACATGAAGCTTAATTCAACATCGACTTCTTAGCGGAACTTACTCCGTGAAACAATGTGCCGCGCTGAGTACCCAATTATTGCCAATCAGACTTCCACCACAGACAAAGCTATACGATCCACCGGAACGTCTCTTGCTAATTGCCACTTGCCACGGCCATTGGCCTTCACTCGCAGCTGATCCACCAACGATACGACCATGGCCAGTAAAATTTTGCTCACCAATCAGCTCTGATAACGTAACTGCAAAATTGCACTGGAGTGAGATTACATCAACACTATAGATGTAACCTACTTAGACCTACTATTTACGGAAACAGATATCGGCACAATTGAATAATTAAGGCATGTCGGAGGTGAACTTACTCTCTTTCGCCGTGGCGATATTGCCCATAAAAATAAAACATGCTACCGCGAACAACATATAGCTTTCCTTTGGACATCAGTTCGATAAATTACTCACTGAATCGTCGGCTGCAGGCCTGTAGTTCAGAATACGGACAAAGTAACTAGAACAATGAAGCCATTACAACGGAGCGAGTCGGATATCATCGTGCGACGTTTCATTCGGAATGTAGCGTAAACTTTGTAAAAGGTCATTCTTCTTTAAATAAAACCGAAGTGCATTGAACAATGTACGTACACGTACACATTATCAGCGATGCCTGACATTTGAACATTTTTCATCTTTAGGGCTGGTACGTTTCAGCGATTCCGAAACGATTACAACGATTACCCCTGACGAGTGTCAGCCGAAAATAATCGGGTTCATTTCAATATGAATATTTGAATATGCTATTCAATCGTATTTTGAAGTTCTGTATCTCCAAGAAGCTCTTTAGCAACGTCTTTGCTCAGAAACCTAATCCTTGGTCTGGACATAGTTTGATGACATACTTTAAGGCTCAGACAGAGTGTGGAGCATTCGAACCCTGCGATGAAAACATATAAATCTTAAAGGCTACTCCAAGTTGTTTCGAAACCTTCCTATCTTTTCATTGTATCGCAGTCTTGCGATGTTTTGAAACGATGAAAATATTAATAAACCTGATTGATTGATTGAGACCCTAGTTTTTCTCGAAAGTATTCTGTAACTGTGTATTCCAAGTAGTGCGGAGCGGATCGACAAATTCTCTGGTCCGGCTCCGATCCGGTTGTTCAATTCTCTGGTCCGGCTCCGATCCGGCTCCGGCCGTCTCAGGAAAAGTACTGATCCGGCTCCAATCCGGTCCGGCCAAAAATGAAAAAGTCCGGCCAGAAATCCGGCCCTACTCGGTACGGAGGTTCCGTGAATTGATTAATATGCCTCGTTTATGTTCACACTGGCTTGGAGGTTACTTACGTGTGGTTGGTTGGTAGTTATATAGTTATATAAGTCATGCTTATCCATAAAGATTCTGGCCGGATCAAAAAAGTAGTGATCCGGCTCCGATCCGGCTCCGGCCGTAACAGAAAAAGTACTGATCCGGCTCCGATCCGGTCCGGCCAAAATTGTAAAAATCCGGCCGGATATCCAATCCAGCTCCGGTCCATGCTCCGCACTAATTCCAAGACCACTAATGTCTTGATTGGGCTTCATAAGAATTGTAATTACGTTGGCAATTTCTTTTCCAAGTCGTATCCATGCGCCTGAATGCACTTTTAGGAGCGCTGAGATGCCTCTATGCGCCTTTGGAACTATATGCACTCCAGCAATGTTCCCATCGGTTTGATTTATTTAACACATACAACAGTGGTGTTTATCGCCTATTTAGTTCATGTACACCACGACCATGATATTAGTAATGTTCACGATCTTTGCTTTCGTATTCTTTTCCGGATGACTTCCACACTCGCGCGCTCCCAACTTCAGTCTCTCTCACTTTCATGCATCCGGACTCGTTCTTTACTGCCGACTTCTTACTGGCGCGGCTCACCATCCTACTGGGATTTTAGAGACACTGCAATGGCAGTGAGGTTAGCGATGAGGAGCCCAGATAACTCTCCGACACATAAAAGTTGGACCGAACCGGGATTCGAGAACCACTGCCATCGGTTCCGTGACGCTGGCGCTTATCCAACTGCGCCACTCGCTTCCCCCGCAATGTTCCCTTTAATTTTTCACGAGTCTGTGGGCACTCACCAACTCACTGCGCGGTCCCTTTTACAACAGTAACGACTAAAAAATGGTCATCACTGTGAACTGCCAAATTACCCACTTTTCTCGTTCCTTTTATGCTGTTGACTAAACAAAAAGGTCATCACGTCGGCTTTTTTGTGTGCGCTACACATTTTTTTCTGTGCGCGCGCAGACTTTAAAAGCAGTTGCTTTTGTAGATTTTATTTTAAATTCAGGTTGGATTTTTTCTTGTGCGAAGCTTTGATTTTCTGTGCGCAAAGAACGCGTCAGCACTGCGCAATTGCGCACGCGAGCAGCTTACAGAGAACAGTGCACTCCAGTTTATATTTCTTCGCGCTATAGATCGCTCATAGCATATACCCTGGAAATCAGCACCACCCCTATTCCCTTTGTCATTAGCGCTAACCACGAAAGCGTAGACTGCTAGTTTTGTATGCTATCGTTTCGTCATCCAAATATATTTCCGAAGGGCCGAGTATCCTAAACTAGACTAGACTATTCAAACGACATTGGTATTTTGCTATGATTCTGAAAAATGTGCTATGCCTCCACCATATATGTGAATTGTAAATCTCTCGTCGCGCTTTCATCACGAGTCCGTTGCTGACTGTCCGGCAGATTTTAATCGTCATCTGACATTCAATGAGTTAGCTATTCTGGTACTAAACGTCCATATTGAAGATCAATTGTTCATTTGATAAAGTCGATACTGTTTGAAGTCCTGAGGTTGCCAACATACGATATACGCCTTAACCCGGGCCAACGTTTTAGTTATCAGTGGCCTGTATATATACATGTATAAATCCAAGAATATTATAATCAATTACCATCGATTCGTTACTATGTTTATCGGCCCTTAATTACAATGTTTGCAAGCAATATCATTGATATTATCATCTCGTAGTTAAAATCTGCATTGCACAGTGTATGAGTATTCCTCCGACCAGGTTATTTGTGGTTACCGAATATATTTCAACCAAAATTTAAACTCACACTCAGTTTATCCATATGTCCATATTCACACGTTCCAGACTAAGCTGAACTAGAAACCCCTTGGGCGCCGGTACTACACCATTCAAAATTGGTACTTCTTCGCGGGCCACACGAATTTGCTTTGCGTGCCCCAGATTGCGCACCCAAGCCCGAATAGATCGATATCTAACCTGTATCTTATAATTCTGCGGCAGCTGTTATAACTAGGGTTGCATTTATAACTAATGGCGTTTCATAACACATTGTTTAAAACATGTTTTATACAGCGTTTTTAAAAAACGCTATTTTAAAAAGAACATAATTGTCTTTTTTTGAAAGGTTTTATAATTACGCGATATTTGTGTAAATACCCTCGTAATAGCATATAGTATGCCGTATGCGCCTGCGGACGATTTGCCCCCGATAAAGTCGACGTACACGATATGAAATAGTTGGTACCCTCGAAATCGTCGTCGGTATCGGTACAACAGCAGTTATAGATCATTGATACGAAATGGATGTTCTGATGATGATGACCGCCGATCGTAACATTCTGCATTACAGTGTAGAGCAGTAGACCTGGTCAAAGATCTTTTCGGTCCGTTTAAGACAGCCGTCGGAAGACTTTTCGACAAAGGAGTCATATTTACCCTATATTTTCAATTATCAACAACATTCCACTGTGGCGTCACAATTAAACAGTCATGACTAAAAAAAACAGAAAATAAGGAATAAAATACATTTGTTAAACATGCTTGTTTTGAATTGATTATTGTTTTAAATGCAATTCTAGTTATAACTGTTCGTTGGTTACCATATGTTATTATTATTTCACATTTAACGGTGGTGCTCCTCGCCTTTATCAGGCTATGTCGCGACATGAAGGTTTTTTTTGTAATGTTCATAGGTCCTTGTTAGCAGTAATCTCGGGGACCACTTCTTCAATCTTTCGCTCATTCATACGTCAAACTCTCTCACATCCATGCGCCCCCGTCGTTGTCTTCGCTGCCGACTCGTAGCACGGCTCACTTTCGGTCTGGGCTTTTCAATGCACCGCAACCGCCCAGAGAAACCTCCACTGCCAATGGTGACGTGGCGATGGCGCTTAACCAACTGCGCCACTCGCTTCCCTGGTTACCATACGCTCTCATAAGAGGATTTGTCCTCATTCCAAAAATTTTGAATGTCCTTCTTTTTCGCATTTCGTCCACCTTTATAGCCTTGAGGGTCAAGCAATCGTGAAGAACTAGAAAATGTTATAATATATGTGAAATTTGTTTCGATTAAAAGAAGGCAAACTCTAACCGATTATACGCGGGGACGGGTCTTTTTTAGACAACCAATAAATATTAGCAGTAAAATTCCCTGTATTAATGGATGCTACTTCATCTTTGTGACATGTACAAATTGTCCTCTTTTTCTCAGAATATGGTAACGGTGAAGCGAGAGCTCCGTTTATTGCGAGCGAAGTTAGTAACTGGCGAGTAAACGCATCAACCTGCATGCATTGAAAAGGGACGCGCAAACATTCACAAATTGGCAATCAAATAATCACACGATCGACGAGCGCGCCTTGTAGAGCCGCTACACCATCCCCTCCAGCGGCGGGGTTCCTCAGGAACCGTAGCGAGATGGAGGATGCCTGTTGCGTTTCGATCTTCTTGCATTTTGAAGATCGCGCGGTTGCTCGATCTCACTTGGTTGCCGCGGTGGTCTGCCCCGTCTTGCAGGTTGTGCTACTTCCACTGGTTCGTTTAGATCCATATACGCCGGCTTTAGACGATCGACGGACACCACTTCTGTTCTGCCGCCCATGGATAGCGTAAATGATTTCGTCGATTTCTTCAGAACCTTGTACGGTCCGTCGTAAGGTTTGGTCAACGGTGGTCGGTGTGCATCCTTTCGAATGAACACGTATGTGCATTCTTTCAAACTTCCGGGAATTGCGGTTTTTGACGTGCCGTGTCGTGACATAGGACGTGGAAGGAGATTGCGAATCTTTTCTTGTAACGTTGGCAAATCCCGATGTGCGCTTTCTCCTGAAAAAGAAACAAAATCGCCGGGAACCGTCAATGGAGCACCGTACACAAGTTCGGCCGAAGAGGCGTCCAAATCCTCTTTGGGTGTTGTGCGGATGCCTAAAAGAACCCATGGTAGCTCATCCAGCCAGTTTGGACCAGTGAGTCTTGCCATAAGGGAACTTTTCAAATGTCGATGGAAGCGTTCCACGAGGCCATTGGCTTGCGGGTGAAAACTAGTCGTTCTGTGTAGGATCACGCCTAGTAGCTGATTGAGTTGGGCCCATAAATGCGAAGTAAATTGCGGTCCTCGATCGGAGGAAATGTGTGCTGGAATACCGAAGCGCGCCACCCAGTTGGCGATGGATGCCCTAGCGCACGTTAATGTCGTCGAGTCCTCCATTGGTATCGCCTCCGGCCAGCGAGTGAAACGATCTACTACTGTCAGCAGGTACGTTTTACCTTGTGACATTGGCAATGGTCCCACGATGTCAATGTTTACCGACTGAAAACGAGAAGTTGTAGGTGGATAATCCGCTAGCGGTGCCCGGATGTGTGTGTGTACTTTAGCGCGTTGACACGGAACACATTGTTTTGCCCATAATCCGACCTCTTTCTTCAACCCATGCCATACAAATTTTGATGCCACCAGTTTTCGTGTTGTTCTGATCGAAGGATGCGAGAGTCCGTGTACAACTTCAAAGACTTTCCTTCGCCAAGAGCGAGGGACTACTGGACGTGGCGTACCTCTAGAAGTGTCGCAAAGCAAGGTAAGGCCGGCCGTTCCAAGCGGAACGTTTTCGATGCGTAGATTTGATATTGCCGTACGATATGCTTGTACCTCCGGGTCAAGCTGGGCTTTCGCCATTGCCTCATAATCTAAGTCGAGTAACGGGTTCTGTACATTAGAAATTGCAATTCGCGAAAGAGCGTCAGCTACACGATTGTTTTTCCCATCAATGTGCTGAATATCTGTGGTATACTCAGAGATTGCCGACAGGTGACGTTGCTGACGCGCCGACCAAGGCTCTGATATCTTCGCAAATGCGAACGTCAGTGGCTTGTGGTCAGTAAAGGCTGTAAAGTTGCGGCCCTCAAGAAAATACCGGAAATGTCGAATGGCAAGGTGCAGAGCCAACAATTCCCGATCAAAAGCACTGTACTTGAGCTCCGGTGGTCGGAGGTGTTTACTGAAGAACGCTAATGGCCTCCAGCGTTGGTCTATGAATTGCTCCAAAACTGCCCCAACTGCGTATTGCGAGGCATCGACCGTCAAAGCAGTCTTTGCATCTGGTGAAGGATGATGCAGAAGTGTGGAGCTGGCTAGAGCTTCTTTTGCTTTTGCCATTGCAGTGTCCATCTCAGTTGTCCAAAGTAGCGTTTTTGGATTTCCGGAAAGAGCACCATAGAGAGGCATCATGATTTTCGCTGCCTCGGGTATGAATCGATGATAAAAATTGATCATCCCCGTAAATTCCTGAAGGCCTTTCACTGTTGTGGGCCGGGGGAATTTCAAAATTGCGTCTACCTTTCCGGGTAGTGGTTTAGCACCGTGATTATCGACCCGGTGGCCGAGGAAATCTATGACGGGTTTTCCGAACTGGCATTTATCGATGTTTATGACCAGTCCGTGCTTGGATAGCCTTCCGAAAAGTTCGTGAAGATGTCGTTTGTGTTGCGAGAGCGATTCGCTCGCTACCAAGATATCGTCGAGGTAGACAAAGACAAAATCAAGTGACTGGCAAACCATGTCCATCATTCGCTGAAATGTCTGCGCTGCGTTTTTAAGCCCGAATGGCATGCGTAGGAATTCGAACAATCCGAATGGTGTGGTAATAGCCGTTTTCGGAATGTCATCAGGTGCGACGGGAACCTGATGGTAGCCTCGCACCAAGTCGATTTTAGAAAAGACATTTGATCCCGCGAGACGCGCGGTGAAGTCTTGGAGACGTGGGATGGGGTAACGGTCTGGTTGCGTGGCGGTATTAAGACGCCTGTAATCTCCACAAGGCCGCCACCCTCCGGAACCCTTGGGCACCATGTGCAACGGCGAAGACCATTGGCTCGAAGAACGGCGGATGATTCCCAACTCTAGCATTTTATTGAACTCAGTTTGGGCGATGGCGAGTTTATCAGGTGGCAATCGTCTTGCACGAGAATGAATAGGCTGTCCGGTAGTTGAGATGAGATGCTCCACCTTGTGCTTGGGTTGTACATGCGTAAAATGCGGGGTAATAATCTCGGGAAATTCGGCTAAGATTTGCGCGTAGCAAGACCTTCCCGTGCTGACAGAATTAAGACCAAGCGAAACGTGTTCACTAATACCGAGAGGAACGCTGGTTAGGGAATGCAAATGAATAAGGCGATGGTGTTTGACATCAACCAGCAAATCTTGCGCCCTAAGGAAATCTGCTCCCAGCAACGGCTGGGACACGTCAGCCAAGGTAAATTCCCAACCATATTTGCCTGACGGGAAAACCAAAGAAAGACGCTTGGTTCCGTAAGTACGTATGATACTTCCGTTCGCGGCCGTAAGCAGCGGACCAGAGGTTTTGTGTCTCCGTTCGAGCCTGGTGGGTGGGAATACGCTCACTTCCGCCCCGGTATCGACAAGAAAAAGGAAGTTGGACCTCAGGTCTTGCAGGTAAAATAATTTGTTGCCGGTTGCCCCGTTTACTGCGGACAACCGGCTTTGTCGTTTTCCTGCTGCCAAGCACAGGGAGGGCAACATTGTCGTGCCTTCTTGCCAAATCGTCGATGGTAGAAGCAGAAGTTTGAAACCGTGTCCATCGTATTAGGACTGGTCGGTTTGTTCTTACTCAATTTACTAATTCTGTAATCGCTGGATCTCGATAGCCACATTTGATCCGCCCGCTGAGCCAAATCTCGGGGGTTATCTAGATCCTCTTTTGCCAGCACTATCCGTATGTTTTCCGGCATTTGCTGTAAGAATAAGTGTTTGAAAAGGAAGCAGGGGTGATGATCTCCTAGCAGTGCGAGCATTTCGTCCATCATCTCTGTCGGTTTTCTGTCGCCAAGAGGTGACATATTTAACAGACGTGCAGCTCGCTCTCGTGGAGACAAGGCAAAAGACTGTAATAACTTGCTTTTGATCGTGTTATACTTCTCTGCCTGTGGAGGATTGTCCAAGAGTTCTATCAGTCGTTTTGCTGTGGTCTGATCTAAAGCTGAAACTACGTAATAGAATTTGGTTTCATCTGCAGTTACTCCTTTCAAGGCGAACTGTGCTTCCGCCTGTCGAAACCAAACTCGTGGCTCCTCTGCCCAAAAGGTTGGAAGCTTAACAGCTACCGCATTCTGCTTGCCTGCTTGCTGATCCATGCTCGTAGTGCAGGAATACGTTCCTGCTCGTCGGGGTCACCAATGAAGCGAGAGCTCCGTTTATTGCGAGCGAAGTTAGTAACTGGCGAGTAAACGCATCAACCTGCATGCATTGAAAAGGGACGCGCAAACATTCACAAATTGGCAATCAAATAATCACACGATCGACGAGCGCGCCTTGTAGAGCCGCTACAACGGAATGAAATATAATCAAAGTTTTTGAAACTATTTAGTACTTTCCAGATTATATAGTAATACTGATTTTTGTATCAAGCTACTGATATATTTCATGAAACTATGCCCAAACTAAGATGCGAATCCATAGCCCGCGCTGCATTTCACTGAATTCACAGTTTAAAACCATAACCAAATAGCTCTGAGCGTAGTTTCAACTAAATGAAATGATATATATGCTTTTTTATTTCATTCTACGTTACCGTCAAATATCCAATGACAAAGAGCGATGCCGGATTTGAAAAATTGAATCATTTATCACTAGGCGGCGAAATTGCATTTTAATACTGTATATGACGTATAAAAAGAATAAGCACACCCAAATTGCTATAGAATAAGAATAATCATGGGCTCACAGTGAATAATTTCATGTCTACGAAACCGAACACGATTAGACATTTTGCATATCATCAATTTTCACGCAAGATCCATTGTCTATATTGAATAAAGCACCGTTTACTTGACAATATGTTGTACAAAACGATGTAGTAATATAAGCCAGAGCCAGGAGTAAATTGCAGCTCCATGACGCATCGCACTGTTCCCAGGATCCGGTATAAGTTCTATTCCTTCCCCAGTTTCCAAACCGGAGTAGCGAATGATCCAGGCAATGTAACTTTGAACACTTGTGTAGGCACCTGGTCTGCGGGCTTGGGCGCAACCGTCCCCAAAGCTTGTTATTCCTTGAAGAACGTAGAGAGAATCGTTGCTGGTCGACACCGGGCAGATCAGAGGGCCACCGCTGTCGCCTTGGCAAGAATCGATTCCACCTGTTTCATATCTAATTACAAATACAACAAGGACAATCAATCGCTAATGAAACAGATGTGAAATTTATGCATTCTGGGCAATAATTGATACGGATCATCGCATTCGTTCAGTCACTAAAATATCTTATAATTGATCTCTGATCATACAATTTCGATAATCCCGACAACTATACTAGTTTCGACGTGTTGACCTGGGTCCCGGTGACAGATATATTTTCGAATGCGCCCTGACGTCCAAGCTACAAACAGGAAACATCAGAACTCTTCATATTGCTTTTTCCCAACAACTGTTATTGGTGAATATATGCAATATACATGAACCTCCTCCAGTTCAAATAAATACATTTATATACATTTTCGGTTAAAATTCGCCGCAATCACGAGTGATTATGCGGTGCTCATCCGCTGGGACTTAACACACTTCACCATGCGAATGATGAAACATGCACCAAAATACTCAAATGTACCGCACAGTATTGTTGTAGATAACAATTTATCTATAAGCGTACATTTTACAACGAGAGATTATTGGGTATCGGCCCGGTTATACAGGAATGGGTAGCCCTTTGAGCTCACGCGCTGCATTCAGAATATTTAGAGTTATCCCAAACAATAACATATTAAATAGTCATAGCTTTTATTTAATCTCGTGTGACCAAAGAAATTGCGAATTCATGTTTTGTACACTATCTAACAAAAATATATAGTATCCTGTTAAGGAGAGGTGACTTACCCAGCGCAGATGTGATCGTTAGTAACCGTAACTGAGATAGCTGAGTACCAACTGTTGCAGGTCGTTAGATCGATAATATCTACGTTGGCATAACGCATTTGAGCTAATGATGTTCCAGTTCCTGTGACAAATACAAGTGACGGAAAAGATCAGCGATAATAAACATGAAGCGGATCCTGACGTGAATATTTTCATTGAGTTATAGTTACGTAATGTAACTAATTTATTGCAGGCTATCTGTCTTCGAAATCCCTCACCCACATGGTAGCACTATTGTACAGCAAAGTCGACAGTAAGGCTGAGAGGTATCATTTAAAACTTGCCTTCGAAGTGAAGTTCTTCATTAGAGCTTATTGCCTGCGAAACGCTGTGACTGAGTGTGACATGGGCTAATGTAGGCCTACAGGCTTTTATGTGTTTAAAAATAGCCTTCCATGCATGGATATGGAATGCGGATTAATATTTCTATGTCTACTTTTGCCTCCGAAGGAACTTATTGGCAAGCGGAGTGATGAAGTTTTGACATAAATTATACTCTCGAATTCGTCCCTGCTATTATACTTACCCATGGTCTCCCCGAATCCAGAAACAACGCATGTTTCTCCGCCAGAGACAGTGATTGTTGACGCCGGTAGACCAATAGGTTGGACGTAGTAGTTATAAGTTATACTATCAGTGAAATATAACAGACTTATGTCAGCTTCAAACGTATTTCCGTCGTAATCTATGAAGGATAATAACAGCGTAAGATTTTACCGGCTATCCGCCTCTACGTTACAGACGCAACGGCGGCTGTCTCGAAGCGCATAAATATACCTTCGTGATTTCGATAAGTGCTGGCGTATCGGTCCACAGTATGCTCACTCGGATTGGTGATATCATGAACTCCAAATCGCAGCAATAAGCCAGTAATATCTGATCTGAATAATAGGGTATTTCGGATTGTTCTCAGCAGAAATTGGTACGGCATAGCGAAACGTTGTCGTACTGTACTAGTATATACTAATATTAAATAATATCGTGCCGTAACAGAATCATATTGATCGCATGGTAATGTCGTACGTTTATGTTTATCCTAACATCAAATATAAATTTGGGTTAACCATGATCATTGACATGGTGTGATAGCAGGTATGGATGCGATCCCAATAAACGGTGTTTCTTGAACAAATTTTAGAGCGCTACCGGAATCTGACTCTTTACATCTCGCGAGTCGCGACCCGAGCCTCACGTATGGAAAGAAATGCGTTGCTAACGTTGGTATGCTGTGTTTTTAATGACACGTATAAAGAACCAATTGTACGCTACGCAGTTCTATGAAACAATGCAAAGATTAGTGATTCAGTGAGGTTGATGCCATTGGAATTTCTCCATAGTATTTGGATGCACGACTTTTTCGTATTCTCCGGTGTGGAGATAGTCACGGGCTGCTTGCAGGAAAAAAATAAGCTCAAAGGAGCTCTGAATTTTTGAAATTGGAAATCGCTTTTACAAAACAAGCACCAGAAAACAACAAGCGCCCTTATTATAATATTCCGCCAGGGCTCTGGAATATCTATATTATCTAGATATTCCTGTATTCCGTGCAGGTCTAGTACTGCGGAGGGGAAAACTCGAAACAATATGCTTAATGTACAGAATTGAGTCCAACTGTATTACCAATTATGATGGAATGGTACCATCCTAATATCGCATGAAGTCGTTATGGGAGGCTTTAGTTTTTTAGGGCTATGCAAACTGAGCGTGCAGGACTATTTGCCTTTGTCATTTCGGCGCCGAACATCTTCGCCTAGCACACTGGTTCCCGACCATATTCGACTCATCGTCCCCTTATCAAGCTCGACACAAGTTTACGGATTCGAAAAACAAGGACATATAAACAGGAAATTTATTCACCTAACTCTGAACACTGGCGAATTGAGTAAAACAACGGCTCCTTTTAGAGTAGGTGCTCGGAAACCCGGTTTGCGCATCTACTTACCGTCGAGTTGACCTGTGTTCGAGTCGCAAGCAGAATAAGCCGTCTTCACGTGCATATTTTGGCCGTGTTGATTAAGTAGGCTATATCTCACTAGACGTTCTAACATTTTGCCATTTTTGAAGTGTTGTAGGTTTATGATAGGCGCCTCCACGGTGTAAGCGGTGTCTTATAAAAGCCTAGAAATGGGCTTTCGTACAACTGGGAATAAAAATGAATAAAAATTGACCTGGTGTAAATGACTTTCGTATTCGACAAACACGACGGATACCACAAACAACAGGATTCCTACATCAGAAAACTAGATCAATAGCACTTACTCAGTGAAACAGTGAGCTGCACTGAGTACATAATTATTGCCGATCAGACTTCCACCACATACGAAGTAATAGCTTCCTTGAGATCGACTCTTGTAAATTGCCACCTGCCAAGGCCATTGAGCCTCACTTGAAGCCGATCCACCAACAATACGACCATGGTCCGTAAGGTTGTGCTCACCAGTCACCTCAAATGTCAAAACTGCAAAATTGCAACTGTATGAGATTACTAACAATACGAATCTACTTCTCTCTGTACATTACGGCAACGAGTAATCCACCTTATCGTGCATGTACATGATATCATATTCCCACCACCTTACCCTCTTTAGCCGCGACGAGATTGGTCACCAAAAGAATACACGCAAGTTCCAACAACATAGCTTTTACTCCGAGCTGGCTGCGACAAATACCTTACTGATACGCGAAATTGATATTTATCGTCAATCCACCTCATTCAAAGGACAAAGCAAGTAATACAAAGGAACATTTCTAAATAGAGCGGGCTGGGTATCATCGGAAGACGATGTTTGAATTATAGGTCGAATGCAATTTTTGTCCGCTGGAGTAATTCCAAGTACAAGCGGATGATTGTTTTCACTCTTTATTTTCATTGTGCACACAGGAAGCTGTGGTTGTTCTGGCAATATGTAAAATACGACTCTCATTCACTAATCCTTCGGGGCGTCATATCAAAACTATCGATGGTACGTTTTATGGGGGTCACATGAAAATTTATTTGGTTGCAGCGGCCCTGGCTACAGCATAGGGGAGATGTGGTACCGATGGATCAAAAATTGGAAAATGATCGCTGGCCCCAAAATGTTCAGCCGAAAACAGCAGGTCTCTTGCAGGCTCAGGACTTTGATACAAGCTCTACCTATCGCGCACATATAGGTGAATATCTGTCTTTTCAAAAAATATTTATGGACGTTCAAAATTTGTTGCTCGAACGTGTCATCGGTCCCCACCCGGTGGGTCCAATGGCACACGACCCGGGGACCTATGACACATATACCCTAAATACCTCAGATGTGACAACTTTTCTTGCTCAGTATTATGTTCTAAGCTACATAAGCCAAAGAAGCATGTTTGATCGCAACCGTCAAGAAATAGAATAAATATTAACTCAAATGTTGTCATAAAATCACGTTTCGATTTAGGCTCAGACTTATAAATTTGAGGGTACATGCATATTGCCCGAAAATCGACAGTGTGACTTCCAAACACCTCGTTATAGCGATAAAACATCATATGCAATTATTACATAAAGATTTTCTGTACGTAGGCATGTTTCATTTGTTTTATGATTAGTATGCTTGATTATTTTGCTTGATTTGGCTATTGTATCATCGGTCCCCACCCTACGAATTTTATACATGAATCGAAAAAAATTCCACTCAAGGAAAGTCCTGAAAAAATAATAGGTGCCATTATATAGCCTGATACAAGCCCTGCACTTCACAATAAAAATGATTGCTGGTTTGTTCGTGTTGAAGGTTACAAAGAGAAATGTATATGTCGATATAAATTTACTTTACACCCCCCAAAACAAAAAACATCTGTGAGAGACCCCATAGCTCGCGCACGTCGAATTTTTTTGTATGTGAGGAAAGATTTTGCCGGCAAGCAATTGTGGACAAGTTCACGGAGTGTAATCATGGAATTATCATAGAGAATTTTCAAAGTATTTTCGGTCCCAGTGATCCATCGGTACCACATCTCCCCTACAATCCCACAAATGTATTACCATTTTCCCTTTCGCACCAGTAGTCGAGAAATTGTCGGTATTTAATTACAGTCTTCTTCAGAGATGCGGGAACTAGGATTTTTGATTTGAAGAGGTCATCGGAACCAACGTATCCTCAACAAACGGGGAACGTTGTAAAAGGAGTGCCACCGCTTGCTCTACGGACTCGCGCCAGAAATAAAACCTTCATCGCCCATCGGTCAATCACAAGGTAACCAGCAATCGTCATATAGTCGAATGCATAAACGATTTGCAGGACTGAGGACCTGAGATATCGCACACCGCTTTCTATCAATATGGTCGGGTCGACTTGAACTTCGTAGTATTATTGCTGTGTTGTTTGTGCGGCTAGTCATTTTATCTCCCTATGAAAACGAGTTCTGACGAAAATGTCGGCTTTCACATGACTGGTGCTGCCGTGTTCTAAACTAGCTAATCTCCGATTTACTGTGTCACCATGACTAGACCTTACAATAATGACAAATTGAAGCACTGTTACAAGTGTACATCGGTATATTTGTCAAATCGGGAAAGATAGAAAAGGTTTTACAGCAACGTCACAACAAGCAGGACGACAGTACAGTGGAAAAAAGCAGTGTTGCCAATATTGAAAGAGAACAAACTTAAAAATAAATTCTGTAAATAACGAGAAATAATGCAAAGTCATGATATCGCCAAGGGAAATGTGCCGTGGTAGAAGCAATTACAACGATCGTATAATTAAGATTTGGCAGGGCCAGCGAGTTGGCAAATTTATTTCCGGAAACTATGCATTCTCCCTACATAGTCACCGAATATATTGTTAGCGACCACAGTTAACCCTGCAGGTCCGTCAAGGCGAACTAAAACTCACGAGAAAACTATCATCAGAACTTAACGAGCAGGAATTGCATTGAATGTTTCAATCATCACAAATATGTGTGCAGATACACTTGTTTCGACGAGACGATACGGTCGGTCTACTCGCCATTCCCCATGTCAAACACCAGGCAATATCATTAGGGTTACATTTAAAGCAAAGATCAATTTAAAACAAAACTGTTTAAAACATGTTTTTATTGCTTTTTTTAAAGCAATGACGTCACGAATATTCAATTGTCACGTCATAGTGGATTAACATTGACAATTGAACTATAGGATAAATATAGCTCCTTTGACGAAACATCTACGTACTAGAGGTGTTAAACCGCCTATTTTGAGGGTTCCAACCATCCCATATCGTATGCGTCGGCTATATCGGGGGGGGGGGGGGGGGTAATGTCAGTGTGCTCATACGACATGTGTTTTGGAAAGTATTTACACAATTATGGAATAATTTTACCAACTTGAAAAAACACAATTTTTTTTGTAAAAAGACTTTATTTAAAACACTGTTCAAAACATGTTTTAAACAACCATTTGTCTTAAATGCAACCCTAAATATCAGCGAGTTATAATAAATTGTCCATAGATCTATTGCGCGTCAAATCATGTCGGCTCGGTTGTTTTCGTGGAATTGGGTAGTGGATTTGTTGAGTATGTGCGTCTGAACTAAACTAAAATGATGAAGTTTAGAGCGAAGTTCAAGGTATGTAAAGTTTAACATGAAGACTGCAAGACTCAAAAAGACAGTTTACATCCGTTATCGTCGCAATCGAAGCATGCGACGTTGCAGAACTGCGTCGCGGTAGTCAAATCCAATTAGACCTGAATACGTTGTTCTTGATCGTGAAGGGTCGGAACATTTCTTGTATTTATCGCGAGTTTGCAACCATATTTTTGCGAGACAGGTTCCAAACGATACGGTCACATTGCGTTACGGTACATTAGAGAAACCAATGTCGACATCCTGAAATAACGGGCCGGGATGTACACTGTCATATCTTCAAGGCGGAGGAAACACATATCATCAGCATCGCATATTGAACAGTGAAGGAAGGCATCACGCATTACTACATTAAATACTATATTTGATCACGTCAAAGCGTGCTAATAACGACCCCCCTATACATTCACAGGTATGTAGAAAAAACGGCGACAAACACTTCGTCTAAATATCACTTCGTTTGGCACTATCGGTCCTAAAAAAAGTAAAGCGACAGTCGATAGTTAGTTGGCCCCACTGACTCCAAGTTTGCGACGATTCCTGTCAAAGTTCCGCTCGAGATTCATCGTTATCTCGCGCTGCAGATTGATTTTCTTGCAGGCACCCTCGCTGCGGATCCACGGGTGGCTCAGCACCTGTTCGGCGGTGTATCGCCTTTTGGTGTCCACGACCAGCAGCTTGCAAATCAGATCTTTGGCGGCTGCGAAAAGCAAATACGTTTCAAGCATAGCATTTCCGAGTCATGAGACTAAGATAGTAAATATATTTGCGACGTTGGTTATTAAAATATTGAATACGATATTTCGGATGCCTTTTGGAAATCGACGATGCCTCTTTGTTGACATCCTATTGTGCGCAACAGGGAGTGGTATCTTACAATAGGTATACGACACCGTTTACATAAAGCCAGTACCGTACGTGAATGGGACGGAGGAAGACCAGCGAATGGAAAGCTATTCGTGGATGAATGCCGTGTATATATAATGACAACACCGCACGTGAGCGGGATAGGGTAGGACCAGCGAATGCTCGGCTATTGATGGCGTAATGGAGATACATATTACTCGTCACACAAGCATAAGGTGACATAACGTGGAAAATGAGCTGTCACGAAATGAGGCGCAGGAGAGTTGAATTCAACAGCCGAGTTCATACTAGGCGTGACTTCAATTTGATCATATCGCACCATCATCATTATTGACTGTTTGTTTGTTTGTGTTGCTTCTACTTCTAATTAACACCAACGCACGGCCTGTAAGTGATTCGCAGGCACACATACCGTCGGAGATGCTGTCCCAGTACGGGGACAAGAACTCGTACTCTCCCAGCTGGATAATTTCGAACAGCTCTTCCTGGTTGCGGTCATGGGAGCGGAACGGAGGGAAGCCGCAGAGCAAGATGTATGTGATGACTCCAGTCGCCCACATATCGACTTCGAGTCCGTAACCTGTAAAAACAGAGGATTCGGAAATATTGTCGATCGAATCTGTAGAAATTTCGTTTCTAGATAACGCAAACACTCAGGTGAAGTCAAAGCGTATCATAAACAGGGTTGGGCGATCATATAGTTAGCGTTGCTACTCAAGTACAATTTACGAGACTAACGCAAAATGACTAATATAGGTGCACTCTTCAAAACTATGATCAGCTACCGTGACACAGGGGTTGTTTCCGGACGTTTTTTAACAATTTACTCATCAAAATGATTCAAACTTATGCTAAATCTACTTTCTACTTTTCAAAATCGAGATTGTAAAAAATAAGTCGTTTTGCAAAAAACAGTTCAAGGCGCAGTGCAAGTAGTTTAAAAAAATGCGTTAGAGTAAGTAGACGCAACCTACTGGAGTACTCCAACAGTAGAAGTATTCCGTTGTTACCTTCGTTTCACTATTTGTACTTTGCAAAATAGCCTTGGCATAAGTTTGTATCTCTTTTATCAGAGAAATTGTCATATCAAACCCGTGACATAGCCCCCGTATCACGATAACTGTATATATTGTTGAAGATTCTATCTATCTGTAATGTCACAATCGCTTAGATACATATGTTTGTTCGAGGTAGTCATGGTGTTTATCAACTACTATGGCCATTTACACCAGGCCGATATTCTTCATTTCTATTCGGTATATCTGCGTGCTTGTAGCACGGCCCACTTCTAGGCTTTTGTATGACAACGCTTACGCGGATGAAATGGCAAGGAGCCTAGACAAACCTCTAACACCAAGGTAAGAATTCTGAAGTCGACATCGGTCGGACTCGAGGCCGCAACCTATTGGTATTGCAGCTGTGGATTATACCTCTACGCTATCTCGCCACCCCGCTAAGATACATACGCCACTTCCGATCAACTTCTAAAAGTATGCAAGTCCAAGACCAAATCTTATTTTGAACTACTTACTACAATACCTTTCAGGCTTCACATTCTTCTATTCTTCCAAGTAGTTTTGACATGTCTTGGAAATATCTACTGCTACTTGAGGGAGCTGCTTCTACTTCCACGTCAGTACCAACGTTGACTACCTTGACCCCGTCCGACTATCGCACATACCTGTTTCAGCCAAAATCTCGGGAGCCACGTACGTCGGCGTACCGCACACAGTGTAAATTGGTTCGGTGACCTCCATCGCCAAACCGAAATCGGCCAGCTTCAACGTCATACTGCCGTCCTTGTTCCTCGAAACCTGGCAACACAAAATCAACACGGTTTGATGTTAAATCATCGGCTGGTGCAAGGAAATGTAGATTCGGTTACCAGAAGGTTTTCAGGCTTCAAGTCTCTGTGAACGATATTTCTTTCGTGTAAAAACGCAAGGGCTTCGCAAAGGTCGGCTACCATGTTGGCGGCGTCTCTCTCTGTGAACTTTACGCTTTCCGTGATGGCGTCGAACAGGTCGCCGCCCTAGAAACGAGGATTTGTCGGATGAGATCGCTAGCGTGACATGCAACGTTGTCCCAGATAAGGCGACCCATGTCTAGATCAGTGGTTCCTAAAGTTGGCGATATTGAGAGACATGAGGCCAAGAAACGCAAAGGGGAGATTAGTGCAAAACTGTTACAGTCAATTAAAT
Source organism: Botryllus schlosseri (assembly GCF_051294905.1). NCBI lineage: Eukaryota > Metazoa > Chordata > Ascidiacea > Stolidobranchia > Styelidae > Botryllus > Botryllus schlosseri. The sequence goes on from NC_137237.1 coordinate 18,404,973, forward strand.
AAGAGCGGCTCCACTTATCCCTGCCTTCAGTTCTCTCAGTTTCGTAGCGACAAGGCGTTGAAGTCCATCCACAAACTACATTACTTGGCAATGCATGCGTGCAAAAATAAGTGTTTTAGCGTCAAAAATTTCGTGAAGTGGAAGGAATATAGAAATTAAACCACTTGAGTAAGGACACAGTAGATAAAACCTTCTTTAGTAATACGGCAGAGTAGAATCACTTCGATAATGACGACATCTGGCTTTCAGTGGGGATACAAAGTTATGTCCAGCTTGATAGTCAACAAAATTTGGGAACCAGCGCGGGCCTAGCTAGCCCAGTGGCTTTCAATCTGGGTTGAGGGGTCCGGGTCGGTAACAGTATGTCTCGTCCAAAGCACGCCACGTGAATCGAATTACTGCGGTAACAACTGTACCCAGTTAGTTCTTGACGCGTCACAGATGTCACAAGATATAACAGCGTTGTCGTTCCATATACATGGTGTGAGTATATCTAATATAAGATATGATACACTATGCGGGCTAGGGGCCGCCTCTACGGTCGTCATGGATACACTTCACGCGCGATTGATTTATAGCACCCAGTAAACTATCCATATAACAAAAACCAACTTTATCGACAGGCGCTCAATAGTGACGTGTAGCGTCTATTTCCAAAGCGTCGCTAATAGTTACTGATACGCCGACCCGGTAAAAACTACAACGCGAGGGGATCACTTAAAACTACATATTCGCGGCTTAGCGTGTCTAATCTCGATTTAATCATAATATACATGGAACAGACTATTTCGCGGGTACAAAGGATATTGATGATACGGCCGCTCAAGTACCACTCCGACATACCTTCACGTACTCCAGCATGAGATAGATCTCGTCCTCGGTCTCGAACTCTTCCACCAGACGCACGATATTCGGGTGAATGCAGTTTTTCATGATAGCGATTTCGTTTTCTGAAATATGTTAAAGGGTTACTCGTCATTCAGTTTCACTCCAATGACGTCACAAAGCAAATCGGTTCGATTCTTAACCGAGTATTATGCTTCCGGGTCGAGTCGTGTATACTCATTACGACGCCACAACAGCATGAATGATGTGGAATGTTCAAATATGTATCTTTATTCTTTATACGTGATGTAGGTCACAGCGATTGTCCATGTTGATGCAACCCAATGGTATGCTATTTGTCGAGGGCCAATAATTGCTTATTACAGTGGTAAGATATTGGTACACAAAAAAGTGCGAAACGAATAACGAGGCGGACTGAACAAGAGAATAGTCGAATTACAGGTTGTTAAGAGGAACCAGCATGAGCTATTGCGGTCTAAACAAGGGGGTCGTTATGTAAAGTGAGTGCGGTGAGATGCAGTAAGCTGCTCTACAGTCCTATAAGCGTCCAGAGAACGACTACGACAATGAATCGTGTCCGTCGACGTTGAAATGGTCAAGATAACGTATGAAGCATTCGCTTGAGATCAGCCTAATTCGAGATGGTGTAGCTTCATACAAGCATATTACCGATCATGTCCTCTTTTCCCTTGAGTTTCGACTTGTCAATGATTTTCATCGCGTATTCCGCCTCCGTATTGCGAAGCCTGGCTTCCTTGACGATTGCGAAATTCCCGTCGCCTATTGTCTTACCGATTTCGTACCGGGTTTCGATGTCGGATCTCGTGATCAAGCCGCGCGAAGGCGCCTAAAATGGAGGATTTCTCCCCTGGTTAGTTTATGAAGCCATATGTTTTAAAAGGTCGATTGCTTCACACGAAAATTGTCGGAAGGAAATGAAGCTGGTGCAACGCAAACCCAACAGTTGAGATTATCTCGCATTTGATAAAATCCGGGCTATATACGGGAAATACGGTTAACGGTATTTAAACCGTATTCCTAAAGTGTGGGATGTTGTTCAATGCATTTGTTACAGGTAAAGGTGGTCAGCAACGAAGTACTTCTACTTTTTCGGATTACACAAATAAAGTACAAAGTAGTTTAGGGGATGTTTGCATCACCTTTACGAGTGACGACAAGAATCGGGACAAAATATTATTGCACTCCACTCTTTCATACCACCACCGCAGTTATGCATTACCTTGAACTTGAGACTTTTTCTTGTCCGATCGGTGTCGTCGACCTTGTAATAAGGTTGCTTCTTCTGAGGATACGGGCTACGGCCGCCGCTGCCATCTTTCCGCCGGCGGTCTCGGTCGCCGCTTTCCCTATCTCTCGCCCTCTCTCGTTCTCGCTCTTCCTTTTCGCGTTTTCGTCTGTCGTCTTCCCGGCGTCGGCGCTCTTCCTCTTCCTGAATTGTCATATGGCTCTCAGAGAATGAGAAGTTGGCAATTCCATCGAGTAGTAGGATTATTACGAATCAAAATCCTTCGCAAATATTCTTTATGATTTTCAAGAGAAACAAACATACGCGGTGTCACGGCTGGCTAGCGTCTGATTACTGAACACTTCTATTTCAGTGGTTCTCAAACTTAGCGGCACGAAGACGCCCGAGAGAAATGATGTTTCCTGAACTAGGAATGAGTTTGATTTGTGCTGAAACTTCCAATTTCCAACGACGGCAATAATATTAATTGTATCACGATATAAATGTCATAGTTGCGTCGCACCATCCATACATCGATGCCAGATTTCGACTAATACCATACCTTGCATCAATCACAAGATGTCTTAGGAATATGAGTAGCTTACTGAATGGTAGTAGCTGTTAGCTGATGCTATTATGGTCTGTCTGTTTAGAATCTGTGCAGAGTGCGTTAAAAGGCACACAGTTATGAATAAATAAGATATTTCCTTAAGGTCATGTCATATGCCAGTTATAATATGCCTTTTGGAACAAGAGGCTTACGAAGTGGCCTACAATGTCGAGCTCCGAGTATTCTCCATTAGGGAGCATTTTGTAGAATGCGAGACAAGAAGCGCATTTTACGGCAGCCCAAGAGTATACTCAATTGAATTATTCTCTTGCGGAAGACTCGCGATCCGTACAGAAAAATTGTTTGTCCCGTGAATAAGTGACAAGTTTGAATGGCGTGTGGCCCGCGTTATTGGTTTTTGATTTAGCTCAGTGGTTCTTAACCTTGCCTCCAGCGCCCCCCAGGGGGCGCTGGCGATTTTGAAGGGGGGCGGAAACGCTCAGGGGGCGATATGGGGGGCGCTGGGCTCAGGGGGGCGGTATGGGGGACGCTGGAGAAAAATGGCTTCGCAGTAGATGATGTGGTAGTAGGACATATCCTTAATGAGTATATTTAGAGCGAATTAACACCGAAAACTTCGTTATCTATAGCCTACAAAAGACATATAGGTTTAATTGTCCATAGGCGCCTAAATGACTGGCACCGAATGTTCCTGTCTTGGCAATCTGAACCTCAGAAGACGAATTCCATCTAGCAGGGAAAAACAATATGCCAGTGAAGAAATACCAATTTGAAATCGTGTGCGTCTTTTAGTTTAGTACGATTGGACGACAGGGATATATAGAACTAGATATCCCCGTTGGGCGATATCCCTGTTGGGCGATTCTATATTTGTTTGGTTTATCTCCCTATGGGGGACTCAAGACCAACGTTTTTTGGGGGGCTGACGAAGTGCTGTTACGGCCCTGGTAACAAATTAATTGTACCTACGGGCACGCCCGAATATGCTGATTATTAATTGCGTGCCGTTTATTTTCCAATACAACAGCTCAGCGCTACTGGTAAATCTGATTAAGTGGGCTGAGAGGATAAAAAGTTTATAGCGACATATATGTAATTACCATGCACCTATTCATTTATGCATTATAGAATATTTTGGCACCTAAAGCGACCAGGCCTAGGCCACACAAACTTTGATGACCATCGAAATCACGCTACGGGGTTATTGGGGCGAAGCCCTCAGAAGTTTGGTTTATCACGCTATGGGTGCGCAAGGCAATCGTTTTTAGGGGAGTTGACGAAGTTCTGTTACGGCCCTCCCTCTTACTCATTGTCTTTGGTACATTCCTTACAATATGAGGTTGGGGGGCGCTGGAGCCCGATAATCTTTGAAAGGGGCGCTGGAGGAAAAAAGGTTAAGAAACACTGATTTAGCTGATGCTCACCTTTGAGCAAAGCTCAAGTCGGGTAAAATCTGGTGTTAGACACCAAAATAGCTAAAATATGTGTATGCTATACTTGCCAGCATTGCACATGATTATCTTTGACAAGTTATTAAACTGAAAATCTTTCCCTTCAGTTCATGACTATTGCCCTGCGTAGAGTCCGAATTTCATATTTGTGACGTCAGTCACCAGTCATAGCCTCATAACATCAAACTATGTGTTGGAATTGCAAGCATTGTGATTAATCTTTTCAATATTTTTTGCTATCACGATAAGAGGGGCGCGAAAAGTTTCACTATCATCAAGAGGGGCGTGTCCAAAAAAGTTTGAGAACCACTGCTCTATTAGAACCATTCCGTCTTATAGCAGAAGGATAGTTGATCAGAAAGTGTACAATGCGTTGTGCAATTGCTTTTCAACCTGTGTGACGGTTCGCACTGGTGCGAATAAACAAAAATTGCAGTGCGAATGACGATGGTAGTACGAATGGTGCAAATGAAAAATCCGGATGAGTACGAATGAAAATCGTGAATAATTGTTGATTTTTCTGACGTAGAATAATTGAAATAAACCAAATAGGAAATTCAAGGGCAGTGTAACTGTTGTAGATGAGACGCAATTGTAAAAACTTATTTAACGTACGACGCACCACTAATCGTAGTTCTCACAAGCCGTAGGGAATTATTATTTTCGCACTATAATTATTACGTAACCAAAAGCCTGGTTTGGAAGCTGGCGTAGTGGCAGATATACAGTATATCAACCCGTCTGAGCCTGCGACAGGCTGTACAAAATGATGTCAAATTGACTTTCTGCTTTCTTTCGCTAAACAATCATCATGTTTTCGTAATAACTGTTCGATTAGCGCGAGGCACGAGGATATAGTAGTAAATACCATCATTACAGACTCTGCAAGTTATTGTAATGCAAATTTTACCTTTTCAATGTGTATCAAAGTATGGACCGCAAAGGGTATCATTTTGGGTCGACACGGTGCCAGAGTTATCTGTTAATATATGTGTAATATTTGTTGAATTTATTGGGAAAAATCCTGCGATAGTTTTTACATATCCAAGGTCAGAGTGTTGGGTACTGTGGCCAGCTAGCGACCCATGCAGAAAATATGGCTTTATCATGAGAATATATGATAAGATTTGTCCGACTGGTTTTTCTGGAAAACATGGTCGAAGACCGTTGAAGAACGTTGGGATGAACAAGTGAGCAACGAGTGTGTGAGCAACGAGCAACTACAGGTCTATAAGACAAGCATTCATTTCGAGATCAACCAATTCTGCATCGGGGCACATCAAGACGTAAAGATTTTTTCAACAAACCCCTGATAAATTGCGGTCCCAAAAACACAAGCGGCGTCAAAACCTTGGCCAAAAAATGACCGGTGCTGGATGGCCAAACCTTTCGATATGGATATGCTACGTTGTCGGCACGGAATAGTAACTTTCTTGCAATCTTAGTGGACAGTGGTTACAGTAGTAGAACTGCGACACGCGAAGGAATTTTATTCACCATCATTTGAAATCGCGTGCGTCAGACATGTTTTGTAAAGCTGTGTTGGGTATAGAATTGTGGTGTGCGCGTTTTGTATGTTATAGCCTACATGTCCGTAAAATCGTAGCATACCACTGTAATATTGAAAATGAATTCTTTTTCATGGGTGAGGCTGTATTTTGGATAGAACGGCAAAACAGATTTTATGACCTGGCCATCCAAGCACTACTAAGACATTCTTGTACAAAATCCAACAACTTGTTTGGCCAAAAAGGGTTTCGGCGAAATAGTTGAAATCAAAACGAAATCAAAAAGTTGCCTTTTTAATGAGACACTTGATAGCTTAAGCTACCTAGTAGACTAGTAGCCAAGTATCTTCATTTTCTTTTTGTATAACAATTTCCGGCTAGTTTGTGCGAATGAAATTTATTTTACAAAAAAAGTGCGAATGGAGTTCAAAAAGGTTTAAAAGCACTGCGTTATGCAATTGGGCTCATGCCTATCGACTAATACAATGGATTTATTAATCTGTGAATTAATTCGGCGGGGACTTTTTGAGATCAAATATACTTATTAATTCTCTAGAACGGCTCTCACTGTAAAGTAGCCGTCGCGGAGCGGACAGATGCCGTAGTGATTCGCACTCTACCCTTTATATATTTGTGGTATGATTTGTAGGATTGCGCCGACAATAGCTTCTTGGAGACACATATCACGAATTTATTTAGTTCTATCAGCACTTTCGATATTCCCGTTTAACCCATTAGTCGAAGCTCATGTAATTACCGTTACGAGAGCACAAGAATCTAATTCCGAACTGCTGGATATTCAGTTAAAAGTTAATTAGTGATAGCCAGGGCGCGGCTGCACGAAGTCTTACTACATGACTTGACTAGTGCGGATGTTAAAACATCCCGCTGGTGTCAAAGACATAAAACATGATGTGGTGCACACGAAGAATTCCACGTAATGAACTGCGATTTTGTGCCACAATATCACCAATCTTCAATTGTGACGGCACAGTTAACAGTCATTGTTATATTGCTCCTTGGGAATCGTAATTGAAAATGCAGGGTCAATATAGCTCTCTTGGCAAAAAATTATCCCTACTCCTGGGTTAACAAGTGTAAAAGCACCCTGATAATATTGATTCGGTGCGATTACCTCTCTTTTTCTTCTCTCCTCTTCATCTCTTCTTTTTCTCTCCTTTTGTTCGGCTTCTTCTCTAATTTTCCTCTCTTCTTCAATACGTTTTTGACGAGCCTGTAGTGGCATAGACCACATGCGGTATTGTATTGATACGAATTATATTGCAATAGTTGCGTTTCCGCATCATCGAGATAATAAATCGAGGGAGACATCAGGTACTATACATTGCAAATATACTATACTCAATCTGATACAACGCAGGAAACAAAACGAAATAACACTGATGCCAGAAATAGGGATGAGTAGGTACAACACTGTAATGTGTGCGCTTTCGGCCCCTTCTACATTTGCCAAAATTCTGCATCTGAGGTGAAGTACCCAACAACCTACATTGAGATTCGACACTGTGTTTTCAGTCGTTGCCATCAGAAATCCGATTTGGTGTGGAAATCAATGTTATATTCATTACAGATCACCGCATCTTCCGTTAATTTCATAGTGATCAAACTGCGAATTTACATAGAATAACACGACGAAAGTATTTGTCGTTGCGTATGTATTGAGTTGATATCTGGTGATCATTGTATATCTATAGGCCTACAACTGCAAGGCTCTATCACTTGAGTCCTCAGGGAAGCGATATCATTTTGGAGGTGTTTATTCATGAATGTTACAGTGTTAATCAGAGAAGAGTGTGTTTTAGAGAATGTGTCTTCTTTATAATGTATGAAGCGCTAAGACAAAATAATACCATTGTACAACAAAATATCATCAAGAGGACTTTTGTCATTTGCTAAAGTGAACCATGCCAAATTGTTGACATATTTTTATTAAATACGATCGTGAATCATGAATACCGATTGAAGATTTTACCTCCTCTTCTTTTCTCTGTCGCTCAGCTTCCCGTCTTTTCCTATCCTCCTCTTCTCTCTTATTTCTCTCGACTTCGTCGAGCCTTTTCCGAGCTTCTTCATCAGCGATTTTCCGCCGATGACTTTCTTCTTCTTTCTCTCTCCTACAAAATATTTCATAGCGATTGAATGGGACAGGTTCGATGAGCAATAGAAACTGATCTCCAATGTGTGAAGTCACATGCACAATAATGCTAAACACACTCAACAGCATAGGTATGGATAGAATAGTTCAAATACTAACTGCAGATAATTCTATGTAATAAAATGGTAATGTGACTGCATAAGCGATAGGCCTATAAGTCTACATGAACGAAGCAAGTTCATGCAGTCACAGGAGATCTGGTGTTAGTGGATAGAAGTTTGATGAAAAGGATGAATGACATTTCAACTGATAAACAAACAGAATGAGATTGTGATTTGCGACGCGAGTCATGTCATTTGTTACGACAACGACGACAAAATAAACATTTATTTAACCTGATTGCGAGTTCAAGGATCCGCCGCCTAAAGAAATAAAATTAAATTTAACATATTTTATCAAACGGAACTTGAGCGACTTCAATACGGACAGTCAAAATGTAACCAGTAACCAGTAACCGGTCCCCTTGTTTGAAATGAGATATACCGTCAAAAATTAGCTCTCGCCAACCGACATGCTACTCCATATGCAGGGGTGGTCAGAGCAGTCAGCATTGGTACTCAAGTAAAAGTAACTTCATAAATTTATACCCAAGTAGAAGTAGAAGTCGAAAACGAAGGCCCAGGAACCATCAAAGTAAGTAGTTTCAAAATAGATCCGGGCGAGGGGTGGCATATCTTTAGCAGTTAATCGGAGGTGGTGACTTCCAAAATTGCAAAGTGCATAGTCGCGACTAACGCAAAACGCCTAGATCAGTGGTTCTCAACCTTTTTGTCTTCGGGGACCCCATTCGGACCATCACGGACCCCCACAAATCCCCCACCCCCAAGTTTCAGATCACATTCATTTCAATTATCGCACAACCGTCCATCTGTGTTGTGCAAATATACTGGAGATAAAGACCAACAAAATGACTTTTCTTGAAAATAGCATCATCATTATGTAGAAATTGGGAAGTCTTTCTGTAGCGAAATCCGCAGCTGCATTTCTTGAAATACTCGGTCGTGTCTTCAAAATCGACGCCGTGGATTTGATATGAACGGGTGCCGAAATCCGTTCCCATAAAGATAGGTGCTGGCGAATGTACTAATTACCCGAAACGCTTTGGGTATATACATATGGCACCAACCAACATTGACAAACAGAACATATATCGTCCAGCCTAGTCATTTCTGTGTAGCAGCTCATCTTGAAGTTCTTCTGGAATAGCGGTTATTTATATCAAAGAAGAAAATGGATTTTTGCAACCATTTTTTTCGGAAACCCCAAGAAAACATCTCTAAACAACAGTATGTTTGTATCAGTAGGCTATTGTCAATTAAGATATGAGTTGACGTGAGTCGCGGGTTTATGCGAGTCCTGAAGTTTGAGCAGTTATGAAATGAAACTGCCTCGTGATTCCTCTAATAAAAAAGATCAAGTAGTAAACCACTCTGCAAATTTGAAGCCCCCCCCCCTCCATGGTTGAGAACCACTGGACTAGAGACTCCACAAATAGGCGCAATTTTCGAAAATAAGTTCAGTTATCGTGATACATCGGTAACATGCTTCGTCCAGTTCTTATAATTTCACACATTAGGTCGCAAACATGCACCAAAACGACTTTCAACTTTACAAAATAAAAGCGTAGGAAGTAAATTATACTGACTGAAAAGTAGTAAGTAGAAATAGACGTAGTCTAACAACATACCCGCTTCAGTAAGTAGCGCAAGTTTTTATTATGTATAAAATGATGATAAAGTATAAGCAGTTTTTCACTGGCCACCTCTGGATTTATGTAGCCATTCTTACACCATCCACAAACGTAATCGTTGGATCTTTACAGTAATACAGTCAGTCGCGTGCTTACCGCAACCTTTCGCGGTCCCTCTCGTCGTCTTCAAGTTGCCGTTTCCTCCTCTCGTCCTCCTCCTGCTGTTTTCTTTGTTGTCTTTCGCGCTCTTCCGACTCCCATTGCTCCCTCTCTCTCCGTCGACGGTCCACGTCGCGCAACGGCGGTTTCACGTCAATCTCGGCTAACACGTCATTTGGCGGGTTGCCGAGACGCCCCCTGCCTCGGCCTCGCCTTCTACAAAAACAGAACAGAGTTAGCAGCTCTCAAAGAACGTGAATGATGTTGCGTTAGCACTGCTTTGAAAACCAGACTGTTTTAATGGCGGCCATATCGACAAGCCCAGTCTCGTGTTGTATTGGTCAGTATGGATTGGAAGATATCGTTTGATGTTGGTTTGGCAACGGATGAATGTTGTGGTTGTAATTACATCATTTGATAGCTAGAGATTGAGATGAGGAGCTGTGTAAAGCACGCATATCCAAAGAAAATGTGACAATCGGAGCGTTGACGGCCTCATCGGTAATGATGAACGCCATCCCAATTTGCTGTACCCTGCGAAACAGGCTACCATTTCCTCACAAATATAAGTATTTAAAGCTAGATGATCGATAACGAAATAATTCTACATTTTCGAATGACTTTATAGCAGGCTTTGCCTGACTGTACTACTCACCCGAGTGGTTATGTTGACTTTTGACGTTTGACGTTGACTGGTTTCGCAATTTGGAATGTATAGCCACCCCCAGTTAACTACTAAAAGTATGCGGACCCTCGACCACATCTACCTTTGTAAATTTACTTACTCTTTAGTACTTTTCAGATCTATTATACTTGAAGTAATTTCTTTTCTTAGAATTTGCCATTTATACTGGTGATTTAGTAAAGATTCACGGTGTCTTGTAAATCACTTCTACGTGTACTTCAGTATCGATTTATCACGTTACTTATACTTGAGAGACAACGCTGCAATTGACCACCTCTAGGTATTTATACCGCACGTGTTCACTTCATATGTGCGACCTACTATATCCAATTGACCACGCCGATAAGACGGCGTCGCAGGGCAGAGATTCAGATCGAACATTTAAGTAACCAAGAAACTTATCGCCCCATACCTTTCTATTCATAAAGCGGGTGAACGCCGATACAATCTCACCTCAACTCCTCCTCCAATTCATCCTGCTCCTTCTCCAACCTTTCCCGCTCCCACCGCTTCGCCTTCTGCCTGTCTTCCTCCTGAAATTTCTTCCGCTCCAGCAGCATGCGACGGCCGCGAGCCTTGTCCTGGCGAGGCGATCTGTTCGCCGGGTTATCAGTTATTCGCCTGGGAAATAACATCATAGATTCGCGTTGGGTTGGGTATGTAAAATATAATTGTGCCTGGTACCGATCACCCTCTGTGGAGTCGCCGAGCCCGGAGTCGGATTTCGTTGCCTTGTTGCTATCCGGAACGGTCAAAGGTTGCTTCTTGTGTCGATTCTTGTTTTGTTTCTCGATATTTTGTTTCATCAGGCTCTGCGCGTACGGCGACTCAGGGTACAGTTCCTCTAGCACTTCCTGCATAAGAAACAAGCCAGGGTTGGAAACGATCGCGATAGTGTATCTGTATAAGTTATACAGTATAACAAGAGCTGGTCGAAGTATAGTGAGCGTTGGTAATGCCGTAATGCAGTAAATTTCTATTCAATTACAATCATATTAGCAATTTCAATGACACGTCAAAATACTTTGAATTGAAGTAGACAATGCAGATCTGAAGAGTATTCATTTGAGTAGTTTCGAAAATAAGGTTAGGTCGATGGGTCGCATACTGTTAGCAGCTGATCGGAGACGGCCAATTTCCAAAAAAAAGCCCGACTAACGAAAAATGAACATGACACTACAGTTATTCAAGCTGTCATAACGATTTCACTCAGAAAAGTGATGCACGCATAACCCAAAACCACTTTATACTTTGTAATATTTAAAGTGTAAAAGCAAGAAGTTTTGCCTAAAAATTGGTAGCCCACAACATTACCACTTGGGTAAGTAGTATAAGCAGAGAAAATCTAGTTCAGTACTCGGAAAAAGTAGAAGTAGTTTGTTACTGACTGACCACCTCTGTTTGTAACTCGGAATGTTGTTATACCTGAACGTCCATGGTAGTCAATTGTTCTTTGCCCACTGCGATGAAGACGTCGTCCTCCCGGAAAAAGTCTGATATGGAACGGACCTCCCTTCCTTTCAGGGTATACAATCTGCAACGCAATATCCTATATTACGGAATTGCGTGACGCTTACGAATTTTGTTTTCATAGTGTACAAGATGGGTTGAGCCTATATGGGCGTGCTTGGAATGAAAATTTGGGTTAGCCTATTTTAACAACATATATTTGACGTCACACCCCATTGAGGCCTAACATTGACTATAGTTGAGTTTTCACCAAATTATTACAGTGCGCGTTACCTCGATATCATAGGAATGAGCCAAAATAAGCAATGGATATTCCAATCCATTAAAGACCGATATCATATATTTCGTAGTAAACCCGCTGTTGGTACGAATGGTAACTGATATGTATACCCTATTATACAGACCGTAAAAATGTTTTATAAGTATATCATCAAGTATAATTCCTTACTTTCGGATATGATCATTTTTCCACTTGGGCTGACCTAATGCTTCAGAGATGTCAGCTACTAGCTGCTCAAAAGTTTGCACCTGAAAAATTGAGCCATCCGTAACATCAGCAATTCTGGACCAATAAGGGAGAGATACGGGCGAGAATCGAGGCGTAATTAAATAGGCAGTGACTCTCATTGTGTATTGGAAAAATCACCCAAGATGTAGGCCGCAATTTATTAAACGATTAAAATATATAAATACGCAGATGACCTGGAGTGGAGGGACGAAATCACAATCAATGTAATAATGCAAATATCTCGGTTGGTCCCAAAGTACCCCATTCAGAAAACAACTGACCTGCGCCCAAACGTAATGTCATCTCAATGAACGGTATTGTAGCTCCAGTATATAGTACCAAATATCTATATTTCTCAGACGCTGGAAATTTTTAATGCGAACGTATTGCGCGACTCATGGAATTGCGACTTTGTTACATAGATATAGTCCTAAAGATTTTTCAGAAGGTATTGGTGGTTTCGCTGAGGGATAGCTTGGCTACATGGGGTCCATAATTTACGTTATTTTTAATATATATAATCATCGATGAAGTAAGTCGCATGGACAAGCCAAACTCTCTTCTAGACTAGAAACGTCAAATGTAACGAGTATATGCACTTGCGCAGAGAAATAAATCCCATAACCTCACCGATCTCCTGTTCAACAGCAGGGTGATCTTTTTGTGAGGTCGTATCTGCCCGGCTCTGACAACCGTAACAACCTTCGGCTTCATGGGCGAGTTATCGGCGTGCGTAGTGTGCGAGTAGTCGGACTTCGGCGGACCGGTTCCGAAGGTATTTGGACGGAACTGTTGAAAAGCGATTGAAGATAATTACGGTGACGACGCAATTTTCTCTGTTTGCTTTAGCCGGACTTGTACAAACTACTGGTTTTTGAAAACTCGCAACAAGGACTAGAACTAGAACTGACGGCCTTCAAAAATCTGTATTTAATTAACTAAATCCCACCAAACTATATTCAATTCCGAAGCAATTTATTAATTTCTATTTCATCAATATCGGATCGGGTCGACTGATAGGGGATGATGGGTTTCGATCACCCAAACCAATCCCCGGCTATGCCACTGCTAGCAGTTATAACTAGCAGCGGTTGCAAGAGCATGGTACAACGGTATCGCGATTCCCGTCAAACGACGGCACGTGCTTTCCAGTTATTCAGCAACTACCGTAATTTTCCGAACATAGTGCGCCCCAATGTATAATACGCACCCTTAAAATGACGTGTATATTCTGGGAATAAGCCTGTACCCATGTATAGTACGCACCATGCATTCGCAGTACATGAGTACATGAATAGTTGCGAATAGTTAGTATTCGATGTTGTTGTTTTGCGATGTCACTGTCGAACAATCATGACATGGTGATCGCTAATCATAATACAATTAACGGCATTGTCTCTAAACGAGAGTAGATAGTAGCCAAAGCCTGTGAGGTCGGCGACGCGATAGCTCAGGTTAGCGACACACGACATCTTGCGCACTAGGCCCATTACAATTACAGATGCGATTGCTCAGGCTATCGGTTATGTCGGGCGCACCAGTCCTGTTGGAGATGCGACTGATTACGCAAGCGATTATATCTTGCGCACATGGCCTCTTGTGTATGCGATTGTTAAGGCCTGTCGTTGACGCGATGAATCAATAAGGATTGCTGCGTACGCTTGTAGCAATCAGCTACCTAATTTCGCTCGCGTACAAACGGCAAACCAACTCATCAAGAGATCGCGTGCTTTGCAGACGACTCTCGGTAATTAGAGACACGCTTTTCGTTAATTGGCAACACGCTTATCTATTTGGCAGCGCGTTACACTCTATAATACGAATTACGGGGACCAATGGCTAGAGGTGATGCGCGAATTAAACAAACATGTGTGATTTCAAGTTTTTGATCGAGGGATTTTTTTCAAGGCTTGCTGTACCCATGTATAATATGCACCCCCATATTTTAGGGCAAAAAATCGGTAAAATTTTGAGCATTATACATGGAAAATTACGGGTATTTCTTTTTAATGCGCCACTTGAAGTAGAACTACAACTATACTCACTTTCCAAATCCAGCATCTAGAACAGGGCTATCAAACCGAAATGTGCTAGCGGGCCATTTTCCTAGTCTTTGATGGCGTCGCGGGCCGCAGCACCATAATGGGGCAATTCAATGTATTTCCAACTACGGTAGGTCTTCTTTGACGGGACATTTGGCATTCCTCAGACACACCGTTAGAATGTGATTTACTATTGTGAATTCACGCCTGGCACGAGAAACAAATCGCACTTTTAAATATTTGAATAAGATTGTTGTTGTACTTGGCATAGTTTGTCAAAATTATTAGTCACAGACACCATGCGAGAGTCCAAATGCATCATGTGACATCGTAAAAGCTGCCGCGTTAAAATTTTGCGGTTAGCGTACATTTGACGTGCCACAGTTATGGTAGAATATTTCATAATTTAACAATCTGGTTTCGGGCTCTTGTTACCTAGGCTATTGATCATGTCATTACCAGAGTCAAATTAAATCAGCGTTAAATTTAAAATCGAATATTGGAACAGATTAATAGCAACTTGGATAGAATGATTATTGGGCCATAGCAATGGAAATCCCGCATCGACGAATGATCCACTGGTGTTACAGCTGTGGAGCGTACCACTACTTCACTCGCCACCTTTAATGGGCGATAATAGCATGGGCCAAGCGAGCCAAGATGACGCAGGCTACGACCTTTTGATATATTACTATTCCCATAACAGTTTGATAGTTCGTAGCGTCCGTGGTTGTACCAAGTCACAATTCCGTCTCTGATTATAACGGTCGATCCGACTCAACTCGTGTCATTTCTTTTTTATCACTCATTCAGTCAAAGTTCGAGTAATTCTACAAAAGGTTGCGCCCAAGTCCAAATCCCAATTTTAAGTCAGGAATCATCAACGGGTCATGTTTTACCGTCATAAATAGGTGTAATGTGACGAAAGAGCTATTCTTCTATCGCATGGTAACTTTCGAAAGTGATGTGATAGTGAAGTTTGATGAGCAGTTTCAGGTTTTTGGACTGCCGACGCGGGCCGCACAAAATGATCTCGCGGGCCGCGTGTTTGAGACCCCTGATTTAGAGCTCTAACTACGCAAAAAATACAGTAGTTAGTTGACCATCAACTAAATAGATTGATAATAGTTTGTACGATTCTGACGTTACAACTGTAGTAGAAGTTGTATAAATTGGAAATAGTGCCAGACACCGAATGAAGTCATAACGTTTCCGCAAGCATACACATGGGATGAACTGCAACCTCCTGTACCACCATAAGCGCATATTGGGACAATAAATTCGACAATCGGCCGCAAAACAAACCAAACGCACGTTAGCCCGACTGCTACCCGTTGAGAGATTGATTTTGCAAGATAGGTCCGAAACATTAGGCACTCGGCCAGAGCGAATATAGCAGAGCGATCAGAAATGAAGTGATGTGTATTTATTGCTCCATTGAAGTCACGATTTTGTCCTTTTATTTGCGAAAAGACGTGCAAACAACCCACCCGCCCTCTATAGCTGCCCCTTAGTAACAAGTTCAAAAGTGTCCCAAAAATGATATCTAGTGAACCTACTCGTACGTTGACACAGCTGACAGCAGCAACATTCTTTAATTTAAATGGTCTGAATCATAACGGAAATTATTGCGGAATTCATCCGGAGTCATTACATACTGGTATTTTGTGGTTATGAATACTTTTTCTCAGGGATACAATCGCATGATATCATAAGACGACTTTCCTCAATTCGTATAAAGTACTTAGAGTTCATCACTGGAAGTTTCAATTCTTCAACTTTTCTCGAAATGCACCAATCGAATAATTTTGCACACTGTGGCCTCTCGCACTGCTCATTAACTCTTAGTATAATCTTATGGTTGATTAACAAAACTCCAGATATGAAACGAGTAAACTAGTGAGTTTTTTTGTAAGATAGAACCAAACGTGACAAAGTTTCAAATAAATGCACGACGCTGTATATAGCTTATGTCGTGTGTACTCACGCTCCCTTTGCCGTGTCTCCCTGCGGGCGGAGGAAACGTTGATCTTACACCGCCTCGTTGAGCGGGATTGGATGTGTATGGACCGTATAAACCGGCATGGGGACGTTCATGCAATGGGTCGACATAGTTGTATTGAGGTATTCGTTGCCCTGTAATGTAAGCATGTATAAAATACTCGATCTGAAAATAGCACATCGTAATAGGAAAGCTGTACAGAGCTCTGTTTACTAAATATAAATATAAAAATAATTCCGAGGCCGGCCTGTATTTAGAAAGTATACCTTTGGGATCTTTCTGATATTCCCATATCGTTGCACCTTTTACATGCCTTGGAACAATCATCAGCGTCACGATTTTTTTAATCAGCGTTTACTTATATGAACGCGATTCGCAGAACAGGGTGGAATTTTAGGAGCATCTGCTTAAGAATCTTTTCAGCATCAATGTCTGCCTGTTGAACTCCTAAACTTGGGTACCATATGGGATGTATTTACCGTAGAGAGTAAACCGCGTTGCTAGCGTATAGTCATCATACTATGGTACATGATGATCGTGTATTACTTCGCCATCAGTGTATATACTGTATACATTTTGTAAAGCACTAATTTATAGAAGAAGATTTAAAAGTGCGTGTTAATTTCCCCACGTCTGCTACAACGAATATTTCATTCTCGTTGCATATACTATATGCGTCACATGAAATTACATCTCTCTGTCTAAATTTTTATCACACTGCTTTTGTTAATTTGATTTTTGACTGCCCGTTACGAAGTAATGATTACTATGCCCCAATCTTTTGTTCAGATATGCTGTATTTTTTCCTCATCACACTCTGTATGCATCGTAAGATTCGTAACTATTTTCTCTGCATGCATTATTTGTGCGAACCAAGGCTTACTAAACTGACGCACTATAGCCCGGATGTAACTGTCTTTTTAATATCGCCGATGCCTTGCTGAAAATGCTACCAAAATCTCTTTAGGTGATATCCATGAATTCATTGTCAATATGTACCGACTTGGATACGTTTTTAAAGAACTAACCCACCGTCTTGAAATCGTACTGCTACAATAGTCATTGGTTACAGAGAAAAACACACAATCGATGTTGACATAAGAGCGTTCTGAGTTTAGCGTCTGAATCACATTAACGTCAATCAGCATTTCAGCGAACGGGGCTCAAATTCAATCGCCAACAGAAGTACAATACCTCATTGAGAATGCAATGAAAGTACCAGTGACAATGAAGTCTCAAAACATTCACCGGTCATCAAGATGTAAAACAAAAAGCCAATGTTGTAATAAAGTGTGAACTGTTGATGCAAAGGATTAGTACAGACCGATAGGTCAAGTGCAAACAATATCATCAAGTGGATGAAGTAATGGCGTGATGTCATCATCGCAGGTAGAAGAGATCTGTCAAAATAAACTAGAACTGCTTTGAAGTCGAAAAGAAAGGGAGTGATCATAGACTGAGCTATAAAAGTAGTTTAAATTTTATTTTTGGATAGCCATTGGCTACATCTGAATTCTAAGGTGCATCTCTTTGACTTGAGCGGACTGGAGACCGCTGCTACACCACCGATTTCTCATCCGCTTCTGTGATCGCGATGCCGAGCGACCAGCAGCCTTGATAGTGCCCCCGTTTACGAAGAATATATGTATAAAAATAATACAAATCCAATTGACAACTACTTTTTACCTGACCTACCAAGTAATTTGGGTTTATATACTGTTGAAGTAGAACTCTGAAAGCTTGCTGGTACTCGGTGACCAGGCACCATGCAGTATTGAACAAAGAGCAACTCTATTTTATGTTTCAATATAGCGGTGAATCGCTTGGCTTTGAATATATTGACATTACCTTCTCGTATCGGATTCGGAAAATCCGCGTATAACTCAGACCCTATTCCGGAATCCCAGAACGCGTACGTTTTTTCTACGCTGAAACCACCATCAATATTGCTCAGCCATTTTGCCATGGCGGACTTGTTCTTCACACAACTCAACACAGAGTCTTCGTGCAACAAGCCCTCCGATATCAGCGAGCTCGATTGTCTGGACTTGGACTGTCTTCTTGAGCTTGGAGTTTTCAGAAGGGACCTTTCTGATTCCCGTGATACCTGCGCTTTTCTGGGTGCGGCCCATTTGCACCCAGGTATCTCCTTCCTTTTCACCGACACAAAGTTAAGTTCCAACTTCTCTCGCACAACAAGTCTTTTCGGTCCGGATTTAATGGCTTTACTGAAGTATTTGGCGTATTTCGAGGTGGGCGACACGTTTTTCAATCTCAACTTCTTCGAGGGTGTTCCAGCTTGTTTTTGGTACGGCGAAAAATCAAATTCAAGAAGGGGCGGTTCGGGTTTGATGTGCTGACCACGACTCAGCAGATTGCGAGTTTTGGTGCTTTTCTCCAGCTCGCTGTGATACTCCACAGGATCCAACAACCGACCGGACCGTACCCCGTGCCGCAGCCTTTGGCACGACCCTAATAGCATGTCTCGATACACTTTCCTACGAGCGGCATGGAGGGCCCGCTCTGTATCACATTCATTTTTTGTCGCCGGCTGTTCTTTCACCGTACATACTGATTCACTTGATGATGATGAGACCCCTTGCTCCGGGTAAGTTTCCTTGAACTTGGATTCAATGTCGCCATGATTTCGTATAACCGATTCTTGTACACTAGAAGAAACCATCATTCTTTACACGGCAGTATCGTAACGACTAGAGTACAGCTGCGATCCCGTTGGGTAGGACACAACTACACTGACACGAATACTTCACTTACGATGCCAACTACCTGCTGTGCAGCTTTCACTATCCACACTTTCCTCATATTGTCCAATTTAGTGTCATGCCGACGGCAGCGTGAAGTGGCAGCGGAAAAGGGTAAGAATATGCCACTTGACGGGTCCTCGTCATCGCCGAAAATTACTTATCTGGTAGTCCTCACACTCGACGTTACAGAAGAGTCGCAATTTCCGAGGACTGAACGTAATAGTTTACGATACTAAGCAATGGCGAAGGCGCTGCTGTAGGCCTACCCGATGGCCTTTACAACATGATATTAACGCCTACCTATGAACGGCACATCACAGTATAACTGCGCATTGCATGATACCACTCAGTGAACTGAAATCCTCGGTTCAACACACCGTAAATCTGGTCCCGAAAAAACGCAACATGACTAAATAAGTACATTGTTTTTTTTTAATTAGAAGTTCATCAAATTTCCCTTTCATGCTGTCGAAATGACAAGACCTTGATCAAGGGAAAGATTTTGACTTGTAGTCGGGGCGTGATAAGTATTGAATGCGTCGCAACGGATGACTCGCCTATACACAAATCTCGATCCTGACTAACCGTATGGCAGTACCTCCCATTTTTTCCTATCAACATATAAGATAATGATGCTCAGGTTATTACTAAAATTATCAAGAGTGTGACAGTATATACTGAAAATTATACCGAAAAGTCGCGGTGGTATCAGAAGAACAGAAATACTTACCTTCTTCGTCACTGTTCATGTCAAGGATTTCGTACGTGGGGTCCTGTCTCCTGTGACGTTTCAACGAGAATTTGATATCCCTCCGTTGTTTATACTTATTGCTGTCTACCGATATATATTTCGTTTTCGGTTTCCAAGTCCGAACCGGCTTCGGAGCACCGTAAAGGTATCGCGATGGTTTCGTTCTAAAACCCTGATAGCGGCTACTGTACAACGGAAGGTCTTCGATCGTATACGACTCCAGGGCGTCCGGTTTATCGCTAGACGGAGCGTGGCGGTCAGGTCTGAACCTCACAACTCTTTGCGGCGGTTTGGGCGACTTCGCTAGATTTTCGTAGGTTTCCTCTCGAGCCCGGGGCGCAAACATTTTTTGAAGAGTAGTCAGAGGTCTGTCGCTTGGGAAATAGCAGTCTTCGTCCGTGAGAAATTCGTTGATCGGTTCTCTCTTTTTGTTATGTCGGAATTGTGATGTGTCCGAAGAATACCCGGTCCGATTCACCAAAGCCGCGTCGTTCGCAGGTCGGAAAACCGGCCGGTAACGGCTGTAGCGGGGAAATGCATATTTCGAGATCTGTTTCGGCGGAATGCTCCTGCGTATTCCGAACATGCTTGTGGAATTGGGTCCCAAGAACCCGGGACGCTTACCCGGGATTGGCTTGGACTCTGATTTGGGCGGTTCGTCCGGAATCTTTTCGGGTTTGCTGTGGCTTTTTAGAATAGCCGAACGCGGAGCTGGTATCGGGGGGTTAGATGCCTTGTTGGCAGCGTTACACTGGTTTCGCGGTATGTCATTGGCCTTCTCAGACTGGTTTTTGACAGTGTTCAATGATTTGGCGTTACCGTGTCGAGTCGGCTGTTGTGATCCTTGTTTTCGTCCTGCCTGTTTCGGAATTGTATTTAAAGTCTGTCGTTTGGGTTCGTCAGCTTCAGGAGGACCCTCCGACGAACTACTGCAGTTCGAACTCGTGTTACCGGTAGTGTAACATTCCGTCGGAATAAGGGGTTTCTTTCGTTTTGACTTCTTGGTGATTTTTTTCTTCCGCAGCACAGCCCTCTGCCTTTTCTCTTTGTTGCCATACACCAGGGAAGCGGGGAAGAAGTTCCGGCCTTTCGATGTGCTCACCTTTTTCGCGATATCACCGTTACTCAGAACCCTCGCCACTTTTCTCTCTCTTTTCCCGGTTTTCAGTTGAACTTGGTTATCCGGAGTGTTGGGGTTATCAGGAGAGGCGACGGTTGACGATTTAGGGGCGGTGATAAAAACGAGTTGTCGCTCGGATGACTCTGCAGGAACGGATTCATTGTTGGAGTTCTTAGTGTCGTTCGTTGCCGGCTTGGGATGTTCGATAATTTCTTTCCGGACTTCGGAATTCTTGTCGTCACGTGACTTTGACTTTCTTAACGTTAAATTTCTAAAGGCCTGCCTCAGGGAAGCTCGTGATATAGAAAACGGCCTTTTCTTGCCGGCAGCTTCTCGGGCAGATTTACTCATAGTCTTGTCGCTTTTTGAGGTTCTTAGTGTCGCCGACTCTGAATCAGTGTCGTTATCAGCATCTTCTTCTTCATCTTCCTCGATAAGCGGTTGCAGTTCAGATACGGCTGTCATAGGTGCACGTTCCATGTCGAACATCGTCGTACTGTCGTCGCTATCTGCATTTACAGATGGAACCAACACGAAAGATCCGCTTTTTTCATCAAAATCCATCTTCGGTATTTTTTGTTCGAAATCCGGATTGGGCAATGCAACACTGGCGTTGGATAACACGCTCGGAGTTTTGGGAACAGCAGGCGACTGTCGGTCTGACTTCGGAGATACTGTAACAGACCGGAGAGTGGAGAGGAAAGCGTATTCGTCGTTTGCGATGTGAGAAAGAGAAACATCGCTGACGAAGGAATCTTGAAAATCTATTTTGGTGACGGCGGCGTACGGTCGGTATCTGCGTCGCAGGCTGTCGTCGAGTTGCTCCTCCAGCAACTTCATCCTCGTCGAATTTCGAGAAGGCGGCAAGCTGCTGGCGTCCGACAACAAGGCATCGAAATCCATAGAACGCGATACCGTAAAGGGTCTCTGCGAATACTGGCTTTGCGTGAACAGGGGCGCCGTAAATTGCTGCTGGTGAAAATTTGGATCCGATTGGTATCGAGGTCCGTCGGCGCTGAACGGAGTCGGTCTCGGGAGCGGAAAATACGGCGGGGTGAAGTAGTAGTCGTTGTGTGAAAACCGTGACATCGCGGTCATTGCGCTTCGCTCCGTTTCGAAGGAATCCGGCATGATTGTCACGGACGGGAACAGGTCGGAATTGATAGACGAACAACGCGATTTATTCCACCCGGCCTTGGGGCATCTCGGTGTCATCTTGACGGCAATCGCAGGCAAATTCGTATCGGACATTGACACAAGTGAGCCGTTACGTGAGCGACTGTTTGTGCCGCCTTCGGGCGGACGGGGACGGTCTACAATACGCGGAAAGGTAACTTTGCTATCGCTGTCTGTGATGTATTCCATCTGCGTGGAAGGCGCGTTGAGATTTTCTCTTCCCGTGTCCGAAGGTTTCTTTCTTACCATCGGGCTGCGGCCGCGATTTTTCCGGCGTGTGGCTTTCGTTTTTTTGCGCGGTGCTTTTACCGCACCTACTATTTCTGAAACTGACTGCTTTCGATACTTTGAGGACTTGCACGCGCCACAAAGTCCGTTTCGGTGATGAGCTTTTTTGGGGCGGTGCTGATTCCATTTTGGCCGTTCGTTTCCGTTGTCTTTCCTGTTCTGATGGTGCCAATAAGTAGACGCTGTCGGCATCTTATCTGTCCCCTGCACTGCTTGCACTAAAGATAGAATCTATTTTCCTGAGCTTTCCTAAAATACTCCTCGTTCGCCGCAATCCACAATAAAACCGAACAGCAGCACACATGCGAATATGCGTACGGCGAGCGTTCAATTTGTATCAAAGCGCGGTGCTCGAAGTCTAATCCAGCCCACTTAATTAGATCTTCACTATGGAAACCAGTATCTGATTCACAAGTACCACTCTTACGATGATATCTTTCATGTAACTCAAAATGTTTATGGCAAACGCAGTTGAAAAGCTGCCGCTTGCTATATTCGATGACTCGATCATCGTTACCATAAGTCAAGTATATTGCACTATTCGACGAACCTATGGTCTCATGACAACCTGCTTAACTTATATGCGATTACAAGTTGACTTCAACATGATATATCCTACGAACATTTTTATCCTACGCAAGGGAAGAACCCGGTCTAGAATATGTAACACACAGCCATACCCACGCCTAAGCTGCATTGTGCTTTATTAGGACATATCCCAATAATGTCATATCGACTCAAATGAAATTATGACATCATTTCAATATACACGAAATCACCATTATATGATCGGTCGCTCTCGGCTCATAGTAACGAAATTTAAGTGGACTTGGAGAAAGGACTGGACACACGCTGCACATATTTAGCTTTACGACGAGAGCTAAGAAACCTCATGACTGATGTGGGACACATAATATACGTATAGGTTCACGCGAGCTGCCGAATATCCACAAGATATGATGCAGGATCTTGCATCTTTCTCGACAGTAATCATATTGCAGGACAAACGCTTCGTTGCTAACAACAAATATTGAACAAAATGCTAAATACATCTACCATTTCTTGCATGTTATAGCCAAGCGAATAGGGACAAAAATGAGTTCGGGTGGATTTTGCGTCTGAATCCAGAGCGCGATATTTTCGGACGCAAATATACAGTACCATCCTGACTGTATTGAGAAAATCTTCGCATTTAGTTAATATTGATACCCATTTGCTCAAGATATATGTCAGGGACTTCATCTACATCGTCAGCAATTGTTGTCAAGCGCCCAATACCATGTCATGCCCAGCCCACGCTTGTGTGATACGTTGGTATGGCACAGATTTGAGTATGGAAACTATTTAGTCACGTTTGAAACAAAATATCGATCATAGGCAACAAACCACAGAATTATATGTCCCCCACCGATCGCCGGGTACGACATGCAGACACACCGCCAAGAAACATGATTAGTACGACATTTCACAAGCACATTATGACACAACATGAAATGGGATATTGTCTGCACCCCAGAACTTGTGAAACGGAATGCGTAAGGCGCACGAAAGCACTGCGCAATGCGGATACACGCGGCTCGAATATGATATTACATCTCAACTTACGTACTCTTCCCCAAACGTACTTCTTACATAGAAACGGGCAATCTTCCATCCCATCATCAGACTCGAGAAAGATCGGCATTATGCTTCTTACCATTCTATTGCACTTCAAGACGGATAAAATTCGGGTTCATTATACTCCGACAACAAATCGAGGTGAAACCTTCGCCTAGGTACCACGATTATACCATACTCGGACGGAAATGCTATTGAAATAACGGTATAAGTGAAAATGCCTACATAATATCCATCACTATTACATGCATTGAAAACTGACGAGTGTCAGCCGAAAATATTCGGGTTCATTTCAATACGAATATACTATGCAATTGTATATTGGAGTTCTGTACCTCCAAGAAAGCTCTTGAAAACCACACCGTACTTATTGAAGGTCACAACAACCATGTTATTACCCCCGCTATACGCACTTTTCCTCTACCTATCATCTTTACTAAGATCTGATGACACTGGTGACAATACTACTGCTATTTTATCATAATTTTATGCATATTTCAAGGGAAATTGGCAACGCAGAAAACTATGACAATACGAGCTCTGTCAGCAACCTCTCGTTGGTTCCTAGCATCGGAACGACCAAAGTGAGTGCTAAGCCTATTGTGCCCTAAAAGCTTTGGCTATACAAGTGAAAGTGACAATAGTCGGAGAGACCACTTGACTTACATACCTCTTATCCGGCAAAACTTAGTTGTTCTATATAGCCTTCCACTACATGATAAATAGTGTTAACATCTCAATTTCAATGAAGTTTACAACACAATATAAAGACCCTGGTTGAAATCTCGAAAGACAGGATAAAAACACATGAAGGATAAAAACACAATACTCTACTTCTCGAAGGGCATGTGTTGCTTCAAAGCATTGTTCATAGGGTGCATTATCGAATATAATCTATGACATGAAACAGTTTTAAGAACACGACACGCTATGGTAAACGGAAACTACGATAGACCGAATAGACTCAAACACAACAATGAAAGGAAACGTATCTTCTAACTCCACCGATTCGCAGATTTATTGAGACTACTCATTTGAGCTGACAATATAAATTTCTAGGTTTGGCTACTAACGAGCTGTATATTTTAATCTATTCATGCTAATAATTAGAATATTGGGCAAGGCTTGCATCCCATTATTTGACTGGGAACGGCGACGTCATTTCCGATTGGACATGAACATTGATCGATATACGGCATATATGATCCACGCTTGGAACTACGGTGTTATTCATCTACCCTGATGGTTTAGTTCAGTGGTTCCCAACCTTTCCAGGCCTTTGACCCCTTCGGTCGATATTCAAGCTAAATCCCCCCCTCAAAGATGAAACTTTATTTGGTAGATATTCTACAGAACCCAGCAATCCTGAAGTCATATTCCCCATAGTTGGGAGTGGGGGGCTCTGGTAAAATTGCAGGTTTATTACAGCACATACAATGTTACTAAGCCCCAAAATGTGCAGTAGGCCTAGACGCGATATCCATTAGTTTGTATAACGCATATATTCCAACCCGATATGGCAGAAGAGTAAGTATATATTATTACTTTCAAACAGGGGCCTTGATCAGGCCTGATGACACTAACAGGCATTTCCATTTTAGTAGAACCCTAACTTTTGATCTCACCGCAAACATCATTGTCTTAAGTTTTAAGATCGAAAGAGCGTTCGCGTACAATTTAGTACACTAGTATAACGAACTACCAAGCACTGCAGCAGTTAGCCGAGATAGCGCACTCTAACGCAGACTTGGACAACTAGATAATTCTAGTTGTCTAATTCCACTAAATTAGAGCGAAATGCCAGTAATCTAATTCTAATCTAATTTGTGAAATGCTTCCATGCTCTAATTCTAATTCTAATCTAATTTGTGAAATGTTCTTATGCTCTAATTCTAATTCTAATCTAATTTATGAAATGTCCGTATTCTCTAATTCTAATTCTAATCTAATTATTGTTTTCCTGAAAATACCTCTTTGTCCGAGGCACATTGCACTATTGCAGTGAGTTGAAAAGTATATCCCCTTGCGCAGGGAAATCCAGTGCCAAGCCGCCATCGCCTTACTTACACCGTGCAGTCATAGTAGATATTATGACGAATATAGGATGCTAGAGTAGCTTGTGGTCTGCGAACAACATTCTAGTTTCTAAAACTTTACGTTAGTACATCGCCATTCTGACTAACATGGGCGATGCCTACGGTTACCAGAAAAGAAGTAATATTTTATTAAAGTATAGTAAAAATCGAGCCAAGCTTGGTGTACAGAAGTTAACCATTCTCATGTTATGGGAATGCACTGCGTTGTTGTTGTTTATTAAACAAAAATATGTGGCGCTTATCGCCTCACGGCCTTTTGCACCACGCACTGTGATTTGATGTGAACTGCATTTTGCTGTATTCATTTCCCATATACAATTTCATTAAATTTCCAAGATTTTGCGAACTAAGTATAGCTCTAATTCTAATTCTAATCTAATCTGGAAAAAGCTTAGTAGCTCTAATTCTAGTTCTAATCTAATTTGGAAAAAGCTGTGTAGCTCTAATTCTAATTCTAATCTAATTTGGAAAAACTGTGCAGCTCTAATTCTAATTCTAATCTAATTTGAAAAAAACTATGGAGCTCTAATTCTAATTCTAATCTAATTCAGAAAAGCTGAAAATTTTCTAGTTGTCCAAGTCTGCTCTAACGAAGACCAATAATATCGCATGGTATTAGACTTAATGCAGTGGTTCTTTAATCAGTGGACCATCGGCCATGGTCACTGGGTTTGTTAGGCAACATGACAACTCTGAGGATGGCCAAAAAGCACTTTGTAAAATACTGGCGAAACGTTTAGTTTTGTTCGTTTATTATTTCATTCCACCAAACAATATTTTAAAAGTCGACATTATTTCACTTCAACGTTATAGTTTACACGTCTGACTTTCAGTACGAACGTCCCCAACAGAAGTTAAACAAATTCGAAATAGTGCATGACTTTTATCACTGATCTAATTATGACTAGTACACAGACTTGTGACAAGTGACAACATAATGACAACCCTAGCAATTTTCACGACACGAAGACATTTTTCGAGATGCGGACCAAAACGAACTTGAAGGGTTGGAGCACTTCGAAATTGATCAAATCGTTAAAGGTTAAGATACAATGAATTAAAGAATGATGTTGTGATTTCGCGTAGCTAGTAATAAGCTGTTTTGTTGTGCAATCCCGCAATTGCGTGGGAGTATGACATCACCCTTGCGTTACATCCTGTCCAGAACGGATGTATTATTGTATATATAATATGGCTTGCCTGTTGTACAAACCTGGGTCTGACAGCGTCGCTAGAAGTTTCGGATCTACCGGTGTTCTTTTGATATTGTTGGCCTGTTGGTCGCTTGCCGAGCTCCCGGCCTTGTTTCGTCCATCACTGTCAAGTCCATCCTGCTTTTGATCCCTTTTTGGCGGCCGAAGCGAACCTATTTTCGATTTGACGTGGGCATATTTCCGATTTCTGCGCTTCTTATTGAAGGTTTTACGCCTTCCTTCAATTTCTAGTTTCACCGCTTGTTTGCCCTCCTCGGAGTCAGACCCGAAGTACGATCCTATATACACAGCCTTCTTTGTCCCCTCAACTGGCGGGAGTTTGATTGGATACTGGCTCTTCATGTGCAGTGATATGGCATCATTACGAGATGTACAGCAGTTATATCTTCAAACCGCGATACACGCGCTTGCGCTCTATTTACTCATACGCTGGTAGGCCTTCACTTCAAGCCAAAAACAGCGTTACGTGAAAGAGGTTAAAGCAATGATGGTACGTCTCGACATGATTACACGTTTGTCGAATGGTTCCCCGTATTTACAAAGAAACGCGTATTTTGCCGAGCACAATCGTTGCTATGTGTGTAGTACCAGGCCTAAATGGATAACGCCCACTTTCGTTTGATTGACGCCTCCTAAATCTACGGGTATGAGTTGGTTTCTGCGATAACCACCATGCTAGCCTTTGGTCATATGATTCTGATTTCAATTGTGGAAGGATCGTACAATGCTGTTGCTTACGGGTGATTTTTGAAGGCAATCTGAACGCTGCGGAAGAGTTACTGCACTACAAAGATTGATCAACACTACGTAATCTCCCAGAAGCATTGATCGTCCTTGGAATTGAATGGCTTTATGGTTTATTACCCCTGTGTCAACAAATAGCGAATTCTTCACCTAGAGATTCCATTGTCCTGAATGACAGGCATAACGCAACATACAACAGACCACTGGACAACAAACATTCAAAATTTTCTTATGTTTACCGTTAAAGTTAGGCGAATGATAGCAATGACAGGCACAAAATAATATCCACGCATTGTTGTCTAAATATTAGTTTTGAGGCTAGGTATAATGGGGAAATAGAGATATATTATGACGGCGATATAGGTCGCCTTTCCTAAAGAGGATATCGATAACGATCACTCTCTTCACCCATATTTGTTGCTGCATGTCGTTAATGCTGCCGAAGTAGATACCGGGCCTTTCTCTCAAAAGCGTACCTGACCTGAAATCCAAGTCCTACATTCAATCCCATAGTTTAAGGTGGTCTGCGAGTTGGCTAAACGACCTCCTGTACTCCGCTTCGTCAGGTTCCGCATACTCGTCATTAGCTGCATCTGATCTTTCCACAACATCGCCCGGCCCTAATATAGGGCCTACTTGTAGGCAGATCGGCTCACTCAGTAGTCGACTCGTGACTGTCATTATTCAGTCTAATGTGTGATTTCGCTTTCAAAGTTCAATCTTTTGATTGGAATGAAGCCCATCGCCATATTTGTACCGCTTGTTGCAATATAGGTGGGCGAGCTGGTCAGATTCTATTAGCTTATACATATTCTACTCGGCGTGACAGTGGGTTTCCGTTAAGGTCGGTTTATTAGATTTAGTACGGGTCCACAGTTATACGATAAATAAAAGCATTTTTACAACTGCAACAAGAGTCGATGAATGCATGCATAGAACTTATGTGGTTTGGTCACTCGCTGCCACGCAAAATGCCAGCAACTATTGGCTATCGTTCCACATCACGAGCATCATCTTGCGGTTAACGAGATGGCATTGCATTCGATTCAATGCGAGGCACAGAATATCATTATAAAATGAACGGCATACTATCTATCGCTTAGCGGAATAAGTGCGTGACATGAAGCCCAAGATAATTCTGTAGAGCACGTAAGGTCTCCGTGCTTGTCTCCGAGCCGGCTACGAACCACTGAGACAGATACGGACGAAACTCTTCATCAAATATTCTGTCGCTAGATGATGATAGGGAGAAGAATCAATGATATTTCACCAACGGACGAAACACCGGGAATGCTCGACAGTCGCGGCGCACATCCACACAGTCACGCACTTGTGGTAAAGCATCACCGACTATCATCCTAGATTCAAGAGAGGTTTTAAAGTCATTATCAAATTTATAATATGGGTGCTATCTCATTTCGACCAACCAACAGCCCCAGCGGGTTTGATATGAATTACCAGCAGATGTTGAACGAAGCATATGATAATTCTAAAATAGTAAACAGCTGTCTGGAATACGATTGCCTAAGTGAAGATGCTTGCCAGTTGTGTATCCGAATGGTAATAGATGTAGTAACGTTAGTAAAAACGACACTACGATTCCACAATTCTCGTGTCCTTGTCAGGGTCAACACGAGATTTAGCATTACAAACATCTGCCCACATCTCTACAATTGCAAAGACGTATCCACGGCAACGAGATATCTTCCAGAGTGTTGTGTATATTAGTTTATATGTCTCTCTGGGAGCGACGCGATTATACGTCATTAGGAACAATTCCAATAGGGAGAGACTCCGATGTTGGTTTAGTATTTGTATTAAACCCATTAACGACGTGTAGCTCATTGAGAGTCTTGTACTTAACAGTGCGTCCACTTCAAAAGCCTAAATCTTTTATCGCGAAAACGTAGTGATCTCCGCCCAGTCGAAGCGATCGGTAGAGTTCAAATCCGAATTTTTGTTTTCAACTTCAAAAACACTTACTCCGGACTTATATGGATGTTGAATATTATCATTTGTCAAATCATGGACTTTATCACGATCGCAACTATGATTTTCGGCGCATTCGGAAGCGCACCTGCCAGTGTTGGGATCACGGCACTACCTTCGAGTCACAAGTCATCTCGAGTATTGCGCATTTTGACTCGAGCCAAGTCGAATCAACTCAAGAGTCCAGTCACAATTCAATTCAAGTCAAATTGAATTTCCGAAGTATGACGGTTGATTAAAAATCTTCACATTTTTTTTAGCTAGCTATTTGAAACACATATCGATTTGACATCAAAAAACGAATTTAATAGTTAAATTATGTGCAAAACCGGCGTTGTGCCGCTCACGCATATGTAGAAGTGCTAATAAATACATAATCAACTGTGTATAGTTACAGTCTGTAATTAGCAGATAAAATAGGGGATCGAATACGAAACCCAGAGAGGTTGAAACATATTGATATGATATGATGCAATACAATTAAAGTAGACTACTACCCATCGACATACACCATACACAATACACATCAGTGACGTGCGGTGAGGTTCATGGCTGGTGAGGCACGCCTCCCCCCCCCCCAACATACAAGCACACACACAAACACGTATACGCACGTAACAATAGCAGCGGGCATAGAGAGCATTTTCTGTGTACACTAATAGCCGTTGCAATTCCATATTTTACAATACATGTAGGACTGATCGCTATTTGTACTACATGGGCAAGTTTAGACAGATTAATTACTTTCTCTTCAAGCAACGGTATGAATTATTCGAGGCACATGAAAATAGCATCCTCAGTTACAAATTTTTTCAGAAAAAAAAAACTAGATTTGCCGAATTTCGAAGGAAAATGTACTAGGCCGAGTCAAAATACACTAGATCTAGTGTAACACTAGGAGTGGCACCACTGACCAAACAACAACAACGCAGGCTATGTAAGCATAGGTATCACATACCACAATTAGGAGTTATAGGTATTGCAGTCGAACACAGCATGAAGGACACAAACAACGACAATGTATCGTAGGCAAGGAGCTATCACATACTACAATTTAAGGTAGCTATGGATGGAAAATATATAACAGCTACATAAGTAAAGGAATGTATTGGCTCCGCATTGCGTATTGCCGTCGCTACTATATAATTCCTAGCTACAAGACTGTTGGATTCCGTTTCACTGCGCTTCGATTGTCCAATTGTTAGCTAATAGTGCACGAGGCAGATTCGTTTGTGCCTCACCTGGCCATTGTTTCTCTGCGATGGCATTTTCTGTAATAAAGCCGATTGTCACCTTCATTAGCGATATTGAGGGGGTTCTGTTGGTCTGACACTGTTAATATTTGGATTTTCGGAATCAGTGTGACGATAGCCTTTGATTGATACCAGTTATCAAAGCGGTTACTGGCTGGAATTGAACCAAATTTTGTGTGTAGGCTTAAATTAGGTAACCTAACAATTTTATCAAGTAGCCAGTACGATTTGAGAAAAAAAATCATTTTTGAAGAGCCCTAACACACAGTCGATAGGAGCACTTGGGCTGCAAGAGATGTCAGTAACCTCAGATCGTATGCCGCTATACACAGTCTATTGACGCTAATTTGCATCACTAGTAACAAAATACTAAATTGCAAATGTATGGCGAAATATTGGACATAAATTCGGCATTTTAAAACAAAAGGGTTTCGATTTCAACATGGAAGCTGTTTCGACCCTGCTTGGCTACGTCACTTCATTTATGTGCATTGAGGTATTTATTAACGTCGGGTAGTAAGTACCGATTCAGGAAGTCTGAGCTATTGTGGCGGTTCCTAAAAAATCACTAAAAAACAAATGACTAGCTGCACACATGTTTGTTAACTGCATACTTTCCAACACCAAACGGAACCATGGTCTATTACCGACAGCTAAATGAATAGGAGAAATATTAGCTTATGATATCACAATCAAGCGGTGTACAGTAATACACTTGAGATAACATCGTACCATACTGCTCATTAACCTGTGCGTCAACCTGTACTGGCCCATAAACGTGCCTTTGTGATAGCTAGCCATCGGCTCATTGTAATTCGGATCTGGTACACCCCTGTACACCCCATCCGAGTGGTACACCCTTTGCAAATTCTGGTACACCCTAGGGCACGTCCGGCCAACCCGTGGCCCGCGGGCCACATGTGGCCCGCGAGAAGGTTTTGAGTGGCACGCGAGGTAATTTCCGAAATTTCTAATATCATCAAAAATGGATTGCACAGATTGTGAACTTGCAAGGCCAACCAAAAATTTGATTAGTCTGGCCGCAACACTTGAGATGTGATGAATAAAATATCAGTTTCGACTCATTGACAGATCCATCAACCATTCACATATTGTTAGCCTATATCTTCGTACACTACAATAAAGCAGAATAATTTGCGATAGATTTATCAAAGGTAAAAATCTCTACAAGCTTAGCGCACTATGTTGTCACTCGATTTCTTGTTTTTAAAATTGTTGCCCTTTTGTGAAAATTGAAGAACACCCAATGTATCAGATTGAGTGTCGTTCAACATATGCGACCTTGCGTTTGCGCTTGCAGTAAGACCGTCGACTTTGAAACCTAGGCACGAAATGATCAACGCATGTTGGTCGCAGCTTTCGATATCGATATGTCCATGCGCCGAATAGCCCAGCCCTCGCAAACTTATCCCAACGATATACAGCAGGCCCGCAATATAGTCAAGTGACAATATTATTGACCTATGAACTTCAAAAAATTGTCGCGCTTCGCGCGGATAGTGGCCCGCGCAAATGTTCGTCAATCGAATTTGGCCCTTTGGCTGAAAAGGTTGGCCAGCCCTGCCCTAGGGTGTACGACAACCCCGGTTGAAGAGCACTGAGATAGATCATTTCGGTTGCGGTCAATTCATTTGTTATGTAACAGTCGATGATTAGTATAACGCAGTGCTCTTCAACCGGGGTGGTCGTACACCCTAGGGTGTACCAGAATTTGCAAAGGGTGTACCACTCGGATGGGGTGTACAGGGGTGTACCAGATCCGAATTACAATGAGCCGATGGCTAGCTATCACAAAGGCAGGTTTATGGGTCAGGACAGGTTGACGCACAGGTTAATGAGCATGCAGCACCGTAACTGCCACACCCCAAACCCCCCAATTGGGGGGGGGGGGGTGAGCTCAAAGGGGGCCCCAAATTATTTCGTGAATTAACATAAATTATAGCGTATTTTTTTTAAATTTATGCAATTTTTTCCAAAATTTTTCGCGCGATTTAAAGTTGCCAATTATGTTCATTATTTGGTACTCTTACCCCAAGAAAAAACACGCAACATTTATAGAAATGGACATATCGGCGTTGGCCATTAACACGTCACCACGCACCAAGATATATAATGATTTAGTACTTATTAGATGCGACTCCAAGAAGTGTGCCAGAACGATCGGCAGCGCGAAAAGCTTGGCCGAAACGGACTGCCCTTACGCAGACTGAAAACTTCGTTATATATACCAAATAATAGGTTAAATTGTCCATAGGCGCCTAAATGACTGGCGCCATATGTTCCTGTCTTTGCAATCTGAACCTCAGAAGACAAATACCATCCAGCAAGAAAAAAATATATGCCAGTGAAGAAATACCAATTTGAAATCGTGTGCGTCTTTTAGTTTAGTACGTTAGAGCAATTTTATATTTTTGATATAGCAGACAGGAGGTCACGAAATAAAATCATGTAACGAAGTCATACCAACGGGTCCGCCCACCCGAAAATGTTTAATTATTATTTATGGGCCCTACAGTTTCCGGTAAATCTGATAACATGAGCAGAGAGGACAAGATATTGATAGCAATATATATGCAATGCAATCTTATTGGCCGATTGTATCATGAATTATCGAAAATTTTCGCGCTTCGAGCTGGCACACTAAACAGTGCAGCAAATTTCTCGACAAAAGCGAACACTGTGATGAGGGGTCGGTTTATCACCCTATGAGAACCCAAAACCCAAGTTATTGTGGGGGGGCGGGGCTGACGAAGTGCTGTTTAGTTCCTGCCAACGGGTATACGCCCAAAGATGTCTAATTATTATTGGGATGTCCTACAATTTTAAAACAGACTTCGCTCAGCTCTACCGGTAAATCTGATTACGTGAGCAGAGAGAGGATCAAAATTTATAGCAATATATATGTAATTCCCGATCATATTGCCCGATTACATTCTTGAATTACTGAAATTATTCGCGCTTCGCGCGTCTAGGCGGGAAAAGCGGTCTCACATAACGTACACCCAGTGAAGATGTGAAATAGCGTCAAAACGCGGATAGCGAAGCCCCCATAAGTTAGGTTTATCACCCCATGGGGGCCCTAGGCCAACGATTTGGGGGGGAGCTGACGAAGTGCTGTTACGGCCCTGTGAGCATGGTACGATGTTATCTCAAGTGTAATACTGTACACCGTTTGATTGTGATGTCATAAGCACAAATCTCCCGTAATCATTTAGCCGTCGGCAATAGACCAATGGCTCCGTTTGGTGTTGGAAAGTATGCAGTTAACAAACATGTGTTCAGCT
This sequence comes from Botryllus schlosseri, assembly GCF_051294905.1. Classification (NCBI taxonomy): domain Eukaryota; kingdom Metazoa; phylum Chordata; class Ascidiacea; order Stolidobranchia; family Styelidae; genus Botryllus; species Botryllus schlosseri. Next base: position 18,439,645 of record NC_137237.1, read on the forward strand.
AGTCATTTGTCTTTTAGTGATTTTTGAGGACTCCGCCGCGATAGCTCAGACTTCTTGAATCGGTACTTCATACCCGACGTTAATAAATACCGCAATGAAAATAAAAAAGTGACGTAGCCAGCCAGGGTCGAAACAGCATCCATGATGAAATCGAAACCCTTTTGTTTTAAAATGCCGATGTTATGTCCAATATTTCGCCATACATTTGTAATTTAATATTTTGTTACTAGTGATGCAAATTAGCGACAATAGACTGTGTATAGCGACATAGGATCTGGGGTTACTGACATCTCATGCAGCCCATGTGCTTCTGTCGACTGTGTGTGGTGTGGGGCAGGCCTGATACGCAGTAGGCTGGTGCGCCTGCTATCATCGCTGATCTGAATTACCGCTTCTGCAGCAGTAGCTTTACCTATTCTCTCCCCAATACTGTTACATTTAGGTTGATTATCGTTCGTAATGTCATGCTGTTTTGGGGCTGACACGAAATAAATTCCAATTTGCGTGACAGGCGGCCTAACTGGCGGCGAATAGACTCTGTGACCAAATACTATTTTATTCAAATCCAAATTTTTGACGGCAATAACTCCGCTTCTACTGGTTGGAATTGAACCAAATTTGAAGAACATCGTTTTTATAGACAACATAATACTTTCATCGGGTGAACAGAAAAATTTCAAATTTTTCGTTATTTATTTTTCCCGTAGCAATGCGGCTACTGGTTGGAATCGAACCAAATTTGGTGTGTAGGCCTAAATTAGGTAACCTAACAATTTTATCAAGTAGCCAGTACGATTTGAGAAAAAAAGTCATTTTTGAAGACCCCTAATGAACAGGGGTGTACGAGTTTTGAGCAAACGTTAAAAGGGTGTACCACTCCGAAAAAGGTTGAAGAGCACTGGTATAACGTACAATCATTGAATTGCTGATTTTTCTCAAAGGTCACTCGAGCATATCGCGAGCAATCCGATTTATTCGACACCGATTACTTGGACCGACGACTTGGAATTAACTCGTAAGTATTGCTCCTAGTCACAAGTCAATCTACATTCCTGAAACGCCGAGTCAAGTCAAGTCAAGTCATTTTAAAGAAAAAGTTGACTCGAGTCACCCCCACACTGTCACATGCATATGAAAACGATGGTTCGAACTGTATAGGTTACGAACTCAGCGTGGCTTGGGGCCGGAGTTACAATATATTCCTCATTAATATTGGTAAGTTTATTCCCTCCGAGCATTTCGACTGACTCTCATCAGGAGCGAACGTCAGTAAATGCGGCTAACCAAATTCGAATTATAGAAAGAATTTTGTCGCTGTTACGCAATGATAACAGTATCTAGAATCCAGATCAGTGCTCTTCAGCCGGCTGTATTGTACACCCGAAGCCAGAGGTTCTCAAAGTATTGGTGGCATTATGAACATGGGTCGTGAGGGGGTAAATTTGAGTCACGGCCGCACCAAAGCGATAGCTTAATGCAGTTGTTGGCAACCCGTGATCCGTGCGAAATTCGTTACTGGCTGGCGAAAAGTTCGTATACTTTTGCATAGTGGTCAAAATCCCCTGATAAAATATTCTCTATATTGGAAACATATGTGCTACTGCCTTACTGGGCCCCCTTTAACGACTTTATAGTGTAGAAGTTGTTAAACTTTTTGCAACTCACGGGGGGTCAATCGTAATGGGCGTCCATTCGCGCAGAAATCTCGTCGAAATCCACAGAAATCGCGAGTATTAAAGTTATGAAAATTTATCTGGATTTTTTATTTTAGCCACGCGGAAATGCCAACATAATTCTTGCGTGAGACGTGCACGATACCAAATTGGTATTCCGATGGCGTGCATCATTTTTCTAAGCGTTTCGCATCTCATATAACAAGCGCATGCACTCCAATTGGAAATTGAAGTCGCACCGAGTCGCAGGAAGCGCGAGTTTATTTGAATTTTTGAGCTCATATGTAAATTCAAATTGCATGAATTACGTGTGGCAGCATAATTTTCTGCGGCCGCAAGTTGACCACCCTTGTTATTGAAGGGTGCTTTTACTTTGTGCATGTCTACCATGTACGCTATGTCGGCTATGTCACAACTATCTCAGTAGAAAATCACCTCCGGAACATACCAATATGCAGTGTGTAATGCTCCTGAGTGTCCGCCTAAATATTTTACGGTAATTTGTAGACCAGGAGCACGGGCATGACGAAAATGCCACGAAACTTTCATCAAATCCGCCAAATCAAGTGTATGATCAAACGTGATCCGAAAAATCGCGCGAAGGGAGGATGTTGCGGCATAAAACCGTTCTGTTAGTCTTATGGAGCTACATTAATTCGAAAGTGGTTTATACGACCTGGGGTGATTTAAAGCAAAGCGTGCAGTTTGTGGGTCTGTCTTTCTAACGCCACACAGCTGTGACATACCCGACATATTACTGCTATTGCTGTGTTACACTAACTCGTTTCGATGTCAAAGTAAAATTTGTCTGATGTTAGGTTTCTCTTTAAAGCTCTTACTTTCCCCGGTAATAAGTGGGCCGGGTAGAGGGAGAAAGAGTTGATGTCCAACTTGCTGCGGGCAAACCACCGACATCACAGCAACGTCTTCCCACTGTCTTGACACAAGTTACTTAGCGGGTAAAATGAACAAAAACTTTATAGAAGTCCAGATCTAAGTAATTTCAACATTTTGCATGCCAAGGGCGCGCGTTGGTTTTCTCGAAACACTAAAAAATGTTAAGTGTAAGTATAGAAGTATAGTCAAAACACAATCACTTGACTAAGTAGTGCAAGTGGGCAAAAAATACAATGCCTACTAGAGTACGCCGAAAAGAAGCACTTCGTCACTCACTACCTCTGGTTGTTTGCACCTTCCCTATTTCGTACATACTGACATTAGAAATTGATTTCCTTCGGTGTGTGAAGCTTGGGTTGCGAAATGTTAATAAACGCCAGATGTAGGTCACGCTTTAAATATTTTGAGAGCCATCACGGCCTGAGGTGTACCGTAACTTTTAAAGGGCATACCACAAGTTTGGACTGAAACAAAAAACGTTTTTGACTTGAAACTGACAGATTTTTTCATAAAAAAAACTAATATTTCAACGAAATCTGGCTCTATGAAGAATTCCAGTTGTTACATCACGTTTTAATTAATGTTAATAATTAGAATTTGTTGCAGTACAACGGAAGATACTTTCCTACATTCTCGGGTAGAAAATGTCTGTCCTTACTAAGTTGCTTGCCAAGAATGGAGAAAGAACGTTCAACAGTAGCAGTTGTTGGCTGACAACACTGAAGCTGTGAGCACACTGCTGTTGACACACCGTGTTGCTTCATTCTGACAACGTGGTCTATACATCACAATATTTCATCATGCGCTTCTTGATATAAGAACTATGCAATGGCCAAGCAGTCTTGCTTCAGTTAGGATATTGTGGTACGTTGACCATAACACCATGTCAACGTATTTGTTTCATTTGACCGTTTATGATTCACAATGAACAGACAATGGGCCGTCTACAACGGTAGACCTATAAAGTAGGCTACAAGCTGTAAAATATCAAATGATAAGTTCACCGACAGTACAAAATCGACGATACAAACGAAATGCAGAGGTCAAAAGTTTTTTGACTTTGTAAACAATTTTGACAAATTTTGTCCTAACGCTACAATTTTGACCAAATTTTGACTTATTTTGACATGTCAAAAAAAATCGCCCTCGTGATGAATGATTCATTATGGAGTAGAACACGATGGAGTCACATGCACCATGCTTGCGACTTGCATGTTCAATTGATTCTCAAGGAGCCTCTGCGATAGTTCAGACTTCTTGGAGCACCGAGCGAGATAGTGTGATGTGGTTGTGCGTCCGGCTTCTCGCTCGGTAGGTCGTGGGTTCGACCGGCCGGGTCAGACCAAAGACTCGAAAACTGGTATCCGCGGCTATCCTGCTAGGCGCTCGGCAATCACGGATAGCATGGAGGAGAAAAAACCGGGGGTGCAGACTAGATGACCTTACTATAAAGGCCGTATCGCATCTCCGTCGTCAAAGCATCTCGATGGTGCAGGCGAAAAAGAATACCATCTCTCTTTCTCTCTCTCTCTCTCTCTCTCTCTCTCTGGATCGGTAAATCCTGCCTGACGATTAAAAATAGTGCAATATGCATAAGCAATATCCATAATAGAGTGTTTACTGTTCAATGACCTTTAACCCTTCACCAAGGTGTCAGCACGAAAATCATCAGGTAATTTACTGCGCATTCTTATGGTGCTAACCCTATAATTCCAGGTTATAGCTTATGCCCGACGATGAATGATATGGAACCCAAAACGGTCAGTAGTTTCTTGCCAATATACTCTTCACTTATTTCCCTTTTCAATCGAGTAGGTCTATGCATGTTGACTAAATGACCGTTCACGCCTTGATAAATTGACCGTGAAAATGCTTTATACATTTGCATACAAACGATATAGAAATCGCACCAATTCTGCTCAACAGTGGGGTTATGAGAAACAGGAAAATATCAAGGTCGAACGAGTGTAACTGTATAGTGTATATGTTCATTGAATTACGAAGTCTTAACATATTGACATGAAATTAATCATCGATGTACTGTCATTTCACAATGCATAATGCGAGCCTTGAGTAATGCGGGCGGCTTATATCGAAAACTATCGGTTTGTTTACTATACCGTGTCATTGGCCAGAGATGGTACTTTCGTCTTCAAAACAATCCTAAATTTCAACAAGCAAATTGTGTAAGAGTCGTTACGGAACCACGTACACACTATGAGTATTGTCGATCTCAATACGACCCTCGAGTCAAGTGCCTAAAATCACACGAATATCCAGTCATTGTATTAGACGAAATTTCACTATACTTCTGACTCAGCAGTGCGAAGTAATGTTAGGGTAACAGGAGAAAAGATTATTCTGCTTTTACCAACACATGACAATTGCAGTTACAGATCCTGGGGACTGTTACAACAATTATCATACAACGAAATATACGATGTCACGGCCTGATATCGTGGTCGGCGGTGAGATTGAGCGGAGATACCGTCGGCACGATGCAACCCTCGATTATATATGACGATATCTTGGGAAAGTCAAGCTCTTATCTCTCAATTCGTTGTAGGAAATTGGAAAATCAAGTACTTGACAAGTTCTTAACTAACCAACGGTATATGTTTGTTTGAAATGGAATACTATAACCCTAAATGTCGGTTTTCACTTCTCAGTGGCGTGTGTTACTGAGTGAGTTACTGACCTAATAAAACGGAAGTAGGCTAGAGGTTGCTTAAATTAAATATTTTGCTATTCATGATTGTAATCAAGCGGGACAATCGAATGATATGCGTGGTCGATTGCGACAAATAATGCTCGAGAAATGCCCTGATTGTAGCTACAGTAATTTGCACAACCATTGTTTATTATGCAGTATGTGAGTATATGATGTTACGATTATAATCAGTATCCGTATGCATTATGATGCTCTACAAAACACGAAGGGATAAACAAGTTTCATAGTTGAAATATAAATTATGTTTTGACAAACAATCGTGAATAAATTAAATGGAGAAACCTATTTAGACCTGTCATGGTTTCGCATAATCAAGAACAACAATGATAATGGAAATTCCTTCGAGCATAACTCCATAAAGCCCGCATCCCAACAGTAGTTAATCTCACATCTATCGAACATATCAATTGTTATGACATTATCAAAGATTAATCACTCCAACATGGGATTACACCAAGTATACGACTGGGAAGATGGACTAAAAATACATTGAAACAAAAGCAACTATTTGAAAAATAACAATTCCTCATTGAGATAAAAGCACAAGACGTCAAACCTATCAATACATCCCTGAAGGCGGTTTTGATAATAAAGAAACACTTCCTTGCCGTAATATATGAGTGGTATACGCCTATCCAACTGCCTAAGCACAGATACAATCATACAATATTATTACACGTTTGTCTGTTTCGGAATGAATTGAAATTGTTAGCCTCCGACACGGTTCACACACTGTAAACTGAAATCTAAGAAAGTAGATTTTCCAGATTTTCACAATGACAAGATTGGACGTAAATCAGTTTGCGGGTCTTTTCGATGCAATACTAAACTTTTACGCCCATTCATTCCAGCTAGCGTAAATAGCAAACGAGCCAAATACACGCATTCGTATGAGCGGATGTGCACCGGGTCGGGTGAGATGGTTTGACTTTGGTAACACCACCCCAAGAAGGCGAAAAACGGGTATCACACTTGAACTGACCCCGCACGTCATCCAACGTATACCGTAACACCTCATTCTATTGAAATATTTAGCTCTTTTGTTCCATCTGGTATAGATGAAAAGGTGGAATCGCGTACAGAGAACGGGCCTCTGAATTGATTTAGCCCGAGCACGCTATGATGAATATCTGGTAATTCCAACTGTTATCCTGCTATTTCATTTATAGTGCACGGTATGATCTCCCAATTACGGACGGGCAACAGATCGAATGCTAAGCTCCTAACGTCACCGTATGTTTAACTTGTGAAGTGCGGGAGGTTCATGATTGGGGAGGCAGATCGCCTTTTAGAATTTAATTCTCAACTTGGCAAGGTGAAAGGGTTAGCTAATTCAGTTGGCCACTTATTAGCACTCTCACAAGCAGACAACGTTAGAAGGTAGTACGTATCTACAATTGAACGAAGGTATGAAAAATACATAACAGCTACATCCGTAAGAGAAGTATTTGCTATATACAAACAATCGGGGGCAAGATTATCTTGTGCTTCCCCTTTGGTTCACTGGGCTGCCATTATACGTAACAAAGTCTTATGTCATTTTGGAACAATAAATATGCAAATTGTATAATTTTGGGTGCAAACATGTTCAGAATTAGACATTCATAGAAACATCAGATGATAAATGTCCCGTTTTCACGATTTTCTTCTACCTATCCTGACGACAAGTGAGAACTGATTGATTGATACTGTCTGACTTGCCTCCCCTGTGTTTACCGCATGATAATTCATTTCGCCTTACGAAATAGTCGAAATAATACACTCACCCTTACCCTATATACACGATACGGGAATGCGAATACCGTTATTCGAATTTTACTGTTCTCGTACTATGTCAGAGAAATAAACAGAGTAACTTACTGAGCGGAGCGAAGCCGTTTTCCTGGGCAAATCCGTATCTGATGCGAATGAACTTCTCGAACGATGCGCACACGTACGATTCTCCGTCCTTGAGTTCCTCGATATCTTGCACCAACGTCCCACCTATAATGCCCGTCTATGTTATATAAATTGTTTATATATGGGGAGAAAGGACGTCAGCGCAGGGTATGGTATGGTATGGTATGGAATGGAATAGGAATTTTCCATACTCCATACCCGCCCAATCGTTCCATACCATACTTGACAATTTTCCATACCATAGCAACATTCTTCCATACCATATTTGATACTTTTTCCATACTTTCGCAACTTGCTCAAACTCTCAAGTGATATTCTATTTTTGATATGTGTGTACAAGTACAGCGGATCAAATGTCCATTTTTCTCGACAATCCGTGGGCCACATATTAGATTCATTAGCCAAGATCAGTATGTCTGTTCCTTTATCAGAGATAACCAAATTTCATATCGTATAGCGTCGCTCCTAGACAAGCTACATATTTTTGAATTATGCAATGATGGTTATGTCAAATAGATATTGCGTGATGATAATGCCGCATAAGCGCAGAAAATTATCTCCAAGTTCAACAAATTGATAAAAATATTCATGTAACTTTTACATTCTCAGAATCTACGATTTTAAAACTCCCTTGGTAGTTTACGGAGTAGCAGTTGCGATATGCGAGCTGCAAGTTGTAACGCGACAGCGGTTGAGTATAACTCGTTTTTATGATTAGATTTGATTTGGATATTCATTATTAATATTATTTCCCTTCATATGCGCGTATAGCGCTACTTTTTTTGTCTTCAAACTTCAAATAGATGTCGACCGGGGTGGGTGAGTGATAAATCGCAATTTGAAATATGAACATGGACAGTGAGCGATTTTCTAAGGTGTGCGATCAATTTGACAATTCGAAAGTAGGAGCATTGTCATGATTCTGGCAAAACTGCCAAAGTATGGAAAAGTATGGAAGTATGGAAACAACATTCCATACCATACTTGTGAAATTTCCATACCATACCATTCTTGCACTCTTCCATATTCCATACCCAAATTTCGTTCCATACCATACCATACTTCCATACCATGCCCTGGTCAGCAGTTGATCGTAAAATTTTGTAGGCTTATAACTGTTAGCGTGATTGCTGAAACGGTTGATGACAAGAATGATCTGCAAACTTTAATTTGGAAGTCTATTTTCGTGTCCACCATCGAGGTGCTGTGACGGTAGTAGGATATACAATGAATGTACCAACTGGGCCATTTAGTCCAATGGATGTAGCGCCACATCAAAGCTCTGTCCCACAAACGTTCCGCGACCATGTCGATTTTGCTCGTGATATGCATGGAAACCAATCCAGCAGCTTCAAGCTTTAAGTATTGCAATTTGTAAAACATATAATGAACGCATCAATAGACCGGTCATACTGCATGATTAGTGCGCAAAGCGATTCGAGGAATATGTTGTTTAATGTGGCATTGACGGTATTTTTCGACTAAAATGGCCATTTACACAAGGCCGATATTATTTATTATGATTCCGTAGCTGTCGACTTGTAGCACCGACCACTTCTAGGCTTTTTTATGACACCGCTTACACGGATCAGATGGCGAGGAGAAGCCTATAAATACTGCTCCAGCACGTAGGAAGGGATTCCGGAGTAGATCTCGGACATATTCGAACCCGCAACCTATCAGTGATGCAGTGTTGGATCACATAACACCACACTGTCTGGCGAGATGGTATTTAGGGTCGTTTAGAGCGGTGGTTCTCAACCTTTTTGTTTTCGCGGATCCCGTTTGGACTGTCGCGGACCCCCGAGGACCCCCTCAAGTTTTCGTTCAAAATTTGCTCAATTATCGTGCAGCAGTCACCTGTCCTGTGCAAATATTAACTGTAGGCTTGTGAGAAACAGCCACAAAAATGACTTTTGGTGAAAATAACATCAAACTTTATGTAGAAATTGGGTATACACTTTTATTATTTCAAAGCGGGTTTTGCAGCTGTATTCATTGTCTTCGATTTGATGTGAACGAGTGCCGAAAATATTTCTACAAAAATAGGCTCTGACGAATGTAATATTAACGCATAACGCTTCCGACGACTCCTTTTGCTGTGATCGCAATATATAAGGCACCAAAATTGAGAAACATAGTTTTTATTGAACATATAACGTCCAGCCTAGTCATTTCTATCTAGTATCACATTTTGAAGTTATTCTGGAATAGTGGTTATGTATATCACAAGAGAAAATGGATTTCTATCCCGTCATTGGGACAAATTCAGAAATTTTTTTAGGAATTTATACTTCAAACGACCCTAACAAAACCTCTCTAAACAGCAATATGTTTGTATCAATAGGCTATTGTCAATTTGGCAATTAAAATAAGTTTGTACTGTAGGATATTTTATCTCAGGCGAACATTTTAATGATGTAAGTCTTGAAGTTTTGGCAATATGAATCGAAACTGTCTCATGCATTCCCTAATTTAAAAAATATTACAAATTAGGTTACCAATCATTTTACAAAAAGGTTTCGCAGACCCCCTGAAAATGCTTCGTTGGGCCCCTATGAGATGAAGATGCGAAACCGGGTTGGGAAGAGAGGGAGAGAGAGATGCGAAGAAAACGCAAAGCTAGTATCACCACCGACATATTTCCTCTCCCCGCTAGGCCAAGTCAACAGGCAAGTCTTCGGGCTGACCCGGCCGTGGGTATACGAACCCATAGCCTACTGATCGAACATAGGACGCTCCACCACCTAATTAACTACGATGTACGTGGCGATGCATGTTCAACACTTTTCTTAGCTGTACATAGTTCTATTACATCCTTTGATGTCTACTATTAGCATCGTTGTTGGTTAATTTCCATCGTTATTGATAATTCTATTCAGCATGTCGTTTGCGTCAGAGTATTACGCACCGAGTTTAATTCAGGCCCCGCCTTACCGATTGGTGTATAGATTTTCCTTACTCCGTACGGAAGTGACATGGACTTAGTGAGATCGGTCAGTAATTCGTCGAAGTGAAGGTAACGATGAGGAGTGATGTGTAGTGTTTTTCCTTTGAAATATCTAAACACAGAAACATCTAGATCAAAGTTGCTGTTGGCAAGGTAAAAGTATTGACGGTTAATTAATTGTGGCCGAACAAATGATCAAAGCGTAAACTATATGTGTTTGGTAAGTTTAAGGGAGACTCGAAGAAACAGTTGACATTGCGGTCAAATTATTCGGAGTAGCCTGGAACTTTATATCCTTTTGCTAAAGGTTTATGTATCCACACGCCCATGTAGTAAGTCACGACAAAGCGAAAAACCACGAGGGGGCGATTTTGTGGTTGGATATGTAAATAAATAAGGCAAGATTCACATCTACATTCATCTGTCGAAGATAACCGCTGCGGGGCTCGAGGATCAAGTGTGAATTTTGATCCATTGGGGATAATTTGACATGATCAAGCTGAATTTGAGAAATAAGGTCAATTTTAGTTCCAATCATCAATTCACATCAAACACCACTAATGGTAATAGATCAAGGCAGACCGTGTCAACTTAACGCAGTAGATTTGTATCTGGAGATCGTGAAAAAGTAAATTGATCACATCTTATATTTAGTTCGATGATCTTTCTATTTCATTGTAATTTATGGGAGTCATGGCTGTGAACGAACTAGAGAGTTAGTTAACGAGGCTTCGAATTCGCGTGTTCTCCATGTGTCACAGCGTAAGAAATTTGTATTTAACAAACATGAAGTGAGTTTCTAAGCTTCAAGATTACAGTGAATGCAAATCCGAGACGAGCTATACCCTATTGCGACCTCGTTATGAAATCAATTCGCACGCATGGACAATTTGATCTCATCGATGGTGTTACAAACTTTTTCATTGCGCCGATGGCTTCTGATAAGAGTATTCCCGTCAAATGGATGTAAGTTTGATTCCAATGCGCCTGCATAACTTATTACTACAGCTATAAATTGCTGAAGTATGAAATCGTTTAAATGTACTCGAGGGGAAAATTGTAAAAAACAATCCTGTAGCGTCAGTAAAAATAGAAATATACCTGTCTCCATTTTTATAAAACGTCACAATTCTGGGTCTTCGAAGGTCGCGGTACCTGGAAAATGTAATGACCACAATTTAAATTGTCGTCATGGCCTTATATCAGATCTCTTGTTTCGCATGGCAACATGTAACTCCAACACACATGGATAGAGTATGTCAAGTGGCCATTGAGCGTGGTAGAATATCTCCTGCTATTCATTATGAATGATTGAACTTGTCAAGTGCGCAAGTTTAACGGCGTTATGACATAGACTATTCCGCACAAACCTGTCGTCCGTAAGATCCTGAAGCTCTTGCGACACGGAAGTGTTTTTTACGAATGGTTTTCTGGACATTGCGGGTGGGTAAAGGGATATTTCGATTGGATGAAACATATTGCTTGCGCGGCTGATCTGAAAATGATACGAAAGCCATAAGATCTCTTCCTCGTCTCTCTAGCAGCGACGACAACATTCGGACATATGCTTACACCTGGTTTTAGTATACAGAAAATTTCAACAAATGGCAAATTGAATACTATGAAATACATTCACCTTAATATATAAACGAAATTATTGCTTTTAATATTTAAATTTGTTGAGGAGTTAAACCCGATAAACGCGTCGCATGTGTTTTTGGTGTACTGTACTTGGTCATAATCAGTACGAGACCGAATAAAGTCTGTCACACTCACACACACCCACACACCCACTCCTTTGCTTGAAGTGAGGAAAACACGGTGAGTTAACCTTCCGGTCAGGTAGAAGTATAACATACCAACGAGCTCGTCTACCATTTCTACGCATATCAACATCCCCGCTTTAACCTATCGGCCACAGAATAATAAACACGCTTGATATCGATACATCGAAATACCAAATTACATCACGTAACGGACTGAGTGCTAAACTTAGAGCGATCCAAGTGAGACAGTAACATATACAAGCTGCGGCAGGGGGGCCGAAGTAAGAATTCACTGCATGGAAATAGTCGGACATTTGGACACGTTTGATCACCCCTGGACTCGGATCTGGAGTTTAAGTATTATGGAACTTCACGTATATATTTATAGCAGGGAATCGGAAGTCGAAGCAAAATTCACGCGACTGATTATCACATATACAGTGGCTTTCAAGCGACTTTCCACATAAAGTTTTCGGCCGGACGACGAAATATATTTCAAATATATCATCAATTACGAAATCTAAGAGGTTGAAGGCTTGGCCCTTAATTACAGAAATTTAGAAATATTTATAGATATTTATGAATTTAGAATGTAATTTTGAACGCTTCCTAACGTTTCTCGTATTCATGGTATTTCGACATCAATGATCATCCTACACATTTTACACGCAAGCATAGGCTTTAGTTTAGTACAGTGGATCCCAACGTGGGCGATATCGAGAAACAGTGGGCGAAAACACCGAAGAGGGCGATTGGGGGGCGCGAAAGCGTGGCAAAAATGTTGAAACGACTATATTTAACTAAACGGCACGAAATGCTCGTGAAAAACGTATTGTTTGGGATTTGCCTAGAAAATCGACTTAAAAAAGGTAAACTCCCACCGATTATACGTGGAGACGGGTCTTTCGTGAGTCATGTCGAAAACATGACATTTTCAGTCAATTCACAGCCCGTTTATATGTCCTCTTTTTCGGTTCCGAAGATATGGGGGGGGGGCGAAAATTTGCGTCGAGCTTGATAAGGGGGCGATGAGTCGAAAAAGGTTGGAAACCACCACCATGGTAGGATTTTTATTTTTTAAAGTTCATCGGTCGGCAAAATTTATTTTAAAATTTTACCTGTGCACAAACTAAAAAGGATGAGAACCACTGACATAGAATTAGACCACTGCGGCCTTAACGCGCGACACCTCGCGTCTTACAGCGGTACCAACACCAACCACCGAATCTTTCATGTTCGTGAAGGACCACCAGCAGTAGTAAAATCGTATATAATGTGTGGGGTATCGATAACAATCAAGCAATTTACAAAGAGATAATTTTAGCCTTGAAAGATTGCGAAAATGTCAACCTCTAAGCTGTGCTATCGATTGATACGAATATAAAATTATACCGGAAAAGATGTCGGACGATGGATAAAATCCTTTTCCTCAACTGGCAACCTTACGGATATCCAGAAGTTTGTGTGGTACACATATTTAATTGTGTCTAAATATGGTATATTCATATGGTAATACATGACGCTATGTCGGATAATTTTCTGAAACCACGGCTAGTGCAAATGTCAAAGAATATGCGAAATGCTAATTCTAAGGGCAAGACATCCGACGCCATCAGGGGTCAAATGGAACATGCTCTTAAAGATATCTCCAGTAACGAAGTACATTTAATACTCCGTGAGGCGTTCTCCTCTCGACTGTGCCTACTCAAATGTTTGTTTTTTTCATCACTTCCACTTCCGCTTCCAGTTTTAGAATATATTCGCAGCATTATATGAATAAAACGGCCAGTCGGACCTCTATAGGTCTACCTATTGTTATTATGGTTATTATTATATCACACTCTTCAATGACCATTCTGCATATGTCAGAAACACGGATCTTGCAATTGCCAATGCTGAAGCTGGCTATTTCAATTCTCGGATACGTCGTGCAGTGTTGTTACACTCACTAATAAGAGCTACCGGTACTAAATTAATTGAACAGTGGCATAAATTGTTATTTAACTTTCAGTACTATTCACATGGGGGCTGCGTGTATTCGAGGAAGAGGATTCAGATAGGAATCTTGCCGCCATTTAATATTGAATTTGTTATTTTTGCGGCATAATAATAAAATAACGGACTGCGGAAGCTCAGGAAATTTCAATTTTGACCGAGCCTCTGTGCATATGATATTTGCATATTCTATACTCAACGTACCAGAAATTCAGCAAATGGCTTAACACTAGATCAAAATTTCACCTTCGATAGATATAGACGTAATCTGGTATTGCACAACTTACTCGTGTTCGGATATATCGTATATCTCTCGCCCACGTTAATAAGATAGCAGAGGTTGATCGTCAAGATTTGAAATCGTTTTCATAATCCACTGTCGACTTTCTTATCGCTCTTGAAGTTTTATTGTACAATATACATACAGACATATATCAGAAGTGAAATCTACAAATAGTCAAACAGCAAACGTAATGCGGTATGACATGAAAGATCAAGTACCTGTATCCATAATTAATAAAACAACCATCAGGTTTAACCATATTATATCGAGGTGATAGAGATAATGCTAATAACAGCTAATCTGATAACTACGCCATAGTGTGCTCGTATCGCCATTTATGTTCCGTATTATATTATTATGTTAGTATATTATGTGATTGTGTTCCTACATTTCGAATATGATTCACACTATTACTGACGTTCGCTACTGATGAGAGTCAGGCGAAAAGCTTTCAGTGAATAGATTGACAATATGAAGTTATTGTTTCGCGTTGTTCTGAAGTTGTGTACCCCAAATGGCTTGTTCATATACTTTCGCAAAAGGAACAGTGACCAACAACTGGAAATCCCTGGTCGGATAAGTTGGTCAGAACTCGGGGTAAAATCATGCAGCCTTTCTGAAGGCTTGTATCAAGAAAAGAGTTGTACCAAAGTTTCTGCTGAGTAATACAAGAGGTTGTAAACGCGGACGTTGAAATTTTGTTCATTATTTTTATATCACCAATTAATTATTCGAGTTTCTACGGACACCGGGGCTGGGGCCTTTTGGGTCATAGTAAGGTATACCACAGAAGTGCGACCAAATATATTTGAATTATATACTTCGTGTAGCTATCATATTGCCCGCGTATTTAACCGGTTGATACCGGCTGGAATTTCCGAAAAATGTTACTTCATTTTTCAAAATTGAAAAATTGTACCTTAACATACAGCGGTTTCGCATTGACGTCCGCGCCTCTGAGAATAGCTATTATATGGTCCATTGTTTCAGAAACCTGAACTGAGTGTGCAGAAAACTGAGTGTGTACTTTTTTGACTTCTCAGAATGTGGTGTCTATTTCACAAACTTGTTCCTGATGATTACTTGAGTGAGAACTCACCTCTATCGATAGATGGTTATAATGTGGTTATGAGCATGTTCGACATTTGCTGCCTTGAGGGATAATTTACGTCAGAGTATTATTACTAAAAATCTTGACATATGTTATGAATGTGCTGGATGATACAACGAATTTTTAATTTACTCAGAATTGCCTCGTGGGCCGGATGAAATCGTCAATGCCAGTTGAAAACAAAATTACAATCGTGCCGCAACATATGCTGACTGTATCTGCATTCTGCATATTTTCAATTATTTAAGGCTCAAGCCTAGACGCCCCAATGGCGAATTATAATAATAATAATAATTTAAAAGCGTATCTATTGCTTTAAAATACATCCAATCTAGTGTCGGCCTGAAGCTAAGCCTGCAATAACTCATGATTTTTCTACGCTGTATAACCGCCGTATAAGCGATTATTATACGCTGACAAGCCGCGTAGTTGGTACATTCCTGTGATACAAAACTATTTGTCAAAGTCGTTCTAAGTCTGTTGAATCTCTGAGTTTTGAACACGGGTTTGCACTGGGCTTTCTTTTACAGCTAATTCTATCCATCAGCGTACTGAAATCAGAACGCTACTTCTAACTCTCAGCAACGGGCACTTCACCATCGTTAGTTACTAAGCGATTGTGCCACTTTAGCTCTAGCTTCTGGTTGTTGTACTTGGTTACAGATGCGTCGTGTGACGTAGTGTAGTTTCCAAAGATATCAGACGGCGATCTTACTCCAATAAAACTTATAAATTATATTGTAAATATATAAAAATACAAAGACACATTAATCAACGAAATAAGTTATGCGTTTTAACTAGATGATAGGAGGCCCGTAGAGCCAAAATTTCGAATCGTCTTTTAAATCTTCTCTAATTTTGGCGTTATAATGCATACCATCCTGAGATGTTGTGTTGCGTATACATGGATCGCAAGCGAAACGCTATTATCCCCGACAACAGCCTTAATTAGTTGCAGTGCAGATCTCATCAATATATACGTAACTTGAGAAAACAATTTTCCGATCGTCGTTAATATCATCCCGCATTGGGTACGTTGGCAGGAAAAGTTGGGGCGTTACGCCCTCGGTTTGTCATTACATTAGCTCGTATATATACATTATGTTTTAAAATGCAATTTCCTCGTTTCAGGTGATGTCAAATGTGTGTTGGTATCAATAGATTTGCGATTGAATTATAGCGCTAGAAGCACCGTGTTATGATGATAACAAATCAAAATTACAGATAGTACATGAGCGGCAAATCAGCACTATTCCGTGAAAATTTATGTCTCTCCATACTTCTATATCGCATTTTTCTTACCCATTAAGCGAATGGGTCTGCAATGGTACGCATATAGTTCTAAACATTTAAGTACAAACGTAATAGTAGATCGAATTGCAACTAGCTTAACAGCTAAAATCTATAAAACCAACAAGAAATGTATAAATAATCACGACACATTCATATTATAGGCGTATGGACAGCAAATTGAAGAACAGCCAAGGAATACTATCCCAGAATCAGAACTAGGAAGACAGTGTCGCATGATCGCGAACTATACAGCGTCGAATTTAAATACACTATTACTATAAAGTGACACCATTTCATTACAGAGTTTTCGCACCGTACGACTCATTGATTGTGGGGCAAGTTAAGTTTCAACACGTACAGAGGCGCAGTCACGAATCGAACAGTCGACAATGAAGTGACACGTTGCTGCCGCGTTGACGACATGATTAGGGCGAAGTCACGATGCTTGATATTCATAACCGGGGAATCGCTTTGAGACTTTTAAACCCCGTTCCTCAGCGCATTGCAAATCCGCGTACATGATTAAGTGTTCCATCGTGCGCCAGATTCCAGACGTTCCCCCGACTGTAGCTTGATTTTAGTCGACAACGGATTTATCTCAAGTATATCTTCGAGATTTCCGGCAAAGATTTTACCAGAGTATTAATCCGAAGAATTATCGCGAATCCAATCCAAATAGTGGAACACGTCCGCGTAGGCGCCTGGTGATCCCCCGCCGCACGGTTCCTTCCCGAAAGAAGTGATACCGGCTAAGTACCACGAGCAGCCATCACCATTTCTTGACTGACATGCTAGTGGACCTCCGGAATCGCCCTGCACAAAAGAAAAGCGTTGAGACATGGAGTGACCACTGCTACAGCAGGGCCCACTATCTAATTCTAAAGGACAATAAATTGTGCCTGTTATATGAACATGTTTCTGAGGTCTCCTTTGACGAGGTTTCACGTTTATGCGCTCGATGATGTGTGCTTGTGTGTGTGTGTGTGTGTGTGTGTGTGTGTGTGTGTGTGTGTGTGTGTGTGTATGTATTTATACATGTATGTATGTATGTATGTATGCATGTGTGCGCGTGCGTGTGTGTGTGTGTGTGTGTGTGTGTGTGTGTATTGTTCAAAAATAACTTTATTCCTGGATTCCAGCGATTCAAGCTGATTAAATAGTCAGGTTACCCTCAAAAACGCTGCACACCAAATTTGGTTCGATTCTAACAAGTATAAGACAAGTACAAGACTCCGCAGATCCAATTAAATTTTTTTATTAGGGAAAATTTTTTAAAAATTCAAACTTTTCTGTCAACCCCATGAAATTGTTGAGCTGTCTTTAAGGACGATGCAAAACAAATTTGACTCAATTCTAACAAATAGAAGGGGAGTTATTTGAGTTAATCGTTGATAATTCTCGGATTATCACCGATCAAGGATAATCCGAGAATTATCAAAGAAAAACTCACATAACTTCGCTTCTACTAGCTGGAATTGGGTCAAATTTTTTTGCATCGTCTTTGATGACAACTCAACAATTTCATGGGGTTGACAGAAATTATTTTCCCTAATAAATTGAAAATTTGAATTGGATCTGGTGAGTCTTATACTCATTAGAATTGAACGAAATTTGGTGTGTAGCGTTTTTAGGGTAACCTGACAATTTAATCAGTGAATGGATGGAATCCGGGAAAAAAGTTATTTTTGAACATCCCTAGCCTGTATACGTATAGTCTACACAGGGAAGGTTAATCGACGAGAGTGCATGTGAGCGATACATTACAACGTACCTCGGTGAAAGCATATCATTGTGTTTTTCAGGTAGCAGCAGTGACTTTCTGCTGAATAAATTTGCCATGTACTGTAAATTAGCGATCGCGTAGGCGTTTCGTCAGATGGAGTGGGATGTATGAGGAACAGGCTATCTCACCGCAATGATTGCGATAAAAAAGTGCGGTAATTGCTGGAATGTCGAACGGAATATGTAGAGCGAGATAGTCCGCTAATATATTGGCCAATTCAATTTGATGAGCACTTTTGTAAGAATAGTTGGCTAAAATCATGATACGATCACAGTGTTGTATAACTCTGCACCTACCCTACAGGCATCGGCACGCGCCAGCTTTCCCGGTCCGGCGCATATGTTTTCTCTCTTGTAAAAGCTTTGGAATATTGAACTGCACTGTTCCGGCGTTTTAATAACCAACGGAACAATTTGTAGAGTCTCGGATGGTTTTTCGCTGAGCGGACCTTATCGTGTGAGAAATCGATTTAGTTCAATGCATCTTCAAAACAAAACCAAGAGCACTCACGCGTCGCTCCAAAGCCTGTTATGTAGCAGGTTTTTCCTAACTGCGTTTTCTTCGTGGGGAGGCAGAGCGGGCGAACGCTGGGCGTGTAATCCGCCGACTTGGCAAGCTTTATAAGAGCGACGTCGTTGCGAATATTAGCCATTCCGATTAATCTGATTAAAAAAGTGTTGTGTAAGTATGAGCTATGAGTGCAGTGCAGCGCAGTCAGTAGATTTCCGAGCAGAACAGCCTGAAACTCCTCGGTGACACAGCCGTCAACAGGACGCGTTTTCTGTCGTTCATAGTGGATGGTGCGAGCCTATTGTTCATGTTCGCGTTATTTATTGGAGCGCCATGTACTTAGATGTTCACTGGGGTTGTTCAAATAGATCTGGCGAATCTTTCGAAGTCCATGACATCACTTTCATATCACACACTGCCTTTGAAACGATCAAATATATCTAGGTCTACTGAATATTGATCAAATCACTATTTCACAGGGTTTGACAGAAATAAAACCTGAAATTGCATCCAATCTTAGGTACAGCACAAATATGGAAATATTTATGGAATCCAAGCTCTTTTGCAGCCAAATAGATTCTCTTGAAAAAGTATAATACAAATCAGAGCTACATATACTATAGCACTCCCTTGCATTCTATACATACGTAATTTCAGGAAATGCATCTTACGAGAACGAAGGATGTCGGATAACTTTGGCCAATTCGCGTACTTGGATAGATTTGTCATGGATATGGCGTCGGTCGGACACGCCGAGATAGATTTTGTTGCTTTCGTCCTGGTCTGTCGATCCTACTTTACGTCTGAAATCACAAACGTCAAAACAATCCATCCGAACGGCAAAGATTGGTGTCAGCTACTCACACCATGCAGTGCGCCGCTGTCAAAACGTAGTTCTTCGATATTAGGGTCCCTCCGCACATCTTGTCCCCGAAGGACACAATCGCGTGCCACGGCGACTGGTCGATGTCGATTGACTCCCCGCAGAACACCCGTGCCAACGGCTGGACATATTGCTAAGATCAATAAAGAGAACGCTATTGCTGCTATAGACATGCGAGCAGCATTCCAAAATGACGTGATATCATGAGAAATGACGTCATTTGCTCACCGTATTTAGACATCGGGTCACCTGAGGTTCAACGCATCCGCACTGCTTTTCTTCGGGTTTCTTTTCTTGCGGTATGATCCCGAATCCGCGGCCCCAAGCGAACTGCGGCTCGTCTGAAATAAATGTGAAGATAAATACAACATATACAACCTTTTACACTGGAGTGGCATTACAGAAACTATTCCGATCGCCGCTGTCTACCACTAGTACTACACCGAAGCATAATTACAACTAGTGCTACAATATTCTACTAAAATACAAATTGGCAAAACAAGTGTGCTTTCCATGCCACACCAAGCAGGGATTCCATGGAGGAAATTGAGTGGTGTCAAGCTCGGACACAAAACTCTAACAAACTTTGCCATGAAGGGTTCCAGAGTTTTGATACAGCTGCTATATGTATGAATTCGGATTATATAGCGCACAGTATTCGATACTTTTAAAAATTACAACATGTATACCAATTAAAATACTCAGAAATACTTTGATTTCAAATAGTGTTCTATCATGATATTATAGGTAAAGGGAGACAAAGGAGCGAGTGCCCGTACAAGAATCGCTGTCTATGGCTGAACTCATAATGCATATGCAAGTTTTCGGGAAAAAGAAGTATTCTGCATGTGGTCAGTCGACGTGACAGGGCTTTTTAAATTTCATGAAACTTTCCCATTTGTATTCAAGTACATTTTAAAGCACTATATAATTCCTATTTTGTCTCAGTTGGTAATGTAACCTTGAACAGACGGAGGGGCACAACTTTTCAACAATAATGAAATGAAATTCTAGACGTCATTTGGTATCACGATCGCTACTGTATTGTCAAATCCAGAATTGAAAAGAGTTCTATTATGACAGCGAATTGCACGCGGACGGGGTTTGTTATGAGCGAGTATCACACAAATATTTCGTCTGATAGTTCCTGATCACGAGTGGCCAATATTGGTGAATATGGAGAAGTTCCCGTGAAATTGAAGAAGCAATATTAACATATTTTACCATGAAGTGGCTGGTACACAGGCGTTACCAACTCAGCATCGTAAGTCTCCACCGGATTCACATCGTTGACAGGCCTAACGTGCGAACTGCCAGCATGTGGTTTCTTCATAGTACGCTGAAAAACATCAGGTTCGTGAACGCTAACCCGCGACCTGCCAGCAATGTGAAAGACCTACCCTTGCGGTGTAATTTATCGGAGTGACTTCGTTGTTCTTGTAGTAACACCAGTATGTGTCCAGCTCACTGCTGTCGTAGCAGCATCCTTTAGCGTCGCATTGGTCCGGCGTAATCCCGCGATATCCGCAATCTTTCCTGTCACTCGCATCCACAGCACAGCTGTCGAGACTTTTCACAGTGTCCGTGTTGGTATCAGTGTTCTGAGGCTCAGCATGCTCTGGGAAAAGCGAGCTCGTTGGTATCAGAAGCGAAATGGTCACATAGGTATTCTTGGTGCTTGTCGACTACTTATGGTCACTTACCAGGCCAATATTTTCATATTTATTCCGTAGCTACCGACTTTTATAGCACGGCCCACTTCTATAGGCTTTTTTATAAGACACCGCTTACACGGATGAGATGGCGAATAGAAGCCTACATAAACCTCCAACACTTAAGGTTAAGGAGGAATTCAGGAGTCGACCTCGGTCGGAATCGAGCCCATTGGCGTGGCAGCTGTGCACTGTGCAGGTGTCCCTGTGCATGGATTTTACCACTACGCTATATCGCCACTTGTCACAAAAGGTAAAGGTCCGGAATGTTGTCAGTTCAGTTTATTAGTATTCTCACCAGTCAGTCAGTCATTAAGTGATGAAACTGCATGTATTTGACCTTGAATGTGGACAAAGGACATTTTCGATGACTTGTCGGATTATCTGTGAAGTATAGGCCTACTGTCCCAAAGTCTAACTAGGTACTTCATATTTGACAGGCCGTGTCTTGTAATTTGTACGATTCCGACGTGAAGGAGTCGTTGAGTTTTTGCCGGAAATTAGCCACAATGGAAGTGATACAAGCTTGCCGATCATCTTCGTACGCTGTCGTATCGAAGCCCAAACCGGTAATCGGTTACTATCTGATTTAGCGCACGTGAGCGACGACATATTATGTCAGCCTCTACACAAAGTATACGATCAGAGATAGAATTATAAATCTACTGCATACCTCTCAAACTTGCGATGAATGTCCGAACGCCATCGATGAGCTCTTGCTCGGCGGTTTTCGACTCCGTATCTTCTGTCGACTCTTGCCTGGTGGACGGGAGAATGTGGCTTTTTTCGCCCAAATACGCATCTATCTTATTCCTTAATTCATTCAACGCCCCGTCCAGTGTCAGTCGTTCGTTTTTCATCAAGCGATTGACAACATACCCGACGTCTTCGGCTGAACGACATAATTTAAATTTAAGAACGCAATAACTCATTATCATTTCTGGACGTTTTAGTCAAAAAGCACAATACCAACAAATGTGAAACGTCTGTCTTCAGGAAACCGACATTCACATGCCAATACCTTCGTTGGAATTCATTTAGTCCTCGACGCAGAGAAATTAACCTCATAGGCACTTTCGTGTATAGAGCGTTGATGATATGTTCAGGTAACAAACTGAGTTTAGAACTTGACAACATCCGCAAAATCTTACTTGATAACGGTTACCCTGAACACGTCATCAACCGCGGCATAGAGAGGAAATTACCTCAATTCAACGCAGAAAAATCAACAGAGCCCACCGAACGAACAATAAAATATGTTTATATCCAATATCCATCTACCTTGGATTGGTCCCATTTCCACCCGCTTTGAAAAACAATTGATTTCTGCGGTCAGTAAGTGTTACGACACAGTCAAAGTCAACGTGAGTTTTACGACTGCTTCCTTCAACACGCAAAGACGTGCTTCCTGCACTTCAACAACGTAATGCAGTGTACGAACATTAGTGCCACTGCGATTGTGGCTACGTGGTCAGAACGTCAAAGCGTTTGCAGGAACGCATAAAGCAACATGTCCCCAGATTTATAAGAACACGTGCATCAGGCTCGGTGAAAAGCTCACCCTTAACTGATCCACTCAAGCTTGATGCTGAGCGACCAAAGGCCATCAATTCTGCCATCGGCAAACACCTGTCGGATAATCCGATTTGTGCGAATAATTATCGAGACGACAGATTTCGCGTCACTGGGAAGGGTCGTTCACACTTCCATTTGTGTGCCTTGGAGTCGACTTTTATCAAAATGCACCAGCCAAAACTCTGTCAACAGAAAGAGTTCGTGTACCACCTGGGAATAGTGCATTGAACGCTCTCTCATTCGAAATTTCATGCTGGTGACATCATATTTTGTGATACGATTGTTAATATACAATGTTCTTTCCAATTCTCTGCTAGTTGCTGACGATTACCCCTGACGAGTGAAAAAATATTCGGGTTCATTTCAATATGAATATACTATTCTATATTTTAAATTGTAAGTTTGCACATGAGAATCAACGTTAACTTATAAGCTGTGCTGTGTCAAAACGGAAGGGAAATGTAGGATGCTGCAGGCCATATTGGGCTGTTTTCAATTGGGCTTGAATTTTCCTACACTGGATGTGTTGACATGACCTTGACATATATTCGATGTGCTTGTTATGCCAACTAAAATTTTGTTAATTCATCTCACTCCTGAAGCGAGGAGTCCTTCATTGACAGAATATTTTGCCGATCCGATGTGATTTAGAAAACATAATTTATATTTTTCTATACTATGGTCGGTATACTCACGCAAGCATTTGAATCGCCTGCCGTTGTCCCACTTGGTGTCGCTTTTGCATATCGTTTTATCTGCGCCTACTTCGACGTAGCCGCTGTTGCATCGAAGTTGACACGTCGATCCGACTAACGTATCCAGAGAGCAGTTGACCGCGCCGTGGCGGACACTGTATATCGCGTCGGAACAGGCCGCTGAACATGATGTTTGTGATTTAGATAAAGTCGTGGTGCGCCCAACAACGTTTCCACCACAAGTTGATATTGATCATTTATTGAAAATGACTCATAATTAGTTGATGCGTCGTATTTTATAATGCGCGTTTGCATCCATTCGAATAAAATAAATAGTATGCAATCTCGCTAATAGTAGAGGTCTTTTTCTCACGCTGATATCAAGATCGAGGTGTGCATGGCTGACTTGACTATAGTATGACTATTCTATGACTAGTGGCTACGCATCATAATTTCGTGAATCGATATAATATATATTTTATATTAGTTGTTATGTACTATATATACAACTATAGTTGACATTGGGTAGTTATTCTGGGGCGTAACATATATCTTCTCGCAAGCACAGACAGGAGCAGTAACATTGCCCCAACACGAAGGCAGAGATTACACCTCGGTTCGCGAGCCCAAAAGAAGCACTGCAGAGTTTCTGTGAGTGGTCACTGGTCAATGCTCACAGCCAGGCCTAAATCAAAACAGAACTGAATGACGAAGCGCCGTGAACGAAACATCTAATGTCTAAACTAAACTCTTTCCGCTAAGTTATACCCTATATTTGACGGTTTCTCGCACCTTCGAATGGGGGCAGGACTATTCGGTGCTTGCAGTTTCGGCACAATCGGTTTCGACGCCAGGACAAACAAGACATATCAAGTTTATGCCAACCTGCGGGTGGTCAACTTAGGTCAAGGTTTTATACGGCATGTCGTTCAAGTTCAGGTCGGTTTAACGCTACCCTTCTTTAGCGCATATTTGCGTCACATATTCGGTTAAAATAGATATGTCTTGACATGTTCACTGTCCACTTGTCCAGGCGCCGAAACAGCCTGTGTCGAAATGGTGGCGCCGCATAGTCTCGTACACTCCTTTCGAATAGTAGTTGGGCCTTGTAAACCTATTGAAATTGCGATAATTGATAATAATTGATATATTTACTCAATTAGTCCAAGATCATGTGCGATGGGGCCGAAATTGGTTACGTTCTTGATTCGCGTGTTGGCCGTTTGGCGGTTGGTATTTACCTCACCGCGGTACAAACCCCGTTTCCCAACTGATCTTCGAAATATCAGAATTCAATAATCATTCACGCAACGCATTATATTTATCGTTCTTGAAAGTATGCGCGGCTAGCGTTACTGCCAAACACCAGATAAATTATCGTAAACAATCTCAAATACAGTGTTCGTGAGGGTATTCACGTCGGGTAGGCTTACAACATGCTTTTTAACGATTCAACAATGGCAGAACGCCATCACTATTATCAAAAATAAAGATGCCCAAAGTATAAACTGTCACTCTATGCCTCCGGGCTGAAGCGTTTTAAGGTATATCCAACCGTTCCTGAAAACCATTACAGGCATCTTAGTAACTTCGCATATCGATGGAAAATAAGATCGGTTTTAGATCCGACCATTGTTCCACTTTGTAGTTTGTAATATCATCTTTCCAAAACCGAACCAAACGATTGGATGAGAGTATCATCTTATAATGTAAATGGTTTTTGAAGAAAACATACACCAACACGTGATAGTGAGCCATACTATCATATCAAAAGTCATTTCCTAAAACAGTAGGGCATTGATTGCCAGGAAAGTACTCCGCCTTGGATTACATGAGGCTATTAAGTGCACCGTATGGATCATATATACTTATATATTTATATATAACAGACGAGTTATGCACATTGCACACATAGGCGCAAAAAAATCCGATAAAACGCTTTCCGTACCAGGATCAACTGTACTTCTACATGACACAGCATTCGCTGCGTCACCCTGTCGTTTCGGAATGAGGCATCGATTTACATATGTCACAAAGCAAGTCATTGACTAAAGATTAGTATGTCTTACGGTGGCAGCCTTCGAATATGCCGTGGCATCCCACAGAGAATGCGGATCGGATTCTTGGTGACGTGTAGTTCCCCTTTGAGAGCCCCGGCTTTGTTCCCTCTTTGCAATGCTTCACGCATATTCTCACTGATTTGAATTTCTGGAATACTGCGATCCCGGCGTTCTAAACGAAAGCTTATAAATTACCGTTTATCTCGACGTCCCCGCAAGTAGGTTTGATAGTACCCAAGCCGGCCTTTGTCGGTTGCTCTCAAGGCCTTCGTTCCGTAGATTTACGTGGACAACAGTGTTCAAACTATTTCTATTCTTAATGCAGTATATTTTAACATCGCCGCCATCGATTTTCAGCTCAAAGTGATTGAAGATGAAGCAATACGGGTTTAACTCTGCGGGACCTGAACAGAGAGAGGTAGGAATTCGTTATTTAAATGAGTCTTGAAAGGGTGTACTAAACGTGTACGGGTATGGTGGTTGAAAGAAGTCAATCCCATTATTATGTACTTGCTTTGTTTGTTTCGTGGGGTGGCGTCGTAATTTTAGAATGAAATCGTGACTGTGCGAGTGTCCGTCCGGTATATGTCACTTCAATTGTTGATGATTCACGCGAAAAATTCCAAGGATAAGCTTTGAATAGATGTAGCTCTCCTGGTTAACGTATGGGGATATGTTTTGATGTGGTATTCAAGTTTTGAGTATATATTGAGTGTATAGGTGTATCTATTTTAATCGCACGGTTCTTAAATGAGGTTTGCTTTGTACACGCGGTAGTTCAAGACAACGAGGTGGGTGATCGGATTGGTACCAATAAACATGTTTTTGATGTCAAAATTTCATATAAAATAGATCAACGGCTCTGATTTCTTTCGCTTTACGACCGCGCAGGAATGTGTCCTTTACCACAAACCCAGCAATTTAGAAGTCGACTCACTGCGAATCCAATTAGTTAATGACGCGAGGCACGCGACGGATTTTGGAATCGAGTCATAATCGTGTTTGTATAAGGCCTCCGCGTTAGTTGAGATATGCTAACATAGTGAACTCTGTGGGCCGCTTATTTATAGTTATTTTGAGAATTACAGAAGAGACAATCCGATGTAAAACTTATGCGCTTCCATTAAATACGAATGTATGTCCACATTGTCCACCAGTCAAATAAGTTACATCATGAGTAAGACCGCATCTGATAGTTATTCCCGTCAGTCGGTGTCACTTGCCAGCGTGGCATGATTGAAGCACGTCATTTATGTCTGTGACATGTTCTCGGAAATCCAATTCATCATAGATTTTGCCGATAAATCCTTGAAATGTAGCGAAAATTAGATAATGATGTTATTGCGGTAACTTTTCTGCATACATAACAATTATGGAATTAGTTAGGAATACGCTGGTTGCTGATATTATAAAATCAATTTATACTGAAATCATGAAGTATGTTTCTGCATACATATCGAGAAACAATGCTATAGTTTCGTAATTATAAACACTCTTCTTCATTAATCCTATCGGTCAGTGTAAAGAAGTATAGACAAGTCTCCTTGATATAGCACATCTCGCATGGTTGTTGTTGATGCCATTAAAAACGCAGGAAACATTGACCTCCGCCTCATGGATACTTGTCTCCAACAAATAAGCTTCGTTCTTAATTCACTATGACTTCATTAACTTTACACACACCAAAAAGAGGAAGGGGTAAAATATCACGCAGAATTACACTTTGACGCTGGCAACAGTATTCGAACCGCTAACCGGCGTCATCATTTTCTCTTAATGTGTGGAAAACCCTTTTCAGAATACGTAGATATTGGACACAGGCGTATATCTAGCGAAGAGAAAATTTGGGGTTTTGAAAAAACTGATAAATCAAACTATTAGACATCTCACATTATGCTTTCACAAACTTCAAACTCGAGTAATTCACGAATTTTTCACATTCTGCTCGGGAATGCCGCTAATTGGGGTAATCAGCCGCACCTCAATTTTACGCCATTATCTTCGCTTCTGTTTGAATATACCATCTCTAACTATACTTTGGCTACATCTTACAACTGCTAGTTAAAAATATGCATCTCGAGTATCCATGCGTACCAGCGTTTTCTTGCAAATGTTCAATAACGTGAGCGCAGATTTTTAATTATTTGACCGGCGACCCGTCAATATACCTACATAGCTAAAACATAGTGTATATCATAATGGAATTGTAGTTGACAGTGGATGGCGCTCTGTTGTTGGTGTCAAATGGAGATATGTAAATGGGACTTTCATTCATTCATTCATTCATTTTTTCATCGATTCAGAAACTCCACAACGTTGCGACACAATGAAACGATAGGAAGGTGTCGAAACGAATTGGACTTCAATCTAGAAACAGACCTCGCTCAGATAACAGTTCGAAATAGAAGAATACATACACTATTCAATTTATACGTGATTACATTTATTATCATCACTGTTTGAATAATGGCGCTTCTGACCCATTAGGTCATTTCCACCACGTGTGTGGCATAAGTATAACATCGACAGAAGTTCACAAGTATTTCCCACACGATAAGATGAATCCCACAACTGGGGTTACGAATTGGGGAGAGGCGAGAACGTTTCTGAAAACACGGTGCTATAACAAGTACACGATGCAGCGAGAAATCGACGGTGGAAATCGAATGGAACGAATGAAATGCGATACGCGATAAAACCATTTATGAGAAAATAAACAGGTCGGATTTTAGTTTAAAGATATATATGTATATATAACCATTACTGATGTCACAGATAAGAGATAATCGAAGTAAACCACATGGTCACTGATGCTAAAACCTTTAAGCTATATGCGTTCGAGAGGTGATCTATTTTGTTACGATGCGGGTATTCTCGTGCACTATGCGGCGGGTCCGAACTATATGCGTTATGTCTGCATAAATTTATAATAAACATTGTGCCTATAATCAGGACTTATGCCCACTGATTATGTGTACTAAGGTCATTAGATCACTCCAGTGAACTGCGCTGCCTTATAAATCCCTTTACATACACCCACCTACAGACAACGATCTATATCTGAAATAGTTCCAAGGATTATGCGTAATCGAATAACTGCCGCTAACGGTACATTCTCAGCCTGCTGCCGCTTATAGCCAAAACACGCGGAATACGAAATATTTATAAGATCGGCAAATATTGCGGTATATTCCATCAATCAAGAATCAAAACAAACATAGCTCGACACCTGTGACAGGATCTCGGCGAGACCTTGACTTTTGTAAGTTTTAATAACGTGGGAACAAATCTGATCCGCCACTGCGCAGTGCAGTGCACCCTGAACTAACATTGAATTCCAGGAATTTTTAATGCGAAGTCCATGGTCATGGAAATGTGTTAACTGACGTGATTAATGATAAGGTTGTAGTGTGCACCATTTACGAGCGCTGCATAGCCAGCGAATATAGTGTTCATTTCGTAAATAAACACACGAGGGTAGGTTGCAAGTATATGATATCACCGGCGGCTATCATTTAGAAGTTGTATCCAGCATTAGCATCGCATTGCCAAAGCCGCGAAACCTTAGCCTGCAGGTATTTAATATTACCGTATTCACTAACCTAATCATAACTTGCAAACATGCGACTTATTTCCGTGCGGATACCAATAACTTATTCAGTGCCAAGTTCCCGTCTATATTAATAACCGGTATAATTAAGATGGCAGCATGCAAGAAACTTGAAGTAAAGAGGCCATACATCAGGGGTCGGCAACCTTTTGCTAGTCACGGGCCAGACATCGATTGTACAACTCTTTGGCGGGCCGGAATTATCATTTTTATTATAATTCACACTCACTTTAGGGGGTCGCCAACTTAAAATAGTCTAGGATCACTTTCCAAACTTGATAGACGCCGCGGGCCTCACGATTTTAATGTAAACACCTAATATTTGGCATCTGATGAGCTTTTAGCTAAGGTGAAAAGGCATTATATCAATGTAACGTGTGGTTGTCTACACGTGTGGTAAAAATATTGTTAAAAAGAATCGCTGCTTCACCTTAATACAGCACTATGAATTATACGTATAGAAAGGAAAGGACGTAGTCCATTTTTGTCGTTGATTTTTTTTTTGCGGCATATACGCCCATTCATAATATAGGCCTACATACACGCGATCTGTGCATACTGCATACGCATGCCATCAGTGCGTGGATGTGCAATATTTGTGCATATGCCGCTGGACGAGGAAGGTGGATTTCTAAGTCTTGCATCCAGCGTTACTAATCAGGTCCTTGATCTGACCCGGCCAGGAATCAAACCCGCGATCTACCGATCAAGAAGCCGGACGCTTCACCTTTACGCTATCTTGACGGTATTTATCGTAGCATGATGTATAGTGTTTAAGTTAATATTTGCATAATACCGTGGCACGACAATTGAGCTAAATTTGAACTTGAGCTGGGGGGTCCGCGGGGGTGCGTGATCGTTCAAAAGGGTTCTGTGAAGACAAAAAGGTTGGGAATCACCGACATAATGGATCTACCTTACGCTCGAGACTGCCAGAGCATCTCCAAGTCATCTTGACACCAGCAAATCGACGACCTATCAGCATCCATGCAGTCGCAGCAAAAGCGCGACCAGCTATCGAGTGCGGGGCATACTACAAAATATACGTCATGCTATTTGGAGGTTTAGATGTTTTTCGGGCCCCCTGAAAGTGCTTCGTGGACCCCCGGTTGATAACCACTGCATTGTGTTGACCATGGCTATATAGTTGCTAGTAAGAGCATCGTGGGCGGGGTGAATTCTGTTTCATCGGCCTGTCGTCTTTTGCGAGCACGCTATATGCAATGTCAAAGTCATTTTTAGCGAAAAATGGCGATGTTGAAAGCGAGAGAAGAAATCTTTGCGGAAACGATCAAGATTTTAAAAAAATAGTATTTCAAGCATTGATATATATTTTCCGAAATCTGAAACCAGGTCGCGGGCCGAAAAAAATACAATGGTCTATTAGGGTGTTTTGATATAGTAGAAATACCACACTATTTCCAAACAGTGCCAACACTGCAGTTTGGAACTCCACGGGAAACGGCGGGCCGCATTCTCTTGATAACTGATTATCATGTCGCGGGCCGGACGATTTCGCTTGGCGGGCCGGATCCGGCCCGCGGGCCGTAGGTTGCCGACCCTTGCCATACATGGACGATTTATAATACGAGCGACAGGGAAGAGATTTGAGGCATATGTAACGTGCATGCCCTAACAACCAAATTTTCATGGGAAACAGATTGCCAGAAGGACAAAGATTCGCCTGCCTGTAATTTTCACGTCATAAACACGATGGCGATGTGCGGCCTTCAAGTATGGCGTAGTAGGCACAATAGCAAACTGTTGTATTAAACCGAAGTAAAGTACATTTGAACATAAACATAAATATACATTGTATGGAATTAACTTCTCAATTGCAGAATCAATATTGTAGACATAGCGACATGACATCGCAGGTCTCAAATGACGTCTGCCGTACGTCACTACTTCTCTCAACATCAAATGTCTGGAGATTCAGATATGAAGCAGAATGATAAATTATTTTAGCATCAATTACGGTAAGAACATATATGTATATATAACCATAGTTTCGCCCGCATATAGTCCATACAGGAGGCCATCCGACCACTGTTAACTTTCGCCGAATATCCATTCATTTACTTCTTTATGCCGTAAGTCGCAACCCACACATGATATACATTACTAGATAGTGACGTATTTCATGATATTGAATAAAAATGACTGTGTAATTGTGTGACTCATAAATTGGCGAATCTATTTGCCTTTCTTCGTATGACACAAACGAAATTACATACACCTACCTCTCGTTATCGACTCAAAGTAGTCGTGATAAAATGTTTGAACGTTTACGTTCCTGAAGAGGCTCAAAACTTCATCGAAGTTATCATTCCACGTCGATTTTTCGGGATAAATAGCTGGGTGGGATCCGTGACCGTCAGTACGGTGTAGCCTTGATATCGTCACCAGCGATATTATTTGAAAGGCACTCCACAGAGATTGCTGTCCTGCTATTTTCATCTTGTATTAGGAAATATAAAGATGTTCCAAGCAAACCTCGCGGTATCGCGTTCTCGCAGATATGTAATGTACGTCGGCAGCGGCGGCGTTTATAAAAAAAAGAGTTCTCTGCGGAGCTCGCTGAAAAAAGGAAGTGGGCTCAATCTTAATATAGAATGATTCATCTGGCGCGCTGCGTCGGAAACAAGTTTGATAGTCTATCACAAGTCTGGCATTGTTGCCGCGTGACGAGTGACATTGATTTTGAAATTTTGCGTAAAACCCAAATGTCCCGCTAATTCACATAAAAACCCGACAATCGCCTGCGTCATGCCGCGTGCGAAACTGTTTTGTTCGATTAGGTAACCGGATATCAGCGTAGTTGACCGGTTGTGATAACAGACCGGTCGTAAAGTGGAATTTTCCCCAATTATTCGGTCATCAAGGCGAGATAATTCTTGATTGGTCGGATGAATGTAGCACGTTTCTGAATCTGGCACCTGCACCTCAAGCCTATCCCCGCGTCGTCCGCTAATCCGCGGAGCGACGTGGCGGTTTGTTTATTGCCAAAGTCGTCATTACGCACTTTGTTGCTTTTGATGTACTTTACCTTTGAATCGGCGGATAATTAATTTTCTGAGACAGAAAGTTCGTCTCATCGCGAGACAGTAAATATTTCCCGAATCTTGCTGTTAGTATTATGCAAGCACTCGAGAACTTCAAATCCGCCGAGCAATCATCACGATTCTGTCGGCAGTTACTTACGCGGGAGAGTTAGTTACAACAGCAATAGGTGGTCGAAATGCGGAACGCAAGGACAGCACTTTCGAATCTTCACAGCGCCTTGCTAAGTTGCTATTAATGAGTTTAGCCTATCACGTTCCCAGTTGCATGGAAACGGCATTGTCATGCATATTATCGACTATCTATCTGTGTTCAACTGCTATGTAACAATAGGGACTGGAGATACTATCGCGCAGCCAGTACAATGGCTTGATTTTGTAACAATGATGATTAAAGCCGTACGGGTGTCTGCTAATCCTTCGCGGAATAAGGCACCGCGAACAGCGCTCGCGAGAACTCAGTAAGTTCACGTGGGTTGAGTTGAATGTCGATAACGGTAATGAGTATCTTACAACCTTTACTATCCAAACGCATGGCTCTGTGGACAGAAGTAGATTTGCTACAATTATACACATTGTGTACTTTATGACAGCATTGTCACGCAAATTTGGCATCGAGGATTACATCATCGTTGTTGTTTCATAATTTAATTAAAATCAAGCACAAGACTCTTAACTCGATCGATTAAGCGTGTAATTATTCACATGAAAAACGAAACAATTCCCAGGCCATTGGTGACGCTGCGTGTGGAGGCTAATTCGCGGATATCGAACAGTCTCTACATTAAATCGCGTAATTTTGAGGGGTCTCGGGCTAAAAACAAATCGGTACGCTTGAACTAGCAAACTTATTACGCCTATGGAAGGGGAGTATGATCCTTCGTGTTTTAGAATTTCTATATCATGCCGGTATAGTGTCTGTCGAAGGCGCGATTGAGAATTTGACGGCATGCTCGAACTTTCGCAAAACCTTTCTCAGTCTCCAAAATTTAATTATGCGCCGAGGACGTGAGTGTTGCGTCCCACGTCATTCCTAAAACCGGTCACGATAACAACTTACTTTCATTATAAATGCGCCGATAAAGATGATATCGGAGGAAAAGCTTCTAAAATGTCAAATATTCGTCAAGTCAGGATCAAATCCATCGAACAAGATGATACATTTTCGAATGCTATGTAAAACGAATACACCAAGTCATTATACGGATGATTATACGATTGGTAATTGCTGTGACCTTATCCAATGCTTTTGCTCTGTTGTGTAGAGTAAGTCAATTTGTCATTTCAAATTCACGTCTTTCAGAATGATTTGTTGACCTGCAAGAGTCAGTCGACTTCCCCTATATTTCTTACTTCTTCCGCATACATGAAAGCATATAGACCAGACGAAAGGTGTTCGTAGCAATGATAATGTCATAAAGAAGACCTATTCGTAACATTGACCGTCCGCGGGACGACTTTATTGTCATTAAAAACCGGGCCATTTTGATAAATGTAAAACCGATTTAGCTATTTTTGCGTCGCAAAGAGGTAGCAGGAGGGCTTATATTTGTAGTGAAATAAAGCAATAAATATCTGTCGGTGTAACGGCATTCAAAGACACACCACAGGATTTCGGGCCTCGATGCGATGTACTGCATGCTGCCACAGACAACGCAGTCGAGATTCTCTTCATCAATACCAAGACAAACAGGGTAACACAACAATGAGGCATCCAGCTACATGTTCCTGTGCTGGAATCGACAAATACAAATACCTTATTCGCAATGCAAAACACTTCGTATCGGCTAACGCGGTCAAATCTGTACAGACTGCATCATGTATGAAAAAGCGGCAAAATTCAACCCGGTTGACTTTACGATGGAATCCATCATAGCGATAGTACAAACTCGATATGACATCATTTCGAAATATGAAGCCGAGAAGGTCGATTCGGTAACGCCAAACTGTACATCGATCTCTAATTCATGAATGTCGCATAAGATCGGTACACGTTCAATATTAGCATGTCTCGTCGAGATATATATAATATTTATATATAGTAAAATTCTGCTAACCAGAAATCACTCTCCAATCTGGTCGCTGTAGATTTGAACCACGCATGGCTGCATACACAGTGTCAAACGTCATTTCATGTTATAAATACGCCCATCGTGGACAGATATAATAAAACACTATTGTGAGGTATCAAATTCTTCATTCAATGCTTCAACTACTTAACGCCATCATTGAACTCGAGCATGGATTCGTGTAATTTTTGCTGTGAATAATTTAACGTTTTGATATGTAGTACTCCTGATGGGATCGTTAAAATGAACCATTTACTCACTACAAAGTACAAACCTTCCACTTCTTGTTTCACCATCATCATTATTAATAATATTAATAATCAATATCATCAACAACGAATAATGCGTACATATATACTCCTCTAGATATATATAGTTTTTGTTGGTCAGTTTTGGTACAAGCATTGTGGCGAAACGTAAGGTTAGGAATTGGCAGATTTCTCACATTCCGTTTCGTTTGGACGTGGCGAGTGATTTGTTGCTGTCAACTGTCAACTTTAAGCAGCCTCGTGCCACGTTACGCCTGTGAATTGAGTGAATTTACGTCAGTAGAGACATTAGGTTTAATGATGAGGGCGGTCAGTCGTCAATGTATAGCCGCTTTAGTGTAAAAATAAACCACGAAATGCTATCATCCGCAAAAAGTCGTTTTAACAAAAATAATACCACCGCAACCGCGGATGACTTCTCTTTGAAAATGGTTAACAGCCGGTTACTATTCAAACGCGTGGCGCGTGCTAGATGGCAGAAATTTTGACCGATTCGATTTAACGGATGTTATTACACTTTAGAGAGGCCACACTGTATGGCGATCGATTTTGGAGTTCCTTGATTAGATTCATAAAGTCCCGGCAGCAGTTTGCCCGTTATTTTCAGCCGTCGCAATCGTATGTTGATTTCTGGAATGCTATAACTTCCATAATCAAATGATATAATGATTTGCATGTCGCCTGAGAGGCACGCGCTTCTATACCAGACCAGTAGACAAATGTCTTAATGTGACCAAATGTTATGCGTCTGTGAATTACACTGCCGAAGCGATTGCTCTGTGGATGTCGGATGCAGGCGATCAAAGAGATGCCAGGGGAACGATGGCAATTCCGACGAAAAGATGGACTTTCCAGATCAATCGACTTCTTGAGTGTTTGAGACTGTCGGACTTCGCAGAATTTCCGATTGCTATGCCGCCATAGTGACATGAGTGGCCGGCACGAATCACATCAATATGACTTGGTGTGACGCATATGTTGAGGTAAGCGGCTAGACAGCATATTGTTAAGAAAGTAGGGTGTGCTCCTAAAATATACTGCGCCTATTCCCTGGAAAATTAGCTAATTTCGTAGCCAAGCCGCGATTATTCCGATGTAAATTCCCGAAACCGGTTGGTACTAATTTTGGCTGTCCACGTGGCACATCGCGCGAATAGCGATCTTCAGTTATTTTTAGCGTTGAACCTTCGCATATTTTAGTAATTTACCAAAAACGTTTGAAATTATTACTGTTTGCAGAGTTTTATGCTTTGAACGTATCACGAAATAAATATTTTGTGTATACAGAAGCTTACCAGCTTACCATATGTGGTGTTGTTGTTGTTGTTGGGGGTGGTGGTGGTGGTGATGGTGTTTTTATGTTCATGGTATCTGGACTACATTGGTCATTTTACCACAGGCCGACATTCTTCATCATGACTCCCGAACTGCCCATTCCCAGGAGGGGCCACTTCCGCTCTAGGCTCCGGTAAGACACCGCTTACATATGATCGCATGATGAGGAAGAGCATGTAGGGAATCCTGGAGTTGAACTAGATCGGAATCGAACTCTCAACCAATTATATG
Source organism: Botryllus schlosseri (assembly GCF_051294905.1). Lineage (NCBI taxonomy): Eukaryota > Metazoa > Chordata > Ascidiacea > Stolidobranchia > Styelidae > Botryllus > Botryllus schlosseri. Next base: position 18,476,037 of record NC_137237.1, read on the forward strand.
TGATTCCCGTATAGGCCACCCCACATAAACGAAAGTATCACTGAAAACAATAGCAACTCAATTTTTGTATCGCTATGTTTCCCGCTCTTGGTAAACTTAATGTGCGTGGAATGGCATCCCTTTGTGTCATTTCATTGTTGGTAAATACGTGTGCTAAATTGACTGCTTCGAAGTATTCCTTCCCTATTATGTTGCCAGCGCAAGGCAGGCCGTTTGTGACTATTTGTCGCCATCAATCCACGTTGCAGGCCGATACATGGTTAAACGCCATTGACAATATGGCGAAACGCCCGAGATAGCGATCTCATATTATGTTATTCGCGTTTCATCGATGCCATCTCGGCTGTTATCGTGCTACGATCTGAATTGACGTGATACCGTAATGCATTAATTTTACGAAAAACACCACATCATGGACGATCGCCATACCATATTTCCCTACGCTGTCATCGCAGATCGTACCACAAATCTGCCGCGGCTATCGTGGGTTATCCAATCGCGATGAGCCGATGACCCTCGCCTATCTATCACGCTGCCGACCGCGATTACCACTATTATCTTTGCGAATAAGAAGTGATGGAATCGTAAGGATATGACTTGCTAATTGCCTATGGAAAGGCATGACGTATAAGCACGGAAGGAGTGAATCATCCTCGAAATCTGGTTAGATCTCTTCAAGATGTGCGGCGCGCAGTTCCGGTATAATTTGTGATCGAGACGCATTGCTAATTTGGAGACAAAACATTCCTTCATGAGAGTACACTTGTGATGATTTCTTTTACCACGAATTTCAGTCATAATACAATATATCGCTACGCGGACGAAACCATCCAATTATCTACGCTTACCATGCAATTAACAAACAAAAACCTTTTCGGCATATAGGATTCTATGATCCGAAAGTGCGTCCCTCTTTGTAGCACACGTTTTCCGGCGGGTGGTAATCGTGTCTTCTTTTGTAAGTATGTAGTATATTCGGAAGTGTGGCAACTTCTCGAATTTGTTTCACATGCTCGACCTTTTTTGTCTTATAATCGTTATAATACCACTGTGTCTCACAAAAGCCTAGAAGGAAAGTGGGTCTTGCTACAAGGTGGCAGTTGACGAATCATAATAAGCTGTATCGGCCTGGTGTAAAATGAGCATAGCTTTCGAAACACCATGAATACCTAAACAATAAAAACAACCACGGCCTGCGTGGGTTTGAAGTATATGCACATTCGAATACAATACATTCACGTAAATGCGTGATGTTATATCCTACGTAAAATATCATTTTAATTTCCTTTCAATGGATCATTTACTCGTTTCCTAAATGACTTGATCTTCAACGGTGAACGACGAAAACGGGACCAGTACATCCATGACGCCCTCGGGGCAAAAATGGCAAGCGCGTATTGTAAATTTTCTCCCTGAATTTCGGAAATATTTTATCTATCTAACCGGTACAGTAACAAGACCTGATCGCGAAATTTTACTTGATAGCCGGCGCAGGTCAAAGTATCGCTCAGTCACACGCATTTACCGATTTTGCCCGATCTCCACTTTCCTAGAAATCCACCTGTTGTACGGTTTGGCATGTGATTGCACCGACCGTTGAGCCCCTCATTATGACGCGCCACATTCTTGTCCTAGTTTGCGAAGTTGACCTTGAGTCCAGTTTGGCCCAAGTCGGATATATTCGGCGTATATAGGCTGCAGCTTATAGCCAGAGGGGGCAAAAGACGAGATTGCATTCGTCAAATTCTGTTTTTGTGGTCGTTGCTTCGCTATGTATCTGATAGCGGCTATAGCGACAGCTGTTGTTGTGCTTGCCAAAAGTTCTGACTCTACTCCTAGGCGCATATAGGTTCGTTTCAATGTTGGAATTTGTTATTGATTCTTCATTTCTGAATGCGAACACCCATAGTTTCTGGCTCTCCACAGAATTCAACCCATCATGAATAAAACGCAACAGCCAGAACTCTCAATGAACCAATTTTCCGCTTGTCTGTGGGCACCTATAGTCACCTACTCACCCACACCGCGTGTCGTACAGTCAATGAAACTCGTACGGTAGATAATTAATTTGCAAGTAGATATGTGATATGTGCAGCGTATATTTTGATCCCGTAACCGTAAATATTATTTGTCATAATATATTATTTAGTACGAAGGGGTTTCGCATATCGAATATGAAGCGTTGCAATCGACGATGCATGCCAATGAAAACAGCTGTAGTGTCATCGACACATCGTCTGAAATATCCAGAGGTGGTCAAAGTAGTCAGGAAGGCTACTCAAGTAGAAGTATAAGTAGCGACGCAAAAATCTACTCAAGTACCAGTAGAAGTAGTCTTTTTAAAAGCAACCTAAAACTACTTGAAGTAGAAGTAGAATTTCCTGTAAGTAAGTAGTTTTGAAAACGATCATAATACGTGTTCGCGTGGACTGTCAAAAGCTGCAAATTGAGCTATACGGAAGGTGCAGAGAGCTTGATTCATGTTGATGCATCACATGAGGTATCAACTATCAATTGTCCAGAGCATAAGCATTCGTCCGCATCATCGGATGCAAATGATAGTATCGCTATGGAAATGGCTATGGACACCAATCTTCGTTTACCCGAACACCCCGTTTTAGAAAACGTCACGGTGCGGCGCCCTCATCCACATTATAAGGCCCTTATTTAATTCGAATAGCAATACCAAGAAGCTGAATCGGATACGGTGTTAACTCTTTGCGAGATTAGTATACGTTAATAAAAAATATGGTGGATCGTAAAAAGGCCATACCACAGTGTAATTTTATTTTCGGAAAATAGAAGCATTACTACACTTACTTTTAAACTTCAACATGTAAGTTCTCCAGATCCAGACAAAGGAATGGAAACTAATTAGAACTCAAACCAATGATACTGCGAATTAAAAGAGAAATATAAACACTATACTTCTGAAAAGCCGGCAATGTGTTACACGTCTCTTGTCCAGATGGCTTCAACAGTGGTCTGCTAAAACAGGTCTCACGCTAAAAAAATCAGGGACGGCTTTTCCAGATTAGGGCACGCCATGCTGGGCTGCTAGATAGCAATATGATAGGTAAATAATATATTGTGAAACTACTAGTTTCAAAAGTTATTATGGGCCATATTTATTGTGATGAACTATTTCATATGGGCGACAATCCGGTGCGAGTAAACGGAGCCACGCTACCGCTACCAAAATTATAGCTCATTCACCAATACTTTCGTGAAAACATACTTGTCACTCCATATCTAATTTGCGTGAAGCGCGATGAAAAGTCTGGGCTTTCCTTAACTTTTATGAAAATTATATGTTGGTACTCCATGAAAACAGCCCCGAAATTCCTCAGTCTCTCCTTGGAATTGGAGGATTATACTTCTACTTGACAAACTGACGATAGCGAAAAGTAAGTAAGTAGATCACAAAATATTACGAAGTAGAAGTAGCGAAATGATATTTACTTGAGTAAGTACCACAAGTAGTGAACAACTACTTGAGTACTTCGAAAAAGTAGAAGTACTTCGTTACTGACCACCTCAGGTAATATCCTCAGTATATTGCGGGTTTGTATAGTGGATGTGACAAGGAAGCTATCACGCATCATAGCGAAATTTACACAGTCTTGTAAATGTTAAATATTTATCGCCGTGGAGAATAATCATCGCATCCCTAACAAAGGTTGCTTAATGCAGTATTACTCTATTGATTTATATTAAGGTATAGATTTCTAGCTGTCCACGAAGTGTAGTTACACGTATCATACGATTTTCATATTAACAATTCTTAAGCATCGAATTTCCAGATTTCAGCTTAAGATAATTTCGAAACGATGAACATTTAGATACATTAAAGGCAGTTCTGGATTTATCAAGCACACAGATTTAGATCAGATTAAAATTAGAGAGTTTTACGTAACTCATTGATGCCAGATAGTGTACAGTTCGTAATTTAAGCTTTGCGTATCTACTTGTGTTTCCAGTTCAGGGTTGAATATTAAGAACCGGGATTTTCGTGTTTACGATCACTCATCGATATGAAATGTCCATTCCGCAAGGTTGAAGCCGATCGGGCTATGGTCAGCAATATGTCATACGTGAAGACCAGGCTATAAAAGGGGACCCTCGACAGGGTTGTAATCACTCGAGTCATGACTCGACTCGAGTCAGACTCGAGTCGCGATTTTTGGGTGACTCGACTTGACTCGACTCATTTCCCAAAACTGAAAAATGACTCGAATCGAGTCAATTTGTGTATTGACTCGACTTGTACTCGAATCATTTCGCATGACTCGCACCAAGTCATGTAACTCGAGACTAGGTCTACCAAGACAGGCATTTCATTGTAATTTTAGAAGAATAGTAAAGTTATTACACTACTATTTTTTCGTCTATCAGTGCTGGTATACTTGAAAATGCTACCAGAAACTGTTAAAATTTAGGAAAATTAATATATTATGAACGCGAAGCATTCGATATCAGCGAGTAGAGTTGTAAAAAGTGGGTTTCACATAGCATTAGCGTGAAACTGAACAGTGAACATAATGACTTGGACTCGGGTCAAAACACTATGACTCGGACTCGACACTCTTCTCCGTGACTTGGACTCGGACTTGACTCGGTGGTGAATTGAAAATGACTTGACTTGACTTGACTCGAGTCAAAACTATATAAGTGAGATTGACTTGCGACTCGGAGCCTTGTGACTTGGTTACAACCCTGGCCCTCTATCAGCGAAACTTTTGAAAGCAATCTGTAGATTCGAAGGGCGTGTTAAGTTCTCAGTCTTCGTAGAACCGTAAACAGTTATGACGTCCTAACTCAATGTACGATGTCCTCATACGAATCGCAACACAATCCTGAACTTGTATTTTTTACTCTAATATATATAAAGTGTTATAACAATATTCAATATTCGTCAGATTATATTTTCAACCGCACAATTTAAGACACACGCAATGCGACGTAATGAAAAGATAAAAGGATGCCGAACGACCAGTTGCGGTTGCAGTAGCGATCTCTTAAACTGGCATCCACCCCGGCCAAGTGCCCGATTTCACAGTTCCTTTTTCGATGCTTGTCTCTATTCCGCGGCTCTATCTTGCTCTTTCCATTCCTTGTGAGTGCGTTCCTTCATCGGGTCTTTTTTGGGCTTTTTTTGCCGAGAGAGCATTACATTTACATGACATCGATTTTGTTATATATATGCCTACTGTATTTATATAATGAATCAGAGTAAAGAGCAGAGAGAGAGCATTGCATGACAACGATGGGGGAGCTAGTGGCGCAGTTCGTTGAACGCATGCGCTACAACACCAATGTAAGCGAGTTCGAATCCAGGTTTGGGTAAGTATCTATGTGTCGGAGGTGTATCCGGGCTCCTGATCGCCGACCTCACTGCGTATCTGTCCTACGAAAAGCCCAGACGGATCAAGTAAAGTCGAGCTTTGAATGTCAGCAACAAAAAAAGCCTGACGAGGAGGCAAGGAAGCGAGAGAGAAAGATGGTGAATGGATGCATTACTGGAAGTCACCCGCAAAGCGTACCGAAAAGCAAAAAGACAGCAACGAATATTACAACACTCAAAATCATGGCGCAAATGACATGAATAGGCGATAGGTTCAATAAAACGAACAAACATAATTCCAACCAGTGGTTCTTATAACCGTGGGGGGTGGTATTGGTTACGAACCTGCCGTGTTCCACAACTTAAGCCCGGATTTCAAGGCCCAAGTACACACAACTTTTCAGAACCAGCATCATGCATCCAGAATTCACGTCATAATTTTAACAAAAGACAAAAGACGGCCAGCCTATAACTTCCAAGGTCTGGTGTGCATTAAGAACCTGCCTGAGCGACAAACTTATCAAATATTCACCCGAGTTCTCTGAGCCACTCTCAGGGTTTCTATTGGGGTCAAAACAAACACTCAATTGATACATATGATTTGTGATGATTGCGGCTTTCTTGGCCATCATTGATGGCAGGTAATTAGGCCCGATCCGCAGTCGAATCGTGACCGTTGTGGCGCTAATTCGTATGCAGTGACGTTCCCAGGGGAGATTGGAATTTGAAATCGAAACCCCGTTCTTCGAAAATGCGAATTCTATGATAGAATCTCTATCTCAAATATTTGTAGGTCATTTGCGAACAATCGGTATCAGGCTGTTGCGTATGGGTCGGACAATACGATGGTACTTTCCAAGGTGAAGCCTCGCACTGGTATCTGAAAGGGAACAACAGAATCACAATGATTGCCGAATGCCCATAAATAATAATCATTATAACGTTTTCGTTTTGTGTGACAATTATATTTTAATGGTTTTGTTACTTTAACAGTCTGTTGATGCACATTGCACAGTTTATTTATTTTTTGCCAGTAGGCCTCGATAGTAATGTATTAGATCTGTAGTTAGATAGGTATTCTTGTAGACTTTTGTTTTTATGACTCAAGCGAAAATTTAGAGCTCCGCGAAGGCTTGCAAATGAGCGTAAGTGTTTCCCAAGTTAGTAAAGGTTCAGAACCACTGGTTTAGAAGTCGAATTAATCCAATAGAAGCTGTCTAATATCATATATATACATTAATTCTGAATGGTATAATGATATCGGGATAATATTTGTGACTCATATCAATAAGAGTAAAAAATGCTTCCATAATTGTAAGTATGGGCTGCTTCTTCATGAATAACGATAAAAGGACAACGGTTTTCGTACACCTCATCATCAGTAATACGTTATAACTACGAAGATGCTATCACACACATTACCAAAAATTTACGGTCGTCGATAGCAAATAAACTACTTCGCACTATCGCCAACTGATCCTTAAACATAACGAAGCCAGACACGAGGCGGTGATAATATATTCCCAGTAAATGTCATGTAACGTATGATTGCATACCTTTGTTACCATTCTAAATTTAACTCAAATATCATTCTCAATTATTCTTATTTAAGTTCGGGTATGAAATGTTAATAAAGACTGCGAAAGTTTGACGTGAAACCAAATTCTAGCTCCTCGGGACGGGAACTCAACAATTTATCACTATATATAGTTAGTAACTACAAATTCGATCAACTACATAATTATATATCGCGTCGCATCCCACGTGAGAGATTTCACTCTTTGATGATATGAGGCACTTGAAGTATGCACCTGCAATCCTGCATATTGCCGTTGGTGGCTTGGAGACACCGGCTTCCATAATTGTAAGTATGGGCTGTTTCTTCATGTACGGGTTCGTGTTGCTACAAACTCAATCGATTCAAACTTGGTATTATAGTAAATATCAACTTTTGTTCTTCCGATTATACGTAAACAAATAATTGTTGTCTCGTTTATGTCTTCGTGGAATGATGGAATGCAGGAAACATCTTGACAACTGAGGTTACATACTTGAATATTTTGATGATTACAGTGGTCATACACTGTCGTTGTCTCGCATTAAAATCTACATATATATTATTGGAATCAACTCTTGAAACGACGAAATCAGTAAGTTAAGTTCCCAACGTGATTCTTTCAAATCGATTAAAAATTGATATTGACTTGGCCAATGTTTAGAAAGTTAGATTAGATAGCGATCCACGAAATCCAATATTGTTTGTTGAATAAGGTTAGTTTCCGCGAAAGCAAGTGTACGAACATTGTGGATATCTGCACTGACGCGGCATAATTTACATCTACATTTTTTCGCGCACATATCGACATTTACGAATCAATTGTTATGAAAAGTTCGTGTCACGGCCGATGTAACAAGAGACAAAGACGATACGAATATAGCTTGATATGATCAGCGTTTAGCAGAATTGAAGCGCATTTTACAATACCACACCTCGCCTGAATTAGTGATGGTTTCATGAATTTGCCTTATGCGAACTCTTATCATTATAGGTTTGAAATTACAGATAATCCAGAACATTAGACTAAATTGACCATTTGACTATCGAGAACTTGTTCCCTGCAATGGCACAGGTCCGTTGCACATGCTGCTAAAGTGTATAATTCTTACATCGCCTACTATAGTATATCGTACTGAGCTGAGCTGAGCTGAGATGTTCTGTTCACTGCATCACCAGGTCATGATGCTCATAGTTTGGTCAAATGTTAATATGTAATTTGCCCAGCCTATATGCCTCATCAGATTGGAGAATGGAAGGGACACGGAGCAAGCGGCGAATTCCCGCTTATGAAACGGATATCTAGTACAAACCGATGCTTACGCCGGATAGAGGTTTATAAAGCGGTAATTTTAGAAATGGATAGGACTGGGAGAATTGCTGCGTGCGGCGTCGACTCGACAAAAGAACAGTGAAATCATTAAACCTCAAGATCCGCACCACACATATGCTGTCACTCGAGTTTACAGGCATTACGCAATGACTGCATTGCATGCCGCCAGTAATTGCAGTGTAGCAGTACAATACCAAAATGAAATGAAGAAGTGAGTAAGAATGATATCATTATACCAGTATTTTCAAAACAATTTATTTTATGAAAGCGGGGCCCGCGTAATGCCTACAATACGTCTATTGTATATTATATTATACGAAATTTATGCAATACTTTGTGTACCACTCAATAGTATTGAAATCTAAACCCGAATATTTTCGAATGACACTCGTCAGGGGTAATCGTCAGCAACTAGTAGAGAAAACAAAGAAAAAATTATTTACCAATGTTAATGTTACGATACAGTGAAGACCAATGTGATTTTACGACGACCCAACTTCTCCCCAAAGCACGCAAGGGCGTTCTTCCCGCATTTCAACGAAGTATTGTAATCTGTCAATATAAGTGTGAGTGCCACTGAGATCGTGGCGACGTGGGAAAAACGAGACAACGTTTGCAGAACGATTGCATAAAACTGCACGTCTTTCAAATTATTAGAACACGAGAGACTTCTCTGAAGACTTCTCGAGAAGACAGATTCCGCGTGGTAGAGAGAGGCCGTTGCTTTTTTCCTTGGTGTGCCTCGGAGTCGACTTTCATCAAATTCTACCGACCTGGTTTGTGCCATCACAAGAGTTCGTGTGTATTATATAAATCGCACATTGCGATTAAGCCGTCTGTTCGTCCCGAATATTCGAATCTTCATGCTTGTGACGTCATGTCCGGTGATATGACTGTTGGCATACAGAGTTCCTTTGAATTCTCTATCATAGTTGTTACGATTACCCCTGACGGGTGTCACTCGAAAATGATTGGATTTAATTCAAAATGAAGAAATTGTGCAATTATATTATGCATATATGTACCTCCAAGAGCATCTTCAATACCTCGTCTTTGCGTCCCGCATTATTTTCCGTCAGGGTAATACTTAATTTTTGTTCACCTGCCATTGTAATTATGTGATGATATCTCTGTTCGAATACGCCTTTCCCATTCTAAATGAATGGTTGGACCTTCTCAAAAGTTCATTTGGAACCCACATGCACTACCAATGGTCTCGAATAGGCGACGATGAATGTGATGTTGCTAATTTCGCTTGTACACCTTGATCAGCGAATCGTAGCCCAGAAGTTGATTACTATACACGAAAAATCGGAAATTCTTATCACGAGCTCGCGCGGGCATGCAGCTGTGTTATTGATTGAACAAATCGCATAATGTGGACCAGGTCGAACGTTGAACCCCCTATACCATACCCTTATACCTAAAAGGACGGAATAGCTTACAATGCGGAAAAATTTGATGACGGAGGAAACCAGTGTCAAGTTTACACGAAGCAATATCATATTTCATATGGAAGGTGTATAAGCATACTAAATGAAAGTGTATGAGCAGTGTCAGAGTTCATAACAAATGCGCTTTATCTGAATGTAATTTAATCGCGTACTTCATTTTCTGGAAATATAGTGGATTCCCGTATTTCCTTGGGTATACTGTTACATTTTCGTCTAGCGCGGCATTTCTCTTTAAACGGGAAAATGTGTGCGTTCAATGGTATATGTTTTATAACTGCAAGTTAGAAGTCGGTGATCAGCGATAATATCCGGGTCAGTGGTTTTTAACCTTTTTAGCGTGGAGAACCGTTAAAATATAAAAGCAAACCTGGGACTTGATGGTTAAGCTTAAATCGATAATAACCCTTCATTTCTAGAGAGAGAGAGAGAGAGAGAGAAAGAGTCTTTATTTTCATCCAACCAAAATACATAAGATAAAACTGATGGCAATGATGGTGATACAGAAAATATGCATGCACAGCACAGTATTCGGTATCAGATAGGAATGATTGATACGACCGTGAAGGTCAACTAGCCTGATCACACCCGCATCAAACAGGTACACTTGACTCTATAACAGTGGTTCCCAACCTTTTTTCCTAATTCCTCACTTCCGAATTATTCCGAGCCTTCATTCCCCACCTGAAATCTCTATATACACCCTTTCAAAATACTACCTCCAATAAAATATGACAAGACTTGGCTTAGTAAATACGTGTTATTTTTGATTGCTAAGATTCTTAAATTACCACAGCAATGAACTATGGTATTCTGGTAACCATAAACGAGCCCCCGTAAATATGCATCTAGTATCTACCCGGGCGGGCAGCCAACAGGAGGCTTTTGAAAATATTCTAAATTTTGCGAGGTAGCATCAATTTCATGCGTAAATGACAAATATTACATGGGTCGGATAAACTTCCTGATGTTGACGAGCTGATGCATGTGATAGATTAAAGCCGCAATAAACTACACTTTCGCATGCTACTAAAAGAACTTGAAATCAAATAAATATGTAGTTTCATTAGTAACGAGTCCGGATGTGCTATCAATTAACGCGTCCGCAATCTCTCTTGAATACATATCCAGAAATATGAGCTCCTATTACAACGAATCAGGATATTTCAATCGCTCCATTTCGTGTACAAATGAATGAAAACATATGCTAGAGATCGCGTGCCGTTTTCCAGGCGATTCTCGCTAATTGGAGGCACTGATAATACGAATTGCTGAATTGCAAATGAGCTAAAAAAACTATTAGAGATACGATCGGCATTTCAAAGGGACATTTATTAAAGGAGATTATTACTGTAAAGATCTGTTCAAAGGTTAGTCTATTCCAGGGATATCTAGAACTAGATATCCCTGGTCTATTCCCCACAAGAAACCCCGATCCCCACCGGTTGGGAACCACTGCTCTATACTGTGCCTATACATCTACAAATGTATGCAACTCAAAAGCAATTACTGGAAACATCAATCCTGAAGGAGCCACTTGCAATCGCTGAAACCACAATTATCAATTATCAGTCAAGGCAAGCAAGCGTTACGACGGGAGTTGCGTATCAATCCGTAGGTCCCACAAATTTCAACGACTACTTCACCCCGGAGACAAAAGCGCACAAGTACAGCACACGCGCGTCAACGAAGAACAACTACCATATGATTAGGACTGAATACAAGAATATGCATTGCTCTATCAAGTATGCCGGACCCCAATTGTGGAGCCATAGTGTTCTATATGGTGTTGACACAGGCAAATCTCACGCCTCAGTGAAATTGTATCACGTCACAATTTCCATTTGGCTACAGGCAATTTGACGGTCATTTTTGACCGGCTTGCCGAGCATTAAATTTGGTAAAACGGGTATCAATCGAAAGCTGAGTCTGCACTGATTACGAAAATATTAATTTTATTCCGCTCGTGGCCCTGAAACTCCCACAATCAGCCTCGAATTTTTCATTGTTATGGAGATTGGCCTTGGGACGCATCAATGCTGTCTGGCTAAACGAGAGAGTAGCTCAAGAGAAAAAGAGCTAGACAGCATTGTTGCGTCCCAATGCCAATCTAATCTCTATAACAATGAAAAATTCGAGGCTGATTGTGGGAGTTCCAGGGCTACGAGCGGAATAAAATTAACATTTTCGTAATCAGTGCAGAGTAAGCTTTCGATTGATACCCGTTTTACCTAATTTAATGCTCGGCAAGCCGGTCAAAAATGACCGTCAAATTGCCTGTATCCAAATGCAAATTGTGACGAGATACAATTTCACTGAGACGCGAGATTTGCCTGCGTCGACACCATATAGGACACTATGGTGGAAGAGCGTCTCACCTGCAATCCGACAGTCGTCGAGCATGTCGGCATTCAAGTCGAAATACAAGCAATTTCTTCTAAATAAACACTAGCCAGTCTTCAGGATTATCGGACCACGACCTAACATCGACCTCGCCGTCCGCCACATGCCACTTCATTTTGTCGCTTGCGTCTTATATTCTCTGCATTATTTTTCATTCAGTGTGCATGCCTCTTATTTACTTCGCCTACGCCAGTGGTTCTTAACCTTTTTTCCTCCAGCGCCCCCTTTCAAAAATTATCGTGCTCCAGCGCCCCCCAACCTCATATTGTAAGGAATGTAATAAAGACCATGAGTAAGAGGGAGGGCCGTAACAGCACTTCGTCAACCCCCTAAAAACGATTGCCTTGCGCACCCATAGAACCCCATAGCGTGATTTCGATGGTCAGCAAAGTTTGTGTGGCCTGGTCGCCCTAGGTACCGAAATTTTCTATAATGCATGAATGGATAGGTGGTATTTACATATATAAGTCGCTATAAACTTTTTATCCTCTCAGCCCACGTAATCAGATTTCCCAGTAGCGCTGAGTGAGCTGTTGTATAGGAAAATAAAGGGCACGTAATTAATAATTAAACATATTCGGGCGTGCCCGTAGGTACAATTAATTCGTTACCAGAGCCGTAACAGCACTTCGTCAGCCCCCCCCCCAAACAAAAAACGTTGGTCTTGGAACGCCATCGGGTGATAAACCAAACTTCCGGGGGGCTTCGCCCCCAGACCCCCATTCGGCTGTCCGCTATTTGCTGATACTAGTCATCTACATTGGGCGTCCATTCACTGAGGCAGCTAATCTCGCCTAGACGCGCGAAGCGCGAAAAATTTCACTAATTGATTGGTTGATTGAATTGGTTAATATGATCGGGAATTGCATGTATATTGAGATCAATTTTTATCCTCTCTCTGCTCACGTAAACAGATTTACCGGTAAAACTGAGTGATGTGTGATTGAAAAGGTAGGACCCCTCAATAATAATTATACATCTTCGGGCGTATACCCGTTGGCAGGAACGAAACGGCACTTCGTCAGGCCCCCGAAAAAACTTGGGTCTTGGGCTCCCATGGGGTGATAAACCGACCGCCCCCCATAACGTTGTTCGCTTTTGTCACGGAATCAACTGCACTCAGTGCACTGTTTAGCGAGCCAGTGCGAAGCGCGAAAACTTTCGATAATTCATGCTAAAATCGGTCATTAAGATCGGGGATTGCATTTATACTGCTATCAATTTCTTGTCCGCTCTGCTCACGTTACCAGATTTACCGATAGAGCTGGGTGAGGTGCAATGTTCCCTCTAGGCTGCGCACGTGCGCAGTACTGACACGGTCTCTGCGCACAGAAAATCTACGTTGCGCACAACAAATCCGAAGTTATGACCTTCTTTTAGTCGTTACGCACTGTTGTCCAAGGGTCAGCGCAGTGAGTTGTTGAGTGTGCGCAGACTCATCAAAACTTAAAGCGAACATTGTGATGTGTCTTGGAACCTGTAGGGTCCGTAACTAATAATTAAACATATTCGGACGGGAGAACCGGTTGGTATGACTTCGTTGCATGATGCTATTTCATGACCTCTTGTCTGCTATATCTAAAAATATAGAATCGCCCAACAGGGATATCGCCCAACAGGAATATCCCTGTCGCCAAATCGTACTAAACTAAAAGACGCACACGATTTCAAATTGGTATTTCTTCACTGGCATATAATTTTTCCCTGCCTGATGGAATTCGTCTTCTAGGGTTCAGATTGCCAAGACAGGAACATTCGGTGCCAGTCATTTAGGCGCCCATGGACAATTATACCTATATGTATTTTGAAGGCTATATATAACGAAGTTTTCGGTGTTAATTTGCTCCGAACACTCATTAAGGATATGTCCTACCACCACATCATCTACTGCGAAGCCATTTTTCTCCAGCGCCCCCCATACCACCCCTGAGCCCCCCATATCGCCCCCCGGGCGTTTCCGCCCCCTTCAAAATCGCCAGCGCCCCTTGGGCGGCGCTGGGGGCAAGGTTAAGAACCACTGGCCTAGGCTAAGGAGGGTGTCTGATCTTAAAGGCTACTACAAGTTGTTTCGACACCTTCCTATCTTTTCATTATATCGCAGTCTTGTGATGTTTTGAAACGATGAAAATATTAATAAACCTTATTGATTGATTGAGGTTGGTTAATAGTTATCTATAGTGATACTTTGGATACCTGAGTGATACTTGTGATACCTGCGATACCTGAGTATAGCAACAGGGCCCTCGGCTGCGTTCTGCAGCTTTGCATTTGCATTTGCAGTTGGATTAAAACTTGAATGGTAATGGTGCTGCGCCGATCGACCTGGCATCGGTAGAGTGGTGTTGACTGTTGTTGTAAATTTATAATTGTATATATGAAATAACGAAAATATGCATGCGATTCGGCAATGTCGGCAAGTCGTTACTGATTTAAGGCTCTTCTCGGTTTAGCGGCTTTATCCTCTAATCATTTTCGTCAGTTACTTTAATCCCGTACTGCTATACGTGCACAACTGCACTGCAGATGAATCAGAAGCAGTGACGTGCGGCGAGGTTCATGGTTGGTGAGGCAGCTGAGGTGAGGTCCCATGCCTTCACAGTAGGGATGGTGTGAACCTCTGAATCTGAAAGGTTTTGGTTCGTGTGAACGTGAACCTTTTCGAAAGGTTCTATGTGAACGCGAACGTGAACCTCATGACGTCATATTGCTAATTACAACCCTACATTTCAATGATGTGATAGCCCATATTTACGTACATTGTATTCATGATACCTAGCGTCGCCTCGGGTCACACAATGGCACAATGCTGAACTATACATATTGACGTTTTGAACATCGCCACATGTATCAACTGGGGCAATCAAATGATATAATAATTCCATAAAATCAATGTCTCCCTTGACTTTGCCAACCATTTCGACGAGGACTTGCGAGGGGATATAAGCTTGAGCCGTAACAGTCTAGCTAGGCCAGACCGGACAATGTACTCGGCATCTGAGTATTGCTACGTTGATATTGAGCACAGCGTAAAACGGGGGTATATACTTGCTACGGATATTATCCCATTGACAAGTCATACAGCTACAAGCAACAAGCCAACCCCCCCATCGCACGGATTTGGTTTTTGTGGTACAATAAACATATGAAATCGAGATTGACCCCGTAGGCCTGCTAGATTTTTTACATCAGACAACGATATCAATTTCATCGATTGTTTGGATAACCATCATTCGCTGACTACCTACATGTAGTGTATTTCGCTCTTGATGTTTTGTGACTGCGGGTCAAGCTCACAGCAGAGAGTCACTAAATATTCACAAACGGAAATATGGATATTTCGAGCAAACTTTTGTAACAAAGCAAGTAAAATTTTTGAGATTGTCAAGACGCATGTTCGTTTAGTGTTGAATTTTTATGCTGCCAGCGCCATGCAGAGAGTGGCCCTCAGTTGAAATGCAATAAATTTCAACCAAAGGTGTTATAATGACGTGAAAATTGTAATATATGAAAAAGGTTCACAGTGCAGAACCTACCAAGGTTCGTTTGTGAACTTGAACCTCGAAATTTCTGAGGTTCACACACAGAACGCGAACGTGAACCTCGCGTTCACACCATCCCTACTTCACAGTCTACTACCTCTTTTTCTGGTATAGGCTACATCCCACGTTACACATTAGAAGAGGAGATGTGTAAAGACTGGGCCTATACTCCAAGTCGTTTCAACACCTTCTTATCTTTTCTTTGTATCGCAGTTCTGTGGTGTTTTAAAATGATAAAAATATTTATAAACTGATACTGATACTGAATTCTCATTTTATAGTGTACCTGTTAATCTAGTTAACATTGAAAATCATGAAGTCGTCGCAAAAGGTTAATCCGGATCTTCAGAAGGAAAGAGATACGAGAACATTCAATTTGGAGGAATTATCTGACATTCTTGGTGGTGGACATGAGCAACGTTTGAGGAAAAATCAGATTGGTATGTGCTGTGGAACTATTGGCATTCATAACCAGATGTCTGCAAACTGCAAATTGCAGTAATCAGAGTGGTAATACTATTAGAAGGGTTAGTGCAATCTTGGCGTGAAAAATATGAACAGTAGTTAGTTGCAGAATATGATCACTCGAACTTGGTTCTGCAAGATTTGACTATTGTCTACCAAAAATGTTAAATTCTCAGTCAGACTGCAGAGTGCAGAACCAGCCATGTAATTGCATACCGTACTTTAAGAGGGTAGTACAAAATGATTAAGGTTAGGGTACCAGTATGGTAAGATACGGGTTGGAGGTGATGGATATTAGGCCGGTTGGGTATCCTAACATTAGGGTTGTAAGGAACTTATTCCAGCCCTAATATGCTTTTCCCAACCCTAACATTACGGTACCCCAACCCTATCTCCCTATCTCCCTCACCCACCTCCAACCCTAATATAGGGCAAGTTTTTGTTGCACTAAAAACCTGAGAAAATTGCATTTATTTTTTTAATTTTAACAAAAGTTGCAGAAGTTGCATTTATACAATTTTTTGAAATCATGAGGGTATGAGATACTCGAAAGGTTCCAGCAGTTTTAAATTTGCATGGTGTCTGCTTGTTCCGTTTCTTCCTTCGCTATTCAATCGATCATGGTAACATTTTTATTTACATAGGGTTCGCACAATTTACCAGTTAGTTCAGGGAGTTTCATGACTAACGGAATAGTGGGTATGCCGCAAACCCGAAAAAATTGCTAGGTAAACACGGCATACCCAGTATACCTGCGTCTGGCGCCTATGGTGGGCCGCATTGTCACTTGAAATCCATTAATTTAGTCTTTAATATAGTTTTATAGCATATTTTGCGCAATACTTGATAAAAGTTGCAGAAAAAAGTTGCATGAAAAATATAGACAAAAGCTGCAAAAAGTTGCAACATAAAACTCCTCCAAACAGATTAAAACACCATACTACATACATTATGAGTATTTACGAAGCTTCCAGAAGCTGTAAAAAAAAGTTGCAAAGGTTGCAAAAACTTGCCCTACTAATAACCCTCTCCCCAACCCTAATATCCGTCACCCCCAGCCCTAATACCCCTTTCCCAAACCCTCTATTTTACATACAATACAGCACCCTCTCCCTAACCCACCTCCAACCCTAATAAGAACCCCCTTCCCCAACCCTAATATCCATCACCCCCAGCATTAATATTACGGTATCCTAACCACAACCTTCCCCCTAACCCACCCACCTCCTACCCTAATCTTACGATACCCTACCCGCCTTCAACCTTAACGTACCCATTTACCCCACCCTAACATCCCTAAATCAAACGCGAAAAAGAATTAATCTTGTCTTTTATTAATTTTGGTATGTTCAAGGGAATCATTTATTGGTGATTATGGTGATCAGTGTTTGATGTCTGGTCATTATCGAAGAAGCGCCGAAATGCTTGCAAAACAGCTTTGTGCAGAACTTGTACCCTGCAAAACCATGTTATGTGCTCGGTTTCGTCTGTACCCCTACGAAGATTGTCACCTTACTACTGTAAACATAAAATTTTGAAAGTTGATTTACGATATTCATTCAAAGTGTCAAAATTTACTCACAAATACTTTTGCCCAATATTTTCATTGATTTTTTTCTGCTAAAGATGTTCTCTCATTATACAAGATCCTCATGAAAGGGAAACATCTATACTTACCCCGACCTAGTAGTAATCTAACTAAGACTATTGCCTACTCAGTACCTATATCATTTGGAATGTGCTACTGCAGGGGGGTAATTCAGGGGTTTCTGGTCGGGAACAGACATACTTGCTAAGTAAATACATATAGTAAGGGCATTTTATGAAATATTTCACAAATCTGTGAACTATATTGTTACCAAACAATTTCTTCACCAATATGTCTGTCAAGGTCTCTTATAACTCGTGTTAAAATGTTGAAGTTCAACTCTTGTGGGAAACCCAGAAAAAAAATCTGTTAAAATTGACAAATTTGAAAAAATAAAATAAAATTAAAAAATTGAAAAATATATCTTCATCGGCTATAAGTAACTAAGGATGGGTTTAATAATGGTTTTTCATACTTCTCAATTGATTGTTAAAATTTACATGTTAGTACAGACTGTTTTGTGGAAATATATGTAAAAGTAATGGCACTGACGGCATAGTTAAACCGTCATAAGTACACTGTTCAGTAATTCGATACCGAATGATTCAACAAATTCTGTGTATGTTCTGTAATACTGGGTAAAACACACATATATAGGCTTAAAACCAGTACAGTAATTCCTCAAATACAGTACTAAGCCATACAGCAAGGGCTAAAACGCTATTTTCTGTATCATTCCGTTCTGTAAGATGGACGCAATTGGACCAAAGTAAAAAAGTGACTATGGACCGAGCACGGCCTTATGTGAGTTCATCGTCGATTGTTACTGAATGGCAGAGATGAGCGGATTTGAAATTTCTATGTCCTAATCCAAATCCGAACCTTCAAATCCAAATCCTAATCCATAACTTTTTCATATTCAAGTCCATGTCCAATCCTAATCCGATTCCAACTGGAAATTCAGAAAAAATACTAATTTATGCAATGGAGGAATTCGAAATTTTTCTGTCACAACCAACGATTCACTTGATTCAAGATAACTTAGTAACCATAAGTACATTAATAACTGATCTGAATAAAGTTTGTCGCCATTCGCCACACGTCATTTCAATCTCCCAGAAAATCGGTCAATCCAATCCGAAATCCTAATCCGTTCTGAAAAAAATTTCTAATCCAAATCCGACAAAATTTCACAAATCCTGTTTTTTCAAAACCTAATCCTAATCCATGCTCATCTCTGCTGAATGGATCGTCGCTGTTTCACCATAATTAATGCTCTATGGCTCATGGATCAGCCTCTCATCTATCCACGTAACACACTATGAGCAGCGGTTTGGGTATTTAAAGCCAACGATCCTGAGTTTCAACATTCCAACTGGAATGGCTGGATGAAGAGAATCAATGCTAATAATGCAAAACAGCGAACACAGATCGAGTCCCTTCCAGTTATTGAAGGAGACCCCGATGACTTCAAAACCTTATTCACCACTCTTAAAGAGTGCACACATTGCGCTGGGGTCGCTATAGTGACCGTCGATCGTTCGATTCGACAGAAGGCTATAGATATAACGAAGCAGACAAATTTACCAGTCATTCCGAGGTTGGGTGGTGTTCACTTATTGAAATGTTATCTTGGATCAATTGGTAACAACATGGAATATTCTCGGCTACTAGATGTGATCCAGTTGATCTATGCTGGAAGCACAACAACCAGCAACATCATGGATGGAGGATGTTTTGACAAGGCAATCCGTGCTCACCTCCTCATCGATGCAGCTATCTATCATCATAACATGGAAATTGCGTTAACTGAGGATAAGCGTGCTGGCGAAGTGAAGTCCTTTGTGGAAAAGGTGGCTGACGGGAAAATGGTAGCAAGACACTCTGACCCTGCAGTGCGAGTATTTGAGCAAAGGTTTGAAGAAATGTTCAATCGATTCGCAAAAAGAGGAAGATAACCTGCACTCTGGGTGGAGTACCACCACATGGTAGATATGCCCAAGGTTTTTTATCAGAACCGAGTGACTCACAGATCACAATGGAAATCTGTCCTGCAATGTTACCAAGATGCTTCACACCTGCAGGCCATCATCAGTGGTTCTCAAACTTTTTGCGACACGCCCCTTGATGATAGTAAAAATTTTCGCCCCCCTCTTATCGTCGCATCAAAAAAATATTTAAAAGAGCAACCTGTATGTTTGCAATCCCAATGCATTGTTTGGTGGCGCGGGAGGTAATATGACTGTTCACTGTTCAGACACTTTTCAAATATGGAGTTCCAGTTGAATACTTTGAATAATTTATTAAACAAAGCCGTGTGCAATGATAACATGTAGCACATAGATATTTTAACAATTTTGGTACCTAACCCATTCTATTGCACTTGAGCTTAGCTCGGACGGACCTGACCACAACTTAAATCAAAGACCAATGCCAGCTCCACGCAGGGTTGTAATGACTCGAGTCATTTTCTGAAAATACGAAAATGACTCGACTCGAGTTGATCTATGTATTGACTCAACTTGGACTCGAGTCATAGCGCATGACTCGAACCAAATCATTTGACTCGAGACTCAGACGGCCAAGACCGACATTTCATTGTAATTTCGAGGAATAGTAAAGTAGCTACCCTATTGGGATTTCGTCTATGGGTACTGATACTTGAAAATGAACCAAAAACTGATAAAAGAGAGGAAGATTAGTATATTACAAATGCGAACCATTCGATATCACCAAGCAGAGTTATAAAAGTGGGTTTAACAAGACTTTAACTGGAAACCGAACAGTCCACACAATGCCTTGAACTCGTACTCGAGTCATAATACCATGACTCGGACTCGACCTTCTGCTCGATGACTTGGACTCGGACTTGACTCAGTGGTGAATTGAAAATGACTCGGCTTGACTCGAGTCAAAACTATAAACGGGAGATTGACTTGTGACTCGGTTACAACCCTGCCTACACGCATTTACCAGTTACACGTCATTCAGGGAGATCTTCTTATTAGTGCAAGGTTCGGTATCACTCAAAATCTAGCATCAGTGTGTGGATGGTACGGCGGAATTATGACATTTCAAATCGAGATATAGGCACAATTAGGGTTCTTGCCATTGTTGAAACTTGGAAGTTTCAGCTCAAATTAAACCCATTCCGAGTTCAAGAAAACCATTACTCTCAGGCGGCTTCGAGCCTCACCTCAGATGCTTCCACGACCCCCACCGCCAGTTTGAGAACCACTGCATTAGAACGTCTGCCGCCCACGGGAAACCACGTTGGTGAACCGAGCAGAAGAAGAATGAGCAACAGCTTTTCTGGCCACAGATGTTGCGTGATCACTCTCAGTCATCTGTCAGATGTCAACCGGCGAATGGAGGAGGACGTCAGTAGACATTTACCCATTCACAGAGACCTTACCAAGACACAGACGAAGCGAGATGCAGGGGCCATTGAATTCGAAATACTGAGGGAGCAGCTGAAGTTAGGAGGGCTATTGGCCATGCAGATCAACCTGGATGGAAAATCAGTGACGTCGACCATGGTTGTAATTTCAAAGGTGAAAGCCCTGTCATCGCAAAGAACATGTTCTAAGGTTTACGAGATGAACATTTACATTGACTCATTGAAGTTGTTCAACCGACTGATCATTTTCAGTTTTTCACCCAGCGGGATATGGATGTTGCGACAAGCTTACAGTATGAACAAGGCTACCAAAGTCGAATTTTCGAATACAACCCTGTAGGCCTTAACTGACCCACTTGACTTGACTAACCAACCATCCTGTACCCTCAAAATTGATGATGGATGGCTTCTGTACATGGTGAAGTGGGAACAACGTCAGACATCACAGGTTATTGCCAACAATTAGCCTACCCAAGCTACGTGCAGTACCTGGGCCGTTGCTTTCAGAATATCATTGTGGTCATTGACGGTTACAACAGTTCACCGAAAGATACAACATGTTCTCAAACAAGACAGCGGCAGAAATGATCAAACCATATACACTACCTGTAAAAGAGGGTGCAGCTGCACAACGTCAACTCCACGAGTAGCCTATCTGCAGACCCGGGATTGGATTCTTTTACAGAACATGACGGATGGACAATAGGCGTGCATGGATATGAGCCAGTTCCAACACTGGAGCCGTTGGCTCCTGATGAGCTATTGTAGTTCACAAGCTGTAGTTGTCATAAAGATTGCAACGACCGAATATACAGCTGCAAGAAGGATCAGGTCACCTGTATTTCGGCCTGTGGAGTATATAAAGGGCTTATAATGCAAAAATTGCAGTCCCGACGATGTTGAGTCCGAAGAAGGCATAGACATTGCCTGTTGAAATGTCTGATATTGTGCATGAGAAACAAGCTACCTCTTCTGTGAACACTGGACATAGCTATGTGAAATAAAGACTATTTTGCGCATGAAGAGGGAAGTGGATGTGGCGTTTTTCACAAAGCAGTGCCGGTAATGAAATATAAGTGTTAACAATCAATTGAGAAACATGGAAAACTATTAATAAACCCGTTTTTAGCTACTTATGGGCGATAAAGATTTTTTTTAATTTTATTTATTTATTTTTAATTCGTCAAATTTAACAGCTTTTTGGGGGGGTTTCCCACAAGAGTTGAACTTCAACATTTTAACACATGTTAGTACACACCTTAACAAACATACTGGTGAAGAAATTTATTGGTAACAATATAGTTCACAGATTTTCATAAGTTTCCCTTACTAATACAATATATAAACATATAAGGTGGTATAATACCACAATTGAAGTGAAAAGAAATTACGACCATAGTTAACTCTACCGTACCTCGGATTCACGTTTGTTCACAAAAATTATGAGGCATTGCCATGATCATTGGTTTTCTTTACTTGTGTCGTCACAATCAAACCTTGGTTTTAACGTCCTTACGAAACAAGGTCTTACCAAATTTTATTGGAGGGAGCAGTTTTAAGGATTGGATAGAGGAGTTTTAGGTTGTGGGAATTAAAGACCCGACAAAAATCAGAAGAGGAATGAAGGAAGAAAGGTTGGAAACCACTGCGCTACCGCAACATATCCGTAATCAGATGTCTTGCTAAATGATAGATTTAATGCAAATTTACCTGATTAGCTCTTATCATCATATTGACACTGATACTATACGTCTATACCAGAGGTCTCAAACTCAAATGTGCTCGCGAGCCAATTTCTTAGTTTTGATGACGCCGCGGGCCGCGCCACTAATAATAGGGATATTCAACGCAGAATTTCCAAGTATATAGGCCTTATTTGACTGGAACTTGAGGACAGGCATTCCAGAAACATCATGAATATGTAATTTACTATTGTACTATTCACGCTTGACACGGAAAAAATCATTATTTCAAATATTTGAATAAAATTGATTGCATGTCGGCCATTATTTGTTCAAATAATGAGTTATAGACAATTAGACATCATGCGAGACGATGCATCATGACCAATGTTCCCTCTAAGCTACGCACGTGCGCAATTGCGCAGTGCTGACAAGGTCTCTGCGCACAGAAAGTCTAAGTTGCTGCGCACAAAAAATCCGAAGTGATGACCTTTTTTTTTAGTCGATACGCACTGTTGTCCAAGGGTCTGGGCAGATGCGTCAACAATTAGAGAGAGCATTGATCATGACATCGTCAAACTGTCGGGTTTTAATATTGCAGCTAGTGGACCTTTGACGTGCCACAATTTTATGTAGAATATTTCAAAATCTACTGAAGATTGATCTGATATCAGAGCATTTGAGCGGTGTAGCCTAATCCGGGCTATGATGTAGTGATAAGTAGGCTATTGTTACTATGTCATTGCCAAAGTCAAATTAAATCAGCGTCAGATTTTGCCTTCGAATAATTTTGGAACATATCAATAACAACTTGAATATAATCATTGTTAAGCCATAGTAATAGCATTGTTTCTTAACCTTAGCGATCGTATACCTCGTGCTTCCAATAAGATTTCTCGTATCCCCTGTTCATTTCCAACACAATTTCTGAATGTACCTATATTAAAATTAGAAAGCCCATACACGTAAAATCGCGCCTAGCGCGAATACCATTTTCCAGTTGAGTAAATTGGTCAAGAAAATATTCACCAGCATATAGGCCTAATTCCACAATGCATCTCGTAACCCATGATGTTGTGCTCCGTGCCACGAAGGGGTCTACGGACCCTGGTTAAGAATAGAAATGTCCAATCGCCGATGAATTCATTGGTGTTACAGCTGTGGAGCGTACTACTACCTTACTCGCCACCGATAATAACATGGATAAAGAGATCAGACAACACCTAGCATGTAACCAACTATACGTCACGGGGGTCACATATAATGCCAATGGTTGCCATACTGACCTGATTAGATAGCTATATATACCCTATTCAACGCAAGCTACTACCTTTTGATATATAACTATTCCCCATGACAGTTTCATAGATTGTTACGTCCGTAGGATTGCCAAGTCACCGTTTCGCGTCGCAAATCTTCCTCCGATTTTAACGTTTGACTCGACTCCACTCGAGTCATTTTTATTTAATCACCCAGTCAATCCGAAATCGAGTAATTTTACGAAAGATCGCACCAAACCAAATCACATTATTTTCAGTCACGAATCATCAACGGGTCATGTTTTATCATCATGAACTGGAAATGTTGCGTAATAGCTGATCTTATACCGCATGGTAGCTTTTAAAAGTGATGTGATAGTGTAGTTTGTTGAGATTTCAGTGTCTTTATAGCAGTTTTAGGTTGAACTTCAAGTTCTTATATCTAAAAAAGATGTGGCACTGGAATATATTGTCGAATACTTGAAATTCCAAAATGCCGTCGCGGGCCGCGTATTTGAGACCTCTGATCTATACCTAACCCAGACTTGCTCTTGATTTTATATGTTTACTGCTATAAGTTGCCTATAATTACTATTATGCAGAGAAAGTGTACTAGTTTGACACGGGTGTGATCAGACTAGTTAATCACCAAGGTCGTATTGAACATTCCTATATGATACCAAATACTGTGTTATGGTTTTTGTCTTCCCACATCATTGTTGTTGCTGTTTGCTTGTTATGTAATTCGGTTGGATGAAAATAAAACTCTTTCTCTCTCTCTCTCTCTCTCTCCCACCCAATGTTTAGAATATTAGCATTTTCTGTAGCCCTATCGATGTGACTGGCACGAAAGCCTACAATGTTTCAATAATGCGGCCTCCCTGTGAATCTTTTGGACGATAGAACCATAGAAAGTTAGTTCGATCCATGTGCATATCCTATCAAACGTAATTAATTTTTAATTAATGAACGAGTCCATTCCTTATCAGCTGCAGCGGTCGAGAATGATGTCGAATATAACGGACCTGACCCAGCATTCCTGTCGAGAATGGAACGGTTTGAAGAGTGGATGAGAAGGTCTTCTTTACTTGTCCGAAAGAAGGATGATCTTGGGGAGCTGATACAAGACCACAAGGATTTTGTCAATTACAACACGTGCGTGAATGATATCGTCAGTGATGACTGAATGATAATGGTTCATATTGTGTATTCCATGTAGGTATGTTACGAAGAAGAGACCCAACGTCTTTTTCGATTTGCACTTTGGTATGTTTGTGCCGACATTGATGGGTCAGGCGTCTGAGGAACAGAAAGAAAAATGGTTGATCCCATCGCTGAATCATGAAATGATTGGAACTTATGCCCAAACTGAGATGGGACATGGTTAGTCCTATTGTAATTGCTCCGTTTACTGCTCTAAATTGTCAGTGTTATGATGCAATGTCATCGATGATTGCAAACATTGTCAAACTTTGGCAAAAGGACAACTTCAGAAAAGCAAACAACTACGCTTGGTGCCTACATATGATTACCTCGTCATACTTTGGTTGATTATTAATCTGCATTGTCAAACAGTAGATTTTGGGGTCATAGGATCATAGTAACCCGTACGGGTTTGCTTGCCACTGTTGAGCT
Source organism: Botryllus schlosseri (assembly GCF_051294905.1). Lineage (NCBI taxonomy): Eukaryota > Metazoa > Chordata > Ascidiacea > Stolidobranchia > Styelidae > Botryllus > Botryllus schlosseri. Next base: position 18,501,691 of record NC_137237.1, read on the forward strand.
TTAACCTACTTTAGGCACATTCCTACGAGGATTAGAAACGACTGCGCATTACGATGCGACAAGGCAGGAATTTATTCTTCACTCACCGACAACGACATCCATCAAATGGTGGCCTGGAACATGTAAGCTGCCTGTGTCTCTCATGGACTTTCAAAATATTAATATTAATATGAAATATGTTCAGTGGGAAAGACAGCAACACATGCTGTCGTGATGGCGCAGCTTTATACAAAAGGCGTTTGTCACGGAATTCATGCATTTATGTTGCAACTTCGTAGTCTTGAAGATCACAGGTCGTTGCCAGGTGTGGACTTTAGCCATTTGTGTTTCTGTTTGTCTAACCTTGCGCCGCAAACTGCGATTCAATGTGTGATGATGTACTATTGTTGTCACAAGTGATGTCTTACCAGACCATGACCTCAGCGGCTTTCGACAAAGCCAATTTGTGGTTCTATGTGCCTTCGATGCACAATGGGCAACTCACCTCGAGACAATGCAAATTATGACTCAAGTCAAGTCACGTAAATATTCACTTCGACTCGTGCCAAGTCATCTGAAATTTTCCGATTTTGAGTCAATTCCAAGTCACTAAATATTTTCATTATCAAGTCAATCAATAGTTAATGTGCAGATGCATAAGCAAATGCATATATGCTTGCACTAGATCACGGATTACTTTTGTAAGTTGCTGAGAACGCTGCTTACAGTAGCTCATGAATACTCTGCTAGTATATGCTATTTCAATGTAAGCGCCTTATATTGTCTGGAAGGATATATAAAATCTATAGGCTGTCTGTATAGAGGACTAAGAATGTTTGAACATGTAGGGTAAATTTGATACATAATTTCATCAAATTGGCACAGAAAAGGCAAACTTCTGTTTTTCGTAAAAAAATTATCTATTATATGTGTAGACCTACTATATTTGTGTTCTTAGGATTCTATGCACTGCACTCCTATCTCTAAATTCCACACAGTGTGGATTTGAATACGACAACCAACTTCTGATTAGAAAAGTATGTCATAATTCCAAAACTATTGCCCATCATTGGCGCTTGTAAATCGTATTGACAATGTCGCATATGGTAGCCTACTGCCCAATATGGATGCAGATTTCAGGCATATGTGACACGCTTTGCAGAGCCTCTGCTAATTTTGCACTTAACTATAACCTACTTCATGGGTTAACCGTGTCAAAAAATTAAATGGAAATTGATCTGGTAAAAAAGGATTAGTACTGATGACATGGTCATTGGTCACGTGGTCACTTCTCACTGCGGCCGAGAAAATTAGAATGCTTTGTGAAGTGCAATATTTAGCGATTTTACATGACTCGACAATTTGACTCCTGGCCAGGAGTCCATATCATATTTCTCATACTTCAAGTCCAAGTCGAGCCAATTTAGGGTAGTGACTCGAGTCAAATCATTCGAGAAATGTGACTCTAGTCAAGTCATGACATGGTCATCCTTGCACTGCTATGACTACAGCCTGATCTACAGTGGTGATCAGTTTCAAAGTTCTACTTTATTGAAGTACTCACGTGGGCATTGTCTTCATTGATTACGTATCCAAATGCTTGTGTCTTTCCACTTTTACTTTATACATTCTTGATTTCATCAAGCGTCACATTTATGACTGAAATCGTCTTACAACCGGGCGAGGCATCACGGTGGGACAATTGTAATTTTGAAAATTGCACTATTCTGGTGCAGTAGTATCACCAAAGCACACCGGTATTGCAATTTTGAAAGCTGTTAGCGGTGATTGACGCGTCTACCGTATCCGTATCTTCAGACTACTGAGTACTATCAAGTATCAATGACTTCTTTGACCACCTTTGGTCCTTTGCTATTAGGCCAAATTTGATTGTGAAAAACATGAATATTCCCATTATAATCCTTGAATTAGTCATGTTATTCTGTTTCAATTACACTCTTCCAACTGCTGGTCAGTAATAAAGTAGACCTACTTTTGATATTCCTGCTTCAGTCTTTGTATGAAGATAACCGTGGAGTTTTGGATTCTCTTGGATTCGTGGATTCTCTTGGAGTTTTGAAAGCTGTTGTGTCGTTTGGAACCATTCTGAACCCTGTGTTTACCACTTTTTAGGCATAACCCTTGGAGATATCGGGCCAAAGTTTGGTTACAATGAAAACGACAACGGATTCCTGAAAATGGATCATGTCAGAATACCTTTGGGCAATATGTTGATGAAGAACGCTCAGGTATGTTTACGTTTTGCCGCTTTCAGTCCTCGTATATTTCTCTGTAATTGTCCGTTTCCAAGGTCTTGCCTGACGGCACCTATGTGAAAGCGTCTAGGAAGGAACTGACGTATGGCACGATGACGCTTGTGAGAAGCTTTATCGTGAGGAACTCTGCATTTTTTCTGGCGGAAGCCTGCACCATCGCTATCAGATACAGCTCCGTGAGGCGGCAAAGCGAAATGAGGCCTGGGTATGTGTTCGACGCTCCGGCTATGACTTTTAATTCTCGGGTAATTGTCAATTTCGGAATTATTTAGATGTCACTGGCACCGGCCTAAAAGTCTTTGTTTTTGTTTTCCCTTTATACGTATCTAGTTTTTATTTTTGTTATATCTGTTATTTCAGTTTTATGGCCACACCATAACATTTTAATTATATATAAAGTATATACCTTCAAATATGGTATATCAAATGTATGATCAAACTTCGATTTGGAAATCTTAGTCTGAAATAGCCGATGTGAATCTTAATGGATCAGACTTATGATGAAGTTTTGCAAGTCAAGTGCAACATGAAATTGACGAGAAATGGAACAATTCCTGGCAAATTGGTCTACAAGCTCAGCCCATCACCCATGTCATCAGACAGCCCTAGTAGCTCAGTGGTTAGACCGCTGGTATTGCATACAAGAGATCGCAGGTACTGTCCCCGATCCCCATGACCCAGCCACTGACAAGCAAAACTAGTCTGGGTGAATTGGCAACGCCACACTCGGTAGAAACCGAAGAACACTGTTTGAATCCCTCCTCATTTGTCAAACAACGTTACAACATCACTGTCAGCTGCTCAATTTACAACACCTGTCGAATAATGCTCAATAGCTTGAATATTGACCAGCTGTTCCAAAACATATTTCAAAATTTGGCTGGGTGAACCCTTGGCAAGTATATTGGTATTTCGCGGCCCTATAGGAATCAAAGAATGCTATAGGTAAAATGAGAACGATTCACTGATAGCAAGTAGGGCATTATAGTAGATCCTTTGTAAACCGATGTGAAATCGTAATATATTATATCACAAGTACCAGGCATCCATCCTGTCGAAAGATTTGTGTTACCTAACGAATGTTGCATTCCAGAGAGCCCGAGCCACAAGTTCTTGACTACCCGACGCAGCAACACAAGCTGTTCACGTTGCTGGCGACGTCGTATGCTTTCTTCTTCGTACAGCAGAAAATGGTGGACATGTACGGTAGGATTAATGAAGAAATCGGAAAGGGCGAGTTCGGGAACATGCAAGAGGTCAGTTGGTAATAACGCTGCTTCCTTAGCATTAATCATAATTTTCTGCATCAGAGATGTTTGTACTGAAATTAATAGTATGAACCCCTGATACTTCTCAGTTTTTCGATTACCGCTACTCAGAGGTGGTCAGTGACAAAGTACTCAATTAGGCTATGCCAACTTCACTTGCACTAAAGTGTATATGTTTCAAACTAGTACTTGTATTTCACTACTTTTGAAGCAGAAGTATTTTCTTATGTACACTTTATGTCTTGTAAAGTAGTTTGGGGATATGCTCGTGTCATGGCGATAAGTGAAATTGTCATGACAGCCGCATCATCTGAAGTGAATATTTTTTGAAAAGTGCAAACCAAATCCACTTTTGAAATTTCCTACCTGGGTACTTTTGAGACCTCTCAATTTTTCTGGTATTTTACCTGAAGTAGTTTTGGCATATCAGCGAAACCGCTACTTGAACTTGAAATGGAGTAGAAATCTACTGGAGAATTGTTTATTGTTATTGGAATTGAACTTGCTGACCTCCAGGCTAACATTGAACTGTGTTTGCACAAAAGCAAACTTTTTAAATTTTTATTTGACTGATAGACACGCTAGTGAAGGAACTACCAATGCGTTGAAGTTGAAGGCATTTTTATTTTTAATGGAAGGCATTAACGGTGTGTGCTGCGAGATATAGGTACCGGATTAATTTGTTTCGTTTAGTGCAATGATTTAAGACTATCACTGAATCGGTTTTGATGGACCAGCGATATCTTTTGATCAATTCCAGTGTTCGCGAATTAATGTCTTGTTAGAATAGATCTCTTGCGTTGTGAGCCTCAATTCTACTGTGCGGGCTACCAACGTAGGGTTGACGGCCGGAGTGCGGCACTGAAGTCAAAGCATTATATATATTAGTTGCTGATGTTCTGCCATTTTTGTAGAAGTTTTGAATCGGATGCAGAGCCAAACTGGCTGCGAAACTTGACTATACGATGCGTTTATTGTATGTTGTCTATCGCAGTTACACTCCGTGTCGTCCGGTTTGAAGGCTTTCACGACCGCTGTGACGAACAGCGGCATAGAAGTGTGCAGAATGTCTTGCGGCGGCCACGGCTACTCTGTCGCGAGCGGTCTGCCCGACTTGTATGCCTATTTCACGCCGAACTGCACTTACGAAGGAGAAAACACGGTGTTGTTGCTGCAAACTGCCAGGTCAGTCGCATACCGGGGTGGTCAGTAACAAAGTAATTCTGGATTTTCGGAGTACTCAAGTTTGTTTTGCCTACTTGCAGTAGTGTTTATGTTTTAGACCACTGTTACTTCTAATTATAGTTTTTTGGAAAAACTACTTTGTACAATTTTGATTTTGAAAAGTAGAATGAAGTTTTGACATACAATTGAATCGCTTGAAATTGCCGAAATAAGTGAAATATAGCTTGAATCACGGTAATTGAATCTATTTTCGAACACTCTACCTTTGTGTAGTGTCATTTTCCGTTAGTCGCTAAGATGCATCTCTCAATCTCGAAAGTAGCCGCCTCTAACTGACCACTAAAATTGTGCGACCATTCGGCCAAATCTTGTCTTTAAAACTACTTTCACAAGTACTTTATATGCGAAGTTTATTACAAAGACCACAACATAAATTGCTACAAGGGCACAACAGCAAGGCAACAACAAAAGTCGACCTCTCTCTGCACCGTTGCATCTGATCTGCCAGCCAATTGTACATGTACAGTACACGTCCGTCCGCCTAAACTCGAATCAATCACACGTGTGATACTCAGCTGCCGAGGCGACACTAATCTTGAGCTACACAAAGGCACACCTTCTATTTTCTACTTCGGCTTGAATTAGTTTTGTCACTTCTTGGATCCGCTTCTTCTACTTGTAATTGAGTATAAATTTTCGTCTTTACTTCTACATCTACTATGGTAGCATTGCTGTTCTACTTTGATCACCCCTAGTCACTTATATAGTCACCGTTTCCGATTTGTAAAAGGCCCAACCCTTTACCATCACCTCTTTAGGTACTTGATCAAGTGCTTCAGAGACAGGAATTTATCTGGCGACTCTATCGACTACCTCAGGAAAGGCGCGTGGCGTAGACCCGCCAACGTGGACCTGACGGACATTGGCTTGCTGTGTAGACTGTACGAACAGCGCGCCAGAGGGTAAGCGATTGTCTTAATGTTGATATATCACTGTGTTGTGACATTGTGTTCCGTATGGCAGCCTGGTCACTTTTTCGGCGGAAAAAGTGGATGAAGCAATGCGGAAGGGCGAAGATATGGTCGGCGCGTTGAACAAAGCCTCTCTCCATACCGTCCGCGGTGCTAATGTGAGTCAGCAACGTTCGGAAAATACGCTTCTCCTTTGCCGACTGTTTCGTGCTATGTTTCAGGCTCATTGCCACTATTACGTTGTCAAGTCGTTTGCGGACAAGTTACAGTCGTTGGAGATGTCAGCACCTTTGAGGGTTGTGCTAACAGATCTGGCGAGGTTGTATGCATTGGACGGCATTGCGAAGTGCAGCGGCGAATTCATGGAGGTAATCTGCGTGTTTTGTGGTGATAAATAAAATTTGCTGTTTTCAGTGGTCGTCGTGGTCAGTAACAAAGTAGCCTACTCAGGCGCGTTGCCAGCCGAAAATAAGGGGGAGGGGGTTTGAAATAAAAGGGGGGGTCTATATTTTTTAGAATTTAGTATATATAGCATCAATTCATTAGGGTTAAGTACATGCATAAATAACGATTATACTACATCCTCGTGTTGGCGATTATACGCGTATGATAAGCTTGTCGACGAGTCCGGAAGTGCTGTTAATTAGCGACTTCCTGATCTGTCGTGAACAATTAAATATGCGCGCTTTTCAACACGCGTCCTACAATTAAATACGCGCGCTTATCAATGCGTCTTACGAAGCCTCGGCGACGATTTGCGCAAATCAAAATGTACGAGTTTTTATGGAATATGGGCTATAATGACGCCGATTTCAGGTTGTTCAAACCTTACCTCTTTTATAAGTCAAGCCTTGGCACACAGCTTCTTATGGTCGTTGTCGTCTGTTGTACGGTGCGCGGACTCCTTTACAGGAAAGTAACAAGCTCGTGAACACCCGGAATCATTGAAATTTTGTTTATTTGAATGTTTTTCATTCTGTTCATGTTTTTCATTCTGCGTTCTCTCTCTCTCTTTCCCCTGCCTGCCCAGCACACGTGTAAGCTATAGCTCTCTAGACCAGTGGTTCCCAACCTGGGGGCGTGCCCCCCCCAAGGGGTGCGCGAAGAGGTGGTCAACTGAAAAAAATTTTCGCGCTTTGCGCGATTTACCTCCAATTCACGCGTCGTTCTCTATATATAGACCGAATTTCAGATTTTTAAATTCTCTCATCAACAGTCATAACCTTCCATGCAATCAAACAATCTTTTGAAGTTGCTAGCATCCCGGTTGGATTTTGTGATATGACGATAAAAGGGGCGCGAAATTTTTCACTATCATAGAGGTGGCGTATCTAAAAAAAGGTTGGGAACCACTGCTCTAGACAAACAAAATGTTAGGCAAATCATACTATGACTTGAAGCCGACTTACACAGAGATCGCACTTTTTGTGATCAGACGAAATTGCCATAGCCACTTGTCTGTGCGTGGCACTCATTGGCTACTAACTATCCAACACGACATACTTGGAAACAAAGCAAAGTAACCGCAGGAGAGATCGTGTGAAGCGCGAGGAAATAGTTTGAAATTTCTTTTGCAAAAAAACAAATAATAATTGCATTAGGCGACCGCTCGATTGGTCTAGTGCAGTGTGCAGTGGTTCCCAACCGATAGGGAATTCACCACTGGTGGGAATTCAATGGTTTCTGGTGGGGAATAGATACATTTGTTAAACATTATATACAGGATAGTCTCTGCATATTTATGGAGACACATGCGCAATTACCGTTACCTGGTAACTGCTCTGAAATGTATGTATGGAATACGCGTTGTTCACATAAACTCATTTTTAACTCTGGATAGCCAATCACGGAGTCACAAACACATCCAGGACGACAAGTATGACGTGAACTAACGCTTTCGCTAAAGTTTTAGGGTTACCAGTATCGGTTCACAATGCGATTCCAGTTGCAATTTTAGGCGATTGTCTTCTTCTTTTTTTTATTCACATAATTGATGCTTTTAACAACTTGGGTCATTTGCGCCCAGCACTGAAATTGCATTAACGTCAATGTCTTTGCGGTCTTTTTCTGGTCATTTGCTGCCATCTTTCCAGAGTTCGGCTCTCTCTTTCTCTGAGCTTTTCAAGGCGCTGTGTGTAGAGCGGGATCGGCAATGAGGAGCCCTGATAAACCTCCGACACATAGAAACATAGCAGAGCCGAGACTCGAACCGCCAACCATTAGTGCACCGTTTAACCAACTACGCCACTCGCTTCCGTGGCGGTCGTTTTGCGTACGTGGTTGTGTGTCTTGTGTACTCAAACAAGCAAATAGCTGCTCCGTAATGACAATAGTTAAAAGGAAATACAACGATAGTTTTGGGTAGTGGGGGAATGAAGACTCGGCATAAATCTGAAGTGGGGAATGAACACAAAAAGATTGGGAACCACTGCTCTAGTGCAACCGCGACTGAAACTTACACCCTTTGTGTTCTTTACTTTGTGAGGCGCTGTTTTTGTTTTCTAATATCAAGTTGACTCTATGTAATAGTGGCACACTTGGCGGTACCTTACTTTTAAAGCAGCATAATTTTGTATGAAAGTATCATTTTAATAGAGTTGCTTAGCGGTTATATTGGTGTTCCAGCTGCTATTCTGGCTAGACATCTTCTGCATCATGTATGTATACTACTCAATAAACTATGAGTGAATGCGTGACTGTTTAATTCATAGCAATCCATTTTGATTTTGCGTTTTCAGGAGAATCTTCTGTCTGCGGCCGAAGTGAAGAAATGTCACCAATTGGTCGCCGAATTACTTCCGATCATCCGTCCCAACGCCGTATCTCTGGTGGATGCTTTTGAGTTCTCGTACGTGCCCTAACTATTGCGCCGTTCGCTATGCCCACATTCACCTTGCACTTGTGTTTTCACAGGGATGACATGCTCATGTCCGTGCTTGGCCGCTACGACGGAAATGTCTACGAGAATCTTCTGAAATGGGCGATGAAATCGGACTTGAATAAAACTGATGTGAGTGGACACTGGACATGTTCTGTCTAATATTTTCAAAGGGGTCGTATTTGACTTTGAAATTTGACTGGTTCTGAGCAAGGCCGTTTCGATCTAGGTGTCTAGTTGAAGTAAAATTGACACGTAATTTACCGAATTGGCGCGTAGTATTGTCCATTGGAAAAGTGCAAAGTCTTCAGTTAGAGTCACACCTCCGATCTCTCCGAACTGGTGATGCCCATTTGATAAGACTTCATTCGTGTTCCAGGTCATTCCGGCGTATGAGAAGCATATCAGACCGCTTTTGAAGAGAAACCAAGCCAAATTATGAGATCCGCATTTTATTAAAATCGTATTGAGAACACAAATCTGCTTGTAATTATGCGACTTAACTATGCTTTTGAATGCCTAATTCTCTATAGAGTAACGATAATTTTACTGGCGCAAGATTTATCACAAGGTACGGTTTGGGGCAGTGTTTTCGCTCTACTACTTCTGTTTATTTATAAATATTCTGCAGTTTCATTCTGAATGAGTATCCTAACGCGATATTGTCTGATCTATCACGCTTGTTCTGTGCAATAAAGATTAATTTACGTAGCTTAAGAATTTAGTTATTTGTCACGGTCAGCCGGGTATTTGTGCGGTCGCACGTCCACTTCCTACAGACAGATATATCGGGCAGTTTGGTTATATATATTCAACACTACTCAAACGCAGTCTTGGAATCCCAATTCCGTGATGTTCGACATTTCTCCACTTCAGTTTTGCAGAATTCGAGCGGGATTTTTTGCAATTCGACAGCGTAATCTCAAGATGTATTTTGAGAATATTCAATCATCCATGTTGCGTCAGAGCGGAATTTGCCTGCTGCGAGATTGTATTGACACATGCAAGTGTAATTTCAAGATATAGTTTTGAATATGTATGTAAGGCTTCGTGTTGCGGAAGTTGCTACGGATTTTACTATGAGCCAGTAGCATAGGGTTACCGTATTTTGTGGATCTAATTCCGGACATTCTTCAGCGCCCACCAGCGGATTTCACAATGACGTATGAACTCATTGTCAGTCAATATGACGTCACACTAGCAAAACGTCGACTCAGACTTGGACAACTAGATAATTCCAGTTGTCTAATTTCGCTAAATTAGAGCGAAATGCCAGTAATCTAATTCTAATCTAATTTGGAAAAGCTGAAAATTTTCTAGTTGTCCAAGTATATGGTTGGACAACTAGATAATACTAGTTGTATAATTTCACTAAATTAGAGCGAAATGCCGGTAATCTAATTCTAATCTAATTTGGAAAAGCTGAAAATTTTCTAGTCCAAGTCTGATCGACTGTACGGGAGTGAAGTGGAACATAGGTTTTGAATTGGGCCATCTCTAATGTGAGCTCTGGTTATTGCTTGGGTCAGCAACAGATTTCTTCGCGGGTTGGATGAAATCGTCTGCATGGTGGACGTTATCCGGTCCGCTGGTTGTGTGTTTGACAGTTCTGCTATACTGTTAGGTTGGTGCGGTTATCTGGTAGGCCTGAGCCGGATCAGTACTTTTTTGATACGACCAGAATCTTTATGGATAGGCATGACTTTTGTAACTAAATAACTACCAACCAACCAAACGGAGGTAACTGCCAAGCCAGTGCGAAAATAAACGTGCCATATTTATAAATTCACCGAACCACCGTACCGTGTAGGGTCGGACTTTTTCAATTTTGGCCGGAGCCGGATCAGTACTTTTTCCTGATACAGCCGGAGCCGGACCAGAGAATGGAAAAGTCGGACCAGAGAATTAGTCGATCCGCTCCGCACTATTATCTGGTTGTGTGTTGTAAGTTCTAACCAGGTCCAAAACAACATTTTTTCAGCCCCTTCCGCCGAAAAAGCACTAATATTGGGCCCTCCATAGGGTAATCCATGCAACTTCTTGTGGGCTTACTACATGCATCTACTTCAGTGGTTCCCAACCTTTTTCCATCCACGTACCACTTCGAGGTTTTATGCGGTGCTCGCGTACCACCTACATAAGTTACGCGCGCCGTAGGGTAGGCGGGCAAAAATGTTTTCACCATTTAAGGCGTCATAATCACGTATTTGATCTATGTGGGGAGTAATAAGAATAACTAGGGCGAATTTTCACCTAAAAACGGAGGATTTTGACCTAAAAACACTTAATTTTGACCCAATTTTGACATCACGTATGCAAAGTAGGTGTTTTCGCACATATTGTTAAAATTGTACTACTTATTTTCATTTTTGGTTGGGACTGTCTGTCCTTACGAAGTAGCTCGGCCTGAAAAAGCGTTTCTGACTTAAAAACGGACAAATTTTTACATGAAAGAACTTTATTTTAACGATATCTGGCCCTATGAAGAATTCCAGTCGTTACACCACGTTAGAATTTGTTGTGGTACAACGAAAAATACTTTCCTACATTTTCGGGTAGAAAGTGTCTGACCTTACTAAGTAGCTTGGCAAGAATGGAGAAAGGACGTTCAACAGCAGCAGTTGTTCGCTGACAACACTGAAGTTGTGCGTGCACTGCTGGTGACACACCATATTGCTTTATTCTGACAATGTTGTCTACACTCTACAAGTCTACATCATTATTTTTGATCATGCGCTTCTTGATATGAGAACCATGCAATGCGCAAGCAGTCTTGCTCCAGTCGGAATATTGCGGTACGTTGACCATAACACCATGTCAATTGTCAACCTATTTGTTTCGTTTGACCGTTTATGATTCACGATGAGCAGACAATGGTCCGTCTACGACGGTAGGCCTATAAAGTAGGCTACAAGCTGTAAAATATCAAATAAGTTCACCGACAGTACAAAATCTTCGATACAAACGAAATGAAGGGGTCTAAAAATTTCGATTTTGTAAACAATTTTGACAATTTTTTGACCTAACGCTGCAATTTTGACAAAATTATGACTTATTGTGACATGTCAAAAAAATCCCCCTAGTAATAGCAGATTCTATTAAACTAGTCATTATCAGCCACGGTTGATGGGATGAAGGGAATTGTATTTTCACCACTAGTCAAAAAAAATTAAAATCAACCCCACCTGAACTAATAACTCCCCTCGGAGAAAAAAAACACAGAATCTACTCGAGTACCACCTGGAAGACCTTCGCGTACCACTAGCAGAGATGAGCGGATTTGAAATTTTTATGTCCTAATCCAATCCAAATCCGAACCTTCAAATCCAAATCCAAATCCTAATCCATAACTTTTTCATATTCAAGTCCATGTCCAATCCTAATCCGATTCCAACTGGAAATTCAGAAAAAATACTAATTTATGCAATAGGGGAATTCGAAATTTTTCTGTCACAACCAACGATTCACTTGATTCAAGATAACTTAGTAACCATAAGTACATTAATAACTGATCTGAATAAAGTTTGTCGCCATTCGCCACACGTCATTTCAATCTCCCAGAAAATCGGTCAATCCAATCCGAAATCCTAATCCGTTCTGAAAAAAATGTCTAATCCAAATCCAATCCAAATCCGACAAAATTTCACAAATCCTGTTTTTTCAAAACCTAATCCTAATCCATGCTCATCTCTGACCACTAGTGGTACGCATACCACAGGTTGGGAACCAGTGATCTACTTGTTAAAATTTGTGAATAAATTCTGTCAATAATATTGGATCTTCCCCATATACTACTATAAAATACATCATTAGGTTACACATCCGGTGGTTTCCAACCTTTTATGACCGCGAGATCATTTCCAATATGAAAATGTTCCGTAGTCCAGCTCAAAAAGTGATAGGTTGATTAATAAAAAAGTCACCTTGCCCAGACTTATACTCACGGCCTATTTTGGAAGCTGATGACGTCCAACATCTTCGCGATCCAGGGTTGTAATGACTCGAGTCGCGATTTTTCAGTGACTCGATTTGACTCGAGTCAATCTCGCAAATGCGTAAAATGACTCGACTCGACTCGAGTCAACTTTTGTATTGACTCGACTTGTACTCAAGTCATTGTGCATGACTTGAACCAAGTCATTGACTCGAGACTAGGACATCCAAAACAGACAATTCATTGAAATTTTGAAGATTAAAAGGTTAACACATCATTGGTATTTCGTCCATCAGTCCTGATACATGGAATATAGGACTATAATCTGTCAAGACGGAGGAAAATTGCTATATTACTAAATCGAGCCATTCTATATCAGTCAAGCACAGTTGAAAAAAGTGGGTTGAACCGGCTTAAACTGAAAAGTGAACCGTGAACATAATGACTTGGACTCGGACTCGAGTCAAAACACCATGACTCGGACTCGACCCTCTACTACAGTGGTTCCAAACCTTTTTACACTCACGTACCATTTCGAGGTTTTATGCAGTGCTCGCGTACCACCTACATAAGTTACGCGCGCCGAAGGCAGTCAAAATGTTTCCAACGCTATGAGCTGCCCAAGGCAGCGAAACAGAAAATAAACTGCCCATTTTAAGGCGCAGTACATGATTTAGTGCAGAGGTTGGTAACGTTTTTGCTAATCACGGCCGCCGATTACTTATGTAGCCTACGGCCGCATTCTCGGGTAAAGCCGTAATGAACTAACTGGACGCAAAATACCTATGGCAAACTGTCCATTTCCGGTGAACTCTGGGCTATTCTACTTTTCATATCGCCATATTATACGCACCGAACTCGCGATTGGTAATGTTATGAACAGTCACTGGGACTGGGTATGGTCGCACGAAGCGTGACAATTTCTCAGTTTCAGGAATGGATTCCGTCATTAATAGTAGCAGAGCAGTATCACATATTACTGTCAAATATTTATCCTTTTTCAAACCACGTGATCAGATTCACCGGTAAAATTGATAGAGGTATTGTTTTCGAAAATATAGGTATATAAATGCATCTTCAGGTGGGCCAATCGTTGTTTGTAACTTTGTTACATGCTGTTATTTCTTGACTCCCCACCAGGATTATCGGTATAGTGAAAATATATTGGAATCGCCCAAATGTACCAAAAACAAATTTCTGTCGTGAGAAGCACACGATTCCTATTCCGGCTCAGATTGCAAAGGGCGCCACTATATCAAAATCGAAAAACGAAGCTGCATTGAATCGCGCGAAGCGCGAAGAAAATTTCTAGATTAATTCAAATCTCTCGAAAATTCGGAAGTGAATTCGTAATTTCAATTTGCATGTTGTCGACGGCCGTCAACACATACTAATTAAATTACGTGCCGACGGCCGCAGGTTGCCCACACCTGCTTTATAGTGGATCCATTTAAAAGTTTTGTGGTCAAATATATTTGAACGGAATTTTGTTAGGTAAGAATCCCAATGCTTTACGACTAGATCCCTTCCCCGTAGGCCATCATTGGTGGGATTGCCACTACCCACGACGACGACCTTACCACGACGGCTTTAGAAAACTCAAATTCAACCCCGCCTGAACTAATAACTCCCTTCGGTCGAAAAATTAACAGAATCTACTCGCGTACCACCTGGAAGACCTTCGCCTACCACTAGTGGTACGCGTACCACAGGTTGGGAACCACTGCTCTACTAGATGACTTGGACTCGGACTTGACTCGGTGGTGAATTGAAAATGACTCGACTTGACTCGAGTCAAAACTATAAAAGTGAGATTGACTTGTGACTCGGAACCTTGTGACTTGGTTATAACCCTGTCGCGATCTCCAGAATAAAGGCAAACGACTCCCCAGGTTCAGAACGACTGTATTTGACTAAGCTATAAAGCATCCAAACGGCCTTAACCAACTCTAGGAATTTTCAGTTATCTTATAATTGAGATTGCAAGACGTATTTCAGCAAATGACGGTTATTTTTATTTATTTTTGATTCCTTTATTTTGGGTAGGTGGTGCATGGATCCCATAATAATATTAATATACGTATTACTAAATCGCGCACAGCGCTAAGAAAAATTTCACATAGCATAAATCTGCTTAAATATACCCTACTTCAAGTCTTCAAAATTCCGGACATTTAGGCATATTTTAGAATTTCCTCTCGGACGCAGTTTTTACAGTGAAATTCCGGGCGTATGGCAACCCTGAGGAGCATCATTATACCATTTCAAGGTGGCTCAAGGTTGTAATGAATCGGCCCGCGTCGCTTTTTTTGTGACTCGAACATGGCTAGCGACTAGGGTTGTGTTTAAAACAAAAATCAATTAAAAAAAAAACAAGTTTAAAACATGTGTTTTATTGTATTTTTTAAGCACTGATGCCACGAATATTCAATTATGACGTCAAAATGGATTGTCATTGCCAATTGTAAATATACTTTCTTTGTAGAGATAGGCTTCCAGCCCCTGTCATATACGGACAAAAAATATTTTTAACCAGGACTACATCGTCATGCGACATTTTTACGGTCGGCGGTCATAATCATCAGGACTTGCATTCCGCACCAATGATCTGATTATTTCGCGGGCTCCAACCATCCCATATCGTATACGTGAGCTATATTGGATAGTAATCGTCCGTAGGCCCATAGAGCATGTTTTTGGAAAGTATTTACACTTATGGCATAATTATTATACAATTTGAAAAAAATTAATTCCTTTGTTTAAAACGCTGTTTAAAACACGTTTCCAACAAAGTATTTTAAACAACCATTTGTTTTAAATGCAAGCTTATTCGCGACAATAAACTACGACTTGACCCGGATATGTTGTACCATCATTCGAACCTGGAATCGGAACTCTGTTCTTATACCATGACTTAGAGTTAGACCAGTGGTTTCCAACCTTTTTCGACTCATCGCCCCCTTTTCAAGCTCAACGGCGATCATCGCTCCCCTGATTGTGTTAACCGAAAAATTGGTATACAGTCTGTAATCATCGGCGGGTTGACTAAAAAAAAAAGGTCATTTCTCCGAAGAGACTCCAATAGAGCAGTTTTAACGTGTCATCGCCCCCCTATCGCCCCCTTCGCTATTTTCGCCCCCTGTCGCCCCCTTTGTCCATTTTCGCCCCCCTATCGCTCCCTTCGTCATTTTCGCCCCCCTAGGCCGCCAAATCTCCCCCTGGGGGGCGATATCGCCCACGTTGGGAACCACTGAGTTAGACTTACCTCGATGACGCTGTACAACGTCAATGTGATTCGACTCCAAAGTTAAATTTTGAGCATGACGTGCGACTCGAAACCTCGGGATTTCGCTATATCCTTGGAGTAGCTAGAGTACTTGAAGTGCCTTGTTCCAAAGTTAAATTTTGTAATGGCCATTCCATAGTAAGTTTTGTCACAATCACAATACATATAATATACAATAATACTCGAGTTACCATATATTGGGAATCTGAAAAGACGACACTTTTTCAAAATTTTCAGACTTAGAATACTGGAGTAAAATCCTGAAAAAATAGTATTTTTTTCCGACTTCGTGGTCAGTTGACTAAACGAAAGGTCATCTTTCCAAATCAAATCCCGAATTACCGGCTTTCTATGGGGTTTTCCGTTGGTTGACTAAAAATAGGTCATTTTTCTGGCTCAAGTCCCGAAAACCACGTCGCACCGTTACTTGGCCACTGATTTCCTATATCTTGACCAAAATTCTCAAAGAGGTCGTTTATAGGCGTCCTCCGAGAACACTTTCAAAAAAGTAAAAAAATAGAACAAATCCTCTAAGACAGTGGTCGGGAACCTATGGCTCGCGAGCCATATATGGCTCTTTCGGCTATAAGATATGACTCTTTGACATATTTTTAATTTTTTAAATAATTTGATTGATATTGCATGAACTTGCTATAAATTTTCTTAACGGGCAGCATAAACATGTATTTGACAGGTCAAGGCAGTGGCGTATCCAGGATTAAGGGCTCGGACCCTTTACAAAATCCTCACATTTACGTTGCTGTAGCGCCAGCGACCAATATCCCGCGAATTCCATGTACCCGGACTCACGCGATGCGTAATCTTGGATTGCGCCTTACGATGGTTGATCAAGAGAATAGCAGACACAGGGACGCCTATATGACAATCTGGTTTTCAAATACACATTGTCTTCCTGATCTACGCCGAGAGATGAACTGCCTTGGAAGTAACAGTCTGATTACAAATCCAAATTACAAACAACGCTTCGCTATCCAAGTCCAAATCGATAAGTAGCCTTCTAGTACTGCCGTTAAAATGTAGAAGTGTAGTGCAACGTTCATGTTACCGCCGAATTGAGAAGTCGATCACTATTTATTTTCGGAATCAGTGCTATAGTTATATTAAATTAATATCAGTTATTATAAATTCAGAGCTATTTGCGATGAATTGCGCTATCGCAGGATGAGTATTGAGTAGCCTACGAGTTTTCACAGATCAAATATGACGCCTGCGACGAATCCCATGTAGTTAGTTCGAATTAGTACTACCGTGACGTCACGAATTTTCAATTGTGACGTAACAATTGATTGACATGCATGGCTCTTTGGGAGTTAAAATGGAAAATAATTCGTATAATTCGTCAAAATTATGAGATATAGACGCCATGCCAGAGGACAAATGCATCATGTCATCATAGCATCTGTCGCGTTATAATTTTGCAGCTAGTAGACATTTGACGTGCTACAAGCTACAAGTATACAATATTCGATAATTTAACAAAAATAGATGTGATACGCTCATACCACAGTATTTGAGCAGTGTAGCCTTGAGGTTCGGGTATAGTTAGCTATTGAATGGGGTTACAACAATGTTCCCTACAATTTTTGACGAGTCTGCGCACACTCACAATCTCACTGCGCAGACCCTCGGACAGCAGTGCGTAACGACTAAAAAAAGGTCATCACTTCGGATTTTCTGTGCGCAGAGACCATGTCATCACTGCGCATTTGCACACGTGCGCAGCTTGGAGCGAACATTGGCTACAATGCACGACCAAAACTTTGCGCAACTAGCCTAGGACTCAATCCCTTAAAATTGCAGTCGCAAAGTCTACTTTGTCGCAGTTCCTTGCCAGGTGTCATTTTAAATACAGCGCATCACTTCATGTAGTTTCACACCAGTCAATTCGCACAGTCTTGTCGTTGGTAGCCTAATCCAATGACTAATTACAACGACTGTTTTATTGACTCTCCCTATGTCACGGTGAGATGTCAGGTGCGTCTGTTCGTTCCTATTGTAGTGCATTGTTTACCTCGTACGATACTCGCGAAAATGAAAACATGTCGTATCGACTGAACAAACAAGATCCACAAATTTCTATTGTATGGATCGCGGAATGTTTTTATTGAATGTCACTTATAGTCGCTAGCTCCTCCCAGATATGGACTAAATGTCCTGACAAAATAATGAATCAAAGGATTAATACCCTAATGGACATAATTTTGTAAAGCTCGATTATTGTTTCACTTGTTGAGAAAGCATACTTACATATGTAGACTAGCGGCGTTATATACCACAAGGTGAAGAGTACGCTGGCCCTTACAAGCCCTCGGGTCCAATGGCATAGGCTGTGTGGCGAGATAAAGTTTGTTCAAGTTTACGAATGTCGATGAGATAGTTAAGACCCACTATTGACTGAGACCCTAATATTTCATGCGCAGTAAACGACGACTTGGCATCGTGGATATCGAACCTATTGCATGAGACAGCAGTTTAGCTAGTCAGGCCTGTCTGTCTTCTTGTCGCCACGTGTGTGTACCAGTGATGAGCGTCGGAGCGGAGTCGGAGTGGATTCGGAGCGGAGTTTTGCCGATTTTGTGACAGTCGGAGCGAAGTCGCAGTATACTACAGATATTTTTTCGGAGAATTTCGGAGCATTGTAACTTTTGTCTCCGATATCTTTCGATAGCTCTGCCAAGAATACACTATTGATTATGATTACAAACCAAAGCACAGACAGTTGACACCTTGTAAAGTTGTAATATGACAGGTTACCTGCAAAAATGATTGCCAAGTACATAAAAATCAGCCATCTGCACTGCAATTGGGGACTGGAGAGTAGACAATACTATGAGGCCAATCATATTATCATATTAATTTAGTAAAATACATTACCAAGTGTACCATGCTTGCCACTGTTTCGGATACTTGACGAGATTCGTCGGAGCATAGTTTCCTATAGTCGGAGTATCTCGGAGTCTGGGATTGAGCTGTTCGGAGTCGGAGGGAGTTTTCCTCAGACACTAAAGTTGTCGGAGGGATTCGGAGTCTCGAAAAGCACTATCCGTTCATCACTGGTGTGTACTGTGTAATGCGCAGTGTGCAGTCCAGTCGAGCGGCCGATTTTAAGAGTTGCAATTCTCGCAAATACTTACTACGCGCAGAAGCCAACTCATAATTTTAACACTGGCATTCCGTCACTGACTTTAATTATGACATTCTGCTGGTCTAAATAATCCTGAGAGTCCGATGTAAGATTGTAAGGCGGTGGCCACGCAACTTGTGCGCCCTCTTATAAATACCACTCATCTACGTACGAAAGGTCAGTCGGACAATTGGATGCTCCCTGATCGGCCGCTGTGACAAGTGTTCGCCCGATCCAGATGAAACGTGTCAAACTTCCAAGCTTATTTGAAAGTCAACGTGACTTCATTGTTATATTTAGGGCTGCATTTAAAACAAACATGTTTAAAACAAGGCCCTTGTTTAAAACATCCTTTTTATTGTTTTTTGTTTTTGTTTTTTAAAGCCATGACGTGACGAATACTCAATTGTGACGTCATAGTGGCTTGTTATTGACAATTGAAAATATAGGGTAAAGATAGCTCTTTTGACGAAATATCTGTACTATTGCTTTTGAACCGACTATTTTGAGGGTTCCGACCATCCCATAACGATATACATCTGCTATATCGGGTGGTATTTGTCCGTAGGCTTATACAACATGTTTTTTATTGTTTTTTTTCTCAAGCCATGACCTCACGACCATTCAATTGTGGCGTCATAGTTGATTGACATTGACAATTGAAAATACAGGGTAAATATAGCTCGTTTGACGAAATATCTGTACTATTGCTGTTGAACCGACTGTTTTGAGGGTTCCAACCATCCCATATCGATATACATCGGCTATATCGGGTGGTAATTGTCCGTTGGCTCATACAACATGTTTTTGAAAGTATTTACACAATTATGCCATAATTTTACAACTTAACAACACAATTTTTTTTAAAGGCATTTGTTTAAAACGCTGTTTAAAACATGTTTTAAACAAAGTGTTTTAAAACACCGTTTGTTTTAAATACAACCCTAGTTATATTAGAATGATTAATTCTCACTTTGATATCTCAAGCAGACCACTAATTTAGCTAGGGTCCCCGAATCTTTGAGAAGTAACTCAACAAAAAAGAGAGGAGAATAAGACCGCCCGTGTTCATTTGCTGGAATTGAATCCCGAATTAAGGATTTAGTGGCAAGGAATCACTGACAACTTTCCAGACGTGATCAAAGCAGTCATCTATTCAAGAAGAAGTAGAGGTAACGCTCTAAATTCCTACTAAGTTGCAAGTAGTAGTAATTTCCAAGATCGTCAAACTACTTCAAGTGGAAGTATAAAATAAAAGATATGAAAAGTACTCAAGTAAATAGTTTTGAAAAGTAGATACTGTCGAGGGTTCGTATACTTTTAGCAGTTAATCGGTGGATACTTTCAAAATTGCAAGATGTATCTTTGCGATATCGCGCTAAATGACGAAGAATGACGCTATTTAAATATAGGTAAAATGTTAGAAAATATACTTAACAGTTACTGTGATGACGATTTCACGCGGCTCTTATGAGGATCTCACATATAATAGTGATACAAAATTTTCCCAAAACCACTTTCTACTTTGCTGGATCCAAAGTAGGTGAGTTGTCTAAAATATTGTTCAGACAGACGTGGAAGAGGTCTAAAAACATGTATTGCAAGTATGCAAGTATTGCAAGTAGGCAAAATCCACTTAAATACCAAAGTATAAGTTATAATGTAATGAGTAGTAAGTACACCCATTTGATTCTAGTCTTCAGTCAGATTTAGGGGGCGTGTAGAAAAGTACTGTTAATTGAGGGCGCGCTAAGGAGAAAAAGTCACTGCAGTAGTCAGTTGTACTCAGCTGCGAGAGTCCAAAATCGACATGTAGAGCGGGGATACAACAAACACAGAGGGATATCCTGGACAACGCATTTTGGTATACAATAGGACGCAGTGTTATTCTCCAACGGTACTTTTCCGACTCCAGTATAGTTTCAATCAACTTAACTGAAAAGTTTCTATTTCTTTCAAAAAATAGAATTGATAACATAATGTATCCAGAAAAGTACCTTTTCCAACTTTTCGTCGTAAGACTGTAACTTTTACCAATATTGCCTGGCATTTAGTTTGAGAGGTGGAAGGTTATTTCGTGGCAGGGAGCAGTATGATATTAACACAGCCCGGTCTTCTCAGTTCATTGTTTTGTAGAGAATTTAGTCCATATCATAGTGCAGGCTCATGTTCGGAGATACAACGGACATAGTGTCCAATGTACCCTCGGATGGCGGGGGAATCAAAAGAAAACATGAAAATATGCATATTGAAATGGTACAAACAGAACTATATTTATAATTCATAATTCTACTATAAACTTTCGCGCTGTACGAGTTTCCCAATCGGTGGAAATTCCTTACCGCATTTTCACAACAGTAGTATATAGGCTACTCTCGAGCATAATGTGTGAGCCGACGGTTATTAATTGATAAGTTTCCCCTTTGCACTTGCTGATTTCGTATGGAAACTACTGTTTATTCCGGAATTATAATTTTATTCCTGCAACTACTAAAAAGCCTGCGTGATGGAAACGGCTTGTCATTGTCCATACGTTTCGACTGGTCGTAGAGCGCCCTATAGTTTAGATCAGGGGTGGGCAATTATTTTCCTTCTCGGGCCAAATGAGAAGTAGAAAATACGTTGGCGGGCCGAGTGAAAAATTTTAGCTATATTCCCAAGCGTATTTTAATTTTATTTCTAAATTGCATTGCTTATAAATGTTGCTCAGTGAATGTGTTGATGTTTGGTAATGAGAAAGTGACGTTAAATTCAAAAATATGTATTCGCTGTCATGATTCGAAACAATGTTATACATTATACATCTTTAACTTTCTGTAAATCCCTATCCACGTTCTTCTATTAAGACTCTGAAACAGTGGCTCTGAAACTTTTTTAGGCACGGAGACCTTATCATGATATCACAAAATATTAAAAAGATGCAACCAGAATGCTAGCATAATCCCAACGGATAGTTTGATGGTATGGAAGGTTATGGCTGTTGATGAGAGAGCTCTGAAATATAAAAGTTGGACAATATACGGAGCAATAACTGTAAGCTGGGGGCTAATCGCGCCGGGCGCGCAATTTTTTTTCAATAAACTTCGGCTTGGCGCCCCCCTTCTGATGCTTTCACGCCCCCAGTTTGAGAACCACAGTACTGAAATGTATAATTGTATATGCAATGGTACAAAGCTTATTTTCTTAGTCGCTGCCTTATCCGAACAGAATTGCAGCCTAAATAAATAGCCTTGATGTTGAGCGAAGCTTGCAGTTTTTCTGAACTTCGCTGTCCCTTGACCGAGTGTTCCGTGTTTTTGTCATAGAACCAACTTTAATTAAGATCCTTAATCTCTGCGTGATGCTCGGCAAAAACTAAAAGGACGGGTTTACCCCCGACTCAAGTTTATAAATATTTAAGTCTAAATCTTCTTTAAATTTCAGTTTTCGGCTTTCATTTTTTGGCATGCCCGTTTATCCTTTATGGATGATAAATATGATGAGACATATAGTGATCGCGAGCACTGATTGACTGGCTTGTTTCATGAATTAGGGATTTGGAAACGTATCATGTAACAATTTGAAACGCATACCATATAATGCGCAATGTGACAATGGCAACAAAGAAGGTTTAAAAAAACTAAACGGTATGGAAAGAGTGATTTCGTGTGACTTTAATTGCTACTCATACTTTGCCACATGCCTTTATTTTGAATCTGGATTACGCATGCGAGGTAGGCCTACGTAGACAGCGTAATCGTGGCATATTAATTACCAGGTTTCAAAATAAACGAATTTCCTCTATAGTTGATAGTTTGATACAACCTATGGTTTCAGTCATTCACGAAGCAAGTTTTATGTTTTGAATTCCAAGCAACTTTTCGCGGGCCGCACAAAATAGCCTCGCGGGCCGCACTTTGCCCAGGTCTGGTTTAGATAAAGATCTTGATCACCACTGTAAAACATAGTTGGATATTTCCCGGGTAAAATTCGGCCAAAGGAGGGGGTTAGAAGTGTCAAATATGAATTTGCAGGAGACAGTTTACTTACAACACATGCCAATTTAGTCCGAATACACGACTGGATCACGCCGGAATTCAAGCCTTAATAACATGAACCGATGTAACCTATACAGTATACACGGATCAATTTAATTACTCAAAATCATTACCCGCCCTTGACACGGTAGACTGGACTTTGAAGGGGCACTTCAGTCCCCGTAGTGCTGGACAAGTGACATAGCTTTTTGATATCTCACACGGTCGAAACCTCAGTGATATAATCCACTATCAAACACACAAAATTAAAAATAGGCACCGAAAAATTGGTATAAATGCACATGGCGTATATTCGTGACTATAGCCCACACCGAAAATGTACGAGCAAGCTTGTCACCAGTGGTAAAACAACTCTCATCGTAATGAATGGTGACGAGATTGCGACTGTTATGTTTCCGCGTCGCCGTGAATGGCATAGCTCGAACCCGATTGTTCGTATCGTCAATAGCTGATACGATTCGTTTCAATAACTGATTACTATAGTACAGCCTGCCATATACGCGCTATCGCCCGAGGCTATATTGTTCTACCTAACGTAGCCAGAAATTCGACTTGATTAGCCGGTCTGAAGCTACGCAGTCATTATTGCTCGTGACATTTCGTCGAGTTTAGGCAGCGGGTAAGGTTCGGAAAAACAGCCAGCATGAACGGGAGTATGATGGACGAAGAGAAACTGATGCGAGGAGACCAGACCTCGTTCTACAGTCTGATGAGGAAGAAATGCATCAATCAAAAAGAGTTCAGCGACGTGACCTTTTCTGTCGGCGCGCAGAAGCAACACATCACCGCCCATAAATGTATCTTGGCCGGGAGATCAGAGGTGTTCCGCTCAATGTTTGTTCAACAGAGTATCCACGCGACGGGCATCGTCGATATTCCGTATCCGCTTCCTGATATCAGGCCAGAAGTCTTCCTCACTACGATGGACTATATGTACACAAACTGTTGCACGCTCACTCCGAACTTGGCGCCTGATGTTCTCGCGATGGCCATCGACTACGGCCTGGACGGTTTGCGAAAGTTATGCGTGCGATACATGCTTGACGCTATCACCGTCGAATCCGTTTGCAGCATATTGCAGAGTGCCGTAGTTCACGCGCAAGAAGAAGTGCTGCAAAAGGCCTTGGCGTTCATAGAGACGCACACGAAGGACGTCTTCGTGACTTCTCAATTCTTGCAGTTGTCGGAGCAAGCCGTTGGTGTTATCTTGCGGAGCGATAACCTAGAAGTCGACGAGCTCGAGATTTTACTTGCAATTCGCCGGTGGGCTCAGGCTAATCAGGTTGTAAGCGGCAGGCCCATGGGTGTGTTAGCGGCGCCTATCATCAGACTAATACGATTGCCCTTGCTATCCGCCGAGGAATTAAGCAAGATAGAAGAAGAGAATAAGGAAGAGCAGATCATCCCGGTGCAACAAATGGCGGAGGCGTGGCGATTCCACGCTTTGAAAGACAGCGTTCCCGCGGCGTCAAAGGTCAAGACTAGAAAAGGGACGGAGTCACGGGAGTTTCATAAATTTTTGGCGAACTGAGAGAAACGCAATGATTCCCGTAACTTACTGCTGATTGCCATAAGTTGTTCTGTATATATAGTCTTCGCCTGTTTGACTTCGTTTTTACTTCCCACAATAAACAACATTCCTAACGCATGAAACGTTTCCCTGTTTTACGACATGGTACTGCACGATTGTGACGATTCGCTTTTTCCTATTCAGTATCGTAAATCAGCCATCTTACAAAAAGGACACTCGGTTACGAGTTCGTTAGCGACGCGCCTAACTTTATTCGGCTTCATTAAGTACTTCCTGCATTCAGACTTGTTCAAACTACTGGACTTTCAAAATGCGCAACTAGAACTATTCACTTTTCAAAACTCACAACTAGAACTGGAACTACTCGATTTTCAAAATCCAGAACTAGAACTAACAACCTTTGAAAACCCGCTACTAACTAAAGACACTGATAACTATATCAATAGTTCTTTACTGGCGTTCCCAGACGCCCAAAAATACAAAGTAATGTATTATTGTGTAGTTAGATGCGGTAGATTTTGGGTTTTGTGACTCAATGAAGATTAGGGGTGCCTCGAAAGCTTGCAGATGTGCGTGATGAATTCAAGGTCATTAAAGATTAAAAATCATACTGAACTAGATTTACTTCTCTGATGAAACACATTAATTTTTATATTATTGGAAATATCAGACATAGATTCGACATTTCAAAAAGACGAAGTTTCGAATTTGAAATTGGAGAGGTTTCCACCCGTTGAACCCACACATTGGCTACGCCACTGTTAGTAATGATGACTCTGAGTTCGCAATGGCTGCAAGAACATCACGCAACAGACCACCGGTATCACGATTCATGCCAAAAGACGACGCGTGTTCTCTAGCTGTTGGGCAACTATTTTTTTTCAAATATGAAACTACAACTAGAACTACTCACTTTTCAAAATCTATAACTAAAAGTAGAACTACTTACTTTTCAAAATCCGCTACTAGAACTAGAACTACTTAAAAACCGTTAGTTAATTAGTTGGCCGTCTACTAACTAAATGGGTAGTTTGTATAATTCTGCCTGCATTCGCTATTGAGCTCACGTGGGAATGCTTCCACCCTCCATCCACCATGCCTATCGAGATATACGTTACATTAAGATGTGTATGTCTGACTTCCAGTAGTTACTACTTGGCGTAGCCAGTCGAGAAAGAAAGGGGGCAGAACTAAATTAAGGGGGCAGAATAAACCTCTCTGAGTCATATCTTTTGCGACTTATTCGGCACGCTATGGTAATAACTAGGGCTGGGCAAAATCGAGTACCTGAGTGATTCGATTCTGAATCACGCATTATGCTTCGAGTCGAGTCGAGTATTCGAGTATCACTCATTATGACGTCATAACAGAATGTAATATGTCAAAGTTAAAATATGTACCTTTTATGCCACCACAAAGGAGAAAATGCCTGTTATCCATCACATTAAAGATACTTTGGTATTTTTTCGTCCATACCGATTTCATTGCACTTCTTGACAATGTCGTGGGATGATCACGACTTCGAAAATATGCTATTCCAGTAACGTTAGTAGCTTTGTACTATGTCTCGTATGCTGCGACACGGCCAATCAAGGTTTCAAGGCTTCCTCAGTGAAAAATAGTATAAAAACTATAATTCTCGTTGGTACTTTACCTTTCAGTTGCGATAAGCGTATAATTTCAGTACTCGAAAAAATGGTCTTTTACTACTCGACTCGAATCATTGAAATTAATACTCGATTCAGATTCGAGTACTCGAATCATTGTGCCCAGCCCTAGTAATAACCAGAGGATTGTCTGCCTGCCGCTTTGGAAAACGTAACTAATTGGCGAATCTAATTACTGAAAGCGAGTTAGCAATCAACAACTTGCACGGGGATCATGTTACAAAGCGAACGCACTCGTCTTGTAACAGTGCAACCGATCTCATTTGCATTCAAATAAGTAATCGACCTTGAAACAATACAAAAACATTTCACGGCTAACAATTACAATCTATATACAGCGCGGAATCTGTTATATCGTGATGAATTTTGACATGATTCAGTTTGCGTGTAAGAGTAACGTCTGCTAGACGTGTTAATCCTATTTATTTCGAACATAGCGCATACTAATTGTACCGGCATTATAATGACTTATTCGCAAAGTGAGGGAATCGCGAACAAGTTTCGGTGCGGCTATTCATGGCTGAATGCGTCCCGGTGGGATACCCATCACGAATGGTATAATCTAGTATGACGAATCGTAAATTTTAAAGATTGAGGTAGTTAAGATAGTGCACTGCACATCAACAGCGTCAAGAGATAAAATGCTAATCGAAGGTGTTGTTTCTTCAGGCTTGCAGGCTGCTTCTTTATTCTTTGAGTTAGGCAAAGCACCATAGCGATTTACATCGGGTCAGGGGCTTTATCCGATCATAAAGAGAAAAAGCGCTGGACAGAGATCTATTACATCATTTTCATCGAGTGACGTCTGCCTGGCTTTGACATCGGGACATCGAAATATCCAAGTCGGATGTTTTGCGGGATTTCGTCAACAAATCTTTTTGCAGATTAAGGATTGATATGTGATTGCTTTGAAATATACTTTCATTCAGTTGTTACTTTCATATTCTATATGTTCATTCACAATAAACTGTTGATCAGGACCGTAACTGCCGCACCCCAAACCCCCCAATTGGGCAGGGGGCGAGCTCGAAGGGAGCCCAAAATTTATTTCGTGAATTAGCATAAATTATAAAGTATTTTTTGAAAATTTATGCAGCTTTTTCAAAGTTTTTTCGCGCTCGGCGCGATATCAAGTTTTCAATAGCTTGATTATTGGGTACTTTTCACCCAAGAAAAAATACGCAAGATTTATAGAAATGGACATATCGGCGTTGGCCGTTACCGCGCCACGACGCACCAAGATATATAGTTTTAGGCCATGTAACATGCGACTCCAAGAAATGTGCCAGAATGATCGGCAGCGAGAAAACCTTGGCCGAAAAGAACTGCGCTTACAGTCCCCATGCTACAGATATACCGAGCATCCTCCTTGACAAATACGCGGATATATACGATTTACATCGGTTACCGCTAGTAATTTAATGTCTCTAATCTCATGATTTATTTACCGGGTATAACAATTCAGATCTTTAATCTAGCTAGAATGTGTGAATCCAAGCAGCGAAGTGCTTGGCATTCTCCAGCCACGAGCTATGGCGGGACGGTACCTTCTGATGATGATATGGCAAAGAGGTGACAGTCAGACATGGGGTAATCGCGATTAGTAATCGTAATCGATTACGACGATTACAGCATTTTCAAGTAATCGTAATCGCAATCGATTACATTCGAAAAAATTCCGAAGTAATCGTAATCGACTACTTTCCATATCTAATCGATTTCTTTGCGAAAGAACGATTACTTTTTATTTGTACAAGGACTATGACATAAACCGAACATTCGTGAACACTGAACAAGGAAGGTTCGTGATAGCACAAACGTTTGATTTTCAAACTCCACTGCTCATTATTACGTCAGAAGCAGCCTATTAACTTGTGCGTAATTGCGTAAGAAGTATCCACAGTAAATAGATATTCGATGTTCGTACGTCGTACATTAGTGTGATTGTAAGAACACCCGCCGTGCTGTATATCAGGTTATCAACACGTTCCACACGCCATCACCTCGCAGCAGTATAATTTATCTCCGCTCTGCCTAGTCTAAAATAGTAACTTATGTGTTGATGTTTGGTTAGGCTTATGCTTAGTTAAACGCAGTTTGACCGTTGCTGCTTTGCGAGCAGTAGGCCTATCTAGTACGTACGTACACCGGACATAGATTTGAAATTTTGTGCTCGCCAAATAAAACATTGCGGTTTCCACAACGAAGCAGTAGAAATTAACAGCTGGTGATATATATATATCAAAACCGAGCCGTTTTTGCCGTTTCTTGTAACGGCAGCATGCAGTACAATGCCTGTATTAAGTAGAAGGCAGAATATGTTCGCTTCGTCTTATTCTCATATGACTCTTCTTGAAACGGGCGCCAATCGTTATTTCACAATTCTTTACTCAACATTGAGACCTGCTGCCATGGCCATGGGCTTATATATCATGTTAGCGTGGGTTATAGCTGAAATCAGGACCAAAACAGCAATTCGTCCCCCAGTCTTTGGCCCCCATAGGGTGGTAATCTAAAGTTGAAGACTTCGTAAGTAAAATTAGTAATTGCATAATATTACTATTATTTTTATTCCTCTCTCAGCCCCCGAGAGTCAGATTTACCTGTAGAGTTTGTTTGAGGTAATCATGGTGTTGGTCGACTACAACGGTCATTTACACCAGGCCGATTTTCTGCATTTCTGATTCCGTATCTGCCGACTTGCAAAACGGCCCACTTCTAGGTCTTTTGTAAGGCACCGCTCACGCGGATGAGGCGGAGAGGAGGAGCCTAGATAAACCTCCAACAATTCGGAACAAATCCTGAAGTCGACCTCGGTCGGACTCGAACCCGCAACCCACTGGTGTTGCAGTCGTGAATTATACCACTGCGCTATCTCGCCACACAATTACCTTCCTGTAGAGCTGATGGCACGTGATTCATAATTATAATCTCTGATATCTTGTTATAATTACTTCAGTGTATGTTGTTAATTCGTGACCTCCAGTTTGTTATATAATCAAAAGATATTGTAGTGGCTCAAACGTAGCAGACTAAAAGAAAAACTTTCGTGAGACGCACAAACAAATTGTCATGTCTTTATATCTGACTGCATGCCTAGCAACTCAAGTTGTGAAGTACTAGGGTCAGCGGCCACATTAACTACAATAGGACTTGAAAACATTTTCATAATGGGCAAAAAAGCATTCAATCCGTCAATGCGGCCGTTGAACTTAACAATCAACACAAATGATCCATTGGTTTGATAGTTGGATAACGTTGTAAAACGTGTTGTAACACCACCTGCACTTAATTAAGTCTTATGATGAGCAGACTTAAATTTGAGTGCCGATCCAAACGTATTTGAGTGTGAGCATACATTTTGACGTGAGTTGAGTAACGAAATCGTTGCTGAGTAGAGAATTGCTATTCGACAGCAAAGGACTTGGTCTCCCCCCTTAATTAGAAACTCCAGATTCCAAGTCAAGCAAGTGTAATTTTTGAATATCAATTTATTGTTTGTTATAGATTGATTTTTTATTATTTTTGTTGGATTTTCCAACGTCAATGGGAGCCGCAAGTAGGCTAGCTGGAAGCCGAACGCGGCTCGCTGAGCCGCGGTTGAGAATCACTGATCTAGAGAGGATTTTCAAGTTAATTAGATCTCTCGAAAATACTCTCTAACTTATGTTGGTTTACGAAATACTTTTGGAGTCCCCTTTGAGCTCGCTCTCCACCCTGTTGGGAAATTTGGGTGCGACAGTTATGGCCCTGGCAAGTATGCAAATCGTTGGGCGCGATAATTGACCTCTATGAAAATAGGCACATTACGACGTAACAAGCAAATGACGCATCTTATTTAAAGGGAGTTTGTTATCTCATTAAGCCTTTTCAGCGTAATCCATATATTGTCTTCCAACATAGCTTCTAAGACGCAAAATAAATGTAATCGTGAGTAATCGTGATTACTTTTCCAATGTAATCGAAATCGTAATCGACTACTTCCTGATTTTGCTGTAATCGTAATCGTAATCGTAATCGCGTCATTCAGAAGTAATCGTAATCGCAATCGATTACATTCATGAAGTAATCACCCCATGTCTGGTGACAGTGTTTGGATGACTTTTTCGTATGACTTGACTTAACTCGAGTCACTTTGCAAAGATGGCTTGACTTGACTTGACTCGGCGCTTCAGAAATGCGGTTTGACTCGTGACGCGGAGCAAAATTTACGAGTCAATTTCAAGTCATCAAGTAAACGGTGTCGATTAAATCATTGTATCTTGTGTATGTTCTTGTTCATTGTTCGTATTGTTCGCGATACGCGGGTGTCATTTGTGAGAGCAACCAGTCATTCACTGATTGTGCGTTTCACTGATCCTGCATTCTTACATCATAAAATTTGATCGAAAACGAAATGATCACGGTTGACGTTGTCGTCGTAGTAGTAGAAGTTTAATCTAGGAGCATTGGAGCAACGTATCTCCATTTCTTAGACCAGTGGTTCCCAACCTTTTTTTAGACACGCCCCCCTTTATGATAGTGAAATTTCGCGCCCCCCTTATTGTCATATCACAAAATCCAAACGGGATGCTAGCAACCCCAACAGATTGTTTGATGGCATGGAAGGTTATAGCTGTTGATGAGAGAATCAAAAATATGAAATTCGGTGTATATATAGAGAAATACGTGTGAATTGGAGGTAAATCGCGCAACGCGCGAAATTTCTTTCAGTTGACCGCTTCTTCGCGCCCCACTTCAGAGCTTTCACGCCCCCAAGGTTGGGAACCACTGTCTTAGACGGTTCGGTGCTTACATTGCGCAATGCTCAGCTCACCTTTACCAACCCTCTTGTATGATTTAAATCTAACGAATATAGTATATGCGATTATAATCTCACGGATGTGTAGATGGGTAGCGTATTGTAACATATAAATTTGTTTAAACTTCTCGAAGCTTCGTATTCGATTTTGGCTAATAAATAACAGACTGTGGCATTTAGCATGTAGTTATACAGTTACTCCCGTATTTTATTAGCAGCTAGTTGTACGTGTGCGATACAATACCTTTTTGCATGTATATTTAACTTTGTATTCGTTATTTGATTCAAGATAAATGGCAAATTAATCTGTCTTCCACCCAGCAAGCACAATGTAATGGCTTAGAACCATCCCTCATACTTGGTAAATTCAATTTGACTTGAAATGTGACTTGACTCGTGACTGGACTTGACTTGACTCGAGTCACCTCCAAAATCGAGTGACTTGACTCGAGTAACCTTCGTAAACCGATTGACTTGACTTGAGTGGAGTCAAAATGTCCAATGACTCGAGATGACTCGTGACTCGAAGGTAGTGACTTGATCCCAACACCGAGAGGTGGAGTTCTTATTCGTCGAACACATCGAAATCTATATACCCAATATGTGCATATACGAGTGGATAATTAGTTACAACACTATTGATCAGATTGTGCATTGTGGAATGAGAAATGTGCATTGTACATATATAGCTGATTCTTGATGGTGTAATAATGAGCAGCATTGCACTATTCAATATTCGTTCATTGTTCAGTTTATATTAAAAAAACTAAAAGGTGTCGGCTTGCAGTAAAGAGAGATTATACCTAATTGTCGCTAGGTATCGTGTTCAACTGTACATTAATATAGCTATTACTTCATTGAAAGATAGGGTTGGAATTAGCAATATGACGTCACGTGACGTCATGAGGTTCACGTTCGCATTCACACAGAACCTCTCAAAAAGGTTCGCGTTCACACGAACCTGAACCTTTCAGAGGTTCACACCATCCCTACGATCCTACCTAATATGTAATATTTTGACGAAGTGGTTCACTGCTCCTTCCATATTAATATCGGCCTATGATATCGATTATAATCGGCCTTGTGAGTGTGTCGATAATCGGTGTCGGTATCGGCCTGCAAAAATCAATATCCGTCGACCTCTACTACGAATACGGTTTTGACAGAACTGCAGGTTCAATATTTTATATCCTTCCGTGGTCCTTCAGGCTTGAGAAGTGACAACACCATCTTTAATCAAAGGAAGCAAAATAATTGCAATATTAAATAATCGTGATTACCTTTTTCATGTAATCGTAATTGTAACCGAGTCGAATAACGAAGATTATGTAGAACTTCGTAATCGTAATCACGCGCTCAGTAGCCATCGTAATCGCGATCTAGGTACTTGTGCAGTATGCCCCATGCCTCCTAACAACGTCGAAATAAATGCATGATGCAATCAATACTAGGAAGTTGGTACTTTGGTGTGTGAACAAGAAGCTAGCAAGGAAGTCGCTGGTCTTAAGACAAATGTACAAAATTGATTTGTATACTCGCGTTCTAAATGTATCAAGTTACTAACTATGACATACGCCACACAACAATGCGCGAATTCGTTGTGCAGAACTATCTCGATTCCATGAATAGATGCCATATTGAAGATTACTTTATATTTAGGGACACCGTAGGAATATAAAGTTATGAACATACCTATGCGCGTTGAAAGAAATCTCGCGGGATTACATATTTTTATTATATCAACCAAACAATAAAATGGCGTGCTTTGGAAAAACATCACGCATAGTGTCGATTGTTATTGCCAGCTGATATAGGCCTTTTTCTGTGCTTTGTACAATCCACACACGTAGCATACGGCGATTTAGTCGATGTTCACGTTGGAAAGTCATCATACTACATTTTGGGATCAGAGAGTGTCTTTTAGTGATTATGTTCATGTTCATGAATTTGAGTTCTCGCTGAGCCCGTTCCCGTCGTATGATATCCATTATATGTCACATTTCCAATTTCCATGGATTATTACAGCGTTTGAAAAGCTTACGAGTGCTGAAAGCTAAAATGCTCGAGAGGGATTTATGATGTTAGGATTGCGAGTGCGCGCTCATATCAGTTCTGTCAATCATCGAGGCGTCAGAGTAAGCCGGGGATGTTGGTCCAAGTTCAGCCGATGAGCTTAACAGTAAAATGTTTTCACGAAAATAGTTCTGATGAGTCGTCTGATATGATTTCATTCTATGGATGTGATGGACAGCTTATATAACCAATAGAGCTAACGTAGAACTACATTGGCAAACAGAATTTACTGCTATTCGCGATACTCGTTCGTTCAGTAGTTTAACAAACGTGACAGGTTTATTGAGAGCTATTCTTTGAGTTACGTCGTGCTTCCGTCAACATCAAACTGACAGACCCAACCAGCTATTTCGATCTATATGATTATATAATGAATCTAGCGTCGGCGTCTAGTATGATAAATTATTATAAGAGTATTTGCCTACCAATGCCAATAGGATATTTGACTTTTGTCACAGCGTAGTATAGCCGGTAGATATGGAGACGCGAGCCGGACAGCCGATGAGCCAGTCCAATGACATAATGGCTCCCATTCAAGGCAGCTCTTCAAACGAAGGTAAGTATCCAAATGCTTTTCCCATGCTCGAAATTGCTTGACCCTACTTTCTGTGAACTGAAGTAGCTCTTAAAGTCAAATATCGTTTATTATTGTTCCCGAAAGTGCTCCGTGATATCTTAGCCGAGCTTTGCTCAAGGTCACAAATGGTCCATTTGTATCGCATTACCGATGTTCAATATATGGTAATGAAATGTCACATTTGTATTTTGACTGCTGTCTAACTGTCCATATTTCGTTATTACATGCGTGCCATATAAGATTTCATGCACACAACGATTTCCGCATTCTTGCAGACAAAATTATTTCGTAAGACAGTAATATTATCCCCGTCGCCCCCTTGATTAACATTCTAACCTCCCAGAAATACTGATCGCGTAACATGCAATATTTCATGCTTGTGACTACGCTGTCATGATTTCTTTCGATTCGAGCAAAGGGGCATGGATCATGGGGTACACGTATGATAATTCATACAGTGTATGCGTACATGCAACGCATATATATTATAAAAATTATACAGAAGAGAAGGACGAATTTTGGGAGAGAAGCGAAATTTTTTAACAATGGTTTGACGTCATATATGTATTATGACGTATGAACATAAATGGCGCTGCAATGTCCAAATCGAAATTTATGGGCAAGGGAGCTTTTCACTCCTAGATGACGTCACTGTATGAATAAACAAGTCCGCAGTTGTTTCTAGTCCGGCGTGAGTTTCCTACCGTACCCAGACGGCTGTTTTACGTATTAAAGTTATGGCGGTTTACCGTTTACCCTCCATATATCACGAAACAATATTTTCCCCGCCCGTATATCATGCGAAGGCTAAGTAGTACTAATAGAGCGGACTTAAAAGCTAAAACGAATGCGTGTAATCGGAAAATCGTTGAAAAAATACTGTCCTTTTCATCATATACATACATCGTTAGACCTCAATGTCCGAATGAAGGTTCGTGCAAAATTGAAACGCCGTCTGAATGCAGTCAGTATACTTTTGAAGACTGTTTTAAGGGTCATTTCAGCTTCAAAATTTAACGAGATTGACGACACGCCGAACGAATTGCGAATGACGATTTTTTTAATAATTAATGGTGCCAATGACCTCTTGAGTAGAACGTGATGAGACTTCTTTTGTACACGAATGTTGTCGCACCCGTTATTCACCAACCTTATTTACTTCGGTCCACAGCTATAAAGAGTAATCCATTCCCTATATCTAAAGTTTAAAGGTAGGCATCGGCCCTAGTATTTGCCTTTTAACAGATCTTGAAAGTCTAGTACATGGTAAACAAGGTAAGCATCACGGCCACTTACCAGCCCATCATGGTTTGCTAATCGCCTATCTAAACGTTATGTGGCAAGTTGAATCCTGTCGTGTAAAAAACATACTTGTTCTTATCTATTGAATGATATACACTTATATGGAGTATATGCGCTTGAGGTGTATAGACGAAGCTTTGATTATGTGAATACTGCAAGACCTAGAATTTGTAAGGTGCTATATTGCATGTAGTTTTTGTTACACGGTGCAATGCACATCGTGCATGTGCGATACTCAGTGTATGGGGCCGTACACTGCTGTAGGCTAATAGTGTTACTGAGTGCAGGAATTGGATGCCGGGGATAATTAGAGAAAAGCTGATTTCTCATTTCATATTTATATGCATGTATGGGAATGCACACAGTCGGTTATCGGACGGTCCGGGGCAACGACTGCAACGAGAATCATGTCTAATGAGATCAGCAATACGGAATTTGCCGATACTTCTGATCTGCCCGCAGTGCTGCGATTCGCAGTCGTGAAACTTCAGTTTTATTCAAAGCGATATAGTCTAGTCCAGTGGTTCTCAACCTTGTGGGCGTGAATGCATCTGAACTGAACGGGGGCGCGAAAAAGCGGTCAACTGAAATTTTTTACGCGCTCTGCGCGATTTATATCCAATTCACGCGTGTTTCTCTCTATATAGACCGATTTTCATATTTTTGAATTCTCTCATCCACAGTCATAACCTTCCATGACATCAAACAATCTGTTGGGTTTGCTAGCATCCCGGTTGGATTTTGTGATATGACGATAAGGGGGACGCGAAATTTTTCACTATCATGAAGGGGGGCGTGTAGAAAAAAAGGTTGAGAACCACTGGTCTAGTCAGTGCATACGCGTATACAAATAACTTTTAATCGCGTTATGCGTAGAACAATATATACATCCAACAGAATTTGTATTCTATCCAAATTATCAACCTAGTAGATTTTTCACACCAAAATCGCACCGTCGCTGGCTGAATGTTAACACAATGCTTATAACACGGCTACATTCTATTGACTATAGCATATGGTGTGGGTTTTCCTATGCTGTGTGACACGCTGTGGAATACGAATATTTATAGAGAGAAATGAAATCCACGATACAATTTTTGCAACATAACTCGAACAGAACTTAGGTCAAGAACGACACGAACTCTATTGTGTTTTGAACGTCTGAAATGAACTATATATTCGACGACAACGCCGCGAGGCCACGCATGTGGCGTGCTCGCACAAAGGACAGTCTGTCGCTATCCGTAGGCTTTTGTCACGATTGTTTGTAATACGACGACAGATGTTTCTGGGGGGTTCGCGATTTAGTAAAGAGAGGCATACTCTCTGAGAGCATTTTCTCTACGCTATATAGCCCATATATGTGGGATGATGAAATGACGTTGGCATCTCAGTAGATCGTGCTCGATATACATTTCCTAAAATAGCGTAAAATGAACTGATTATTATGGTTAGCACAGGTTAGTATTTTGATAAGAAACAATTGATTTTGCGGTGGACAGGTGATCCATATTATCACAGTAGTTGATGAATGACTCAATTGTTGCGCTACTACCAAATCGTTTGTAGAAGAGAGGGATTACTGGGAATCTCGCCAGTTTGACATATTGTCCTGCCATCAGGTAACAAGGGGATGATTGACTCTTCGATTGTTGAACATTCGGTATCCGCAGTTTTAGAAAGTGTAACCTACGTAAAATCGTATAGGCCCCAACATGCGGTATAAATAACTGTTATTGAATATATGAAGTTCATGATCCATGGCTAATTGGTTGTAGGCATAATAGTATGATTTAAAAATAATCCACTACAGTAATTTTCCGATTGTCTACAGCAGGGGTCGCCAACTCAAAACGGGTCGCGGGCCACTTTTCAAATTTCGTAGCGGCCGCGGGCCGCATGAATTCGATGTCGATAGTAGGCAACCACATTGTAAAACTCTACGTCAGTACAACGCTATGCTACCTAACATAGGCGATTGGCATAGTGACCACAAAAGAAGTAATATTTTATTAAAGGAATAAATAAACAACAAAAGATCATTGTCATCAATTTCATTGATCAGCTGTGCACGATACCCGAAAACGCTTTGGGGGGCTAGCGAGATACGCTACTAGCTGAAAGACCATCTCCACGGCAAGCTTGATCTTGTGGGTAAACCCTAAGCCAGTGGTTCTCAAACCTTTTTAGATATGCCCCCTTAATGATACTGACAAATTTCGCGCCTTCCCCTTAGCGTCATATCACAAAATGCACCCATAAAGCTAGCAATCCCAACGGATAGTTTGATGGCATGGAGGGTTATGAATGTTGATGGGAAAATTCTATAAAATGAATTTCGGACAATAAGTATAACTCTGAATTCGAGGTGAATCGCGTCTAGCGCGAAAATATTTTTCAGTTTACCGCAGCTCCGCGCCCCGTTCAGATGCTTTCACGCCCCCAGTTTCAGAACCACTGCCTTAAACCGTTTTTAAGCGTCTCGGTATTGGCAGTGTTTGGACTATGCACGTTAACTTCAGCATTTCAAAATGTTTTCTTATCTTTCTTCCGAAATCTCAAATCATGTCGCGGGCCGCAACATATGACCACGCGGGCCGCGTGTTGGTGACCCCTGGTCTACAGACAGCAGCGAAAGTGTAGTGGAGGAGTTTTCAACCATCCACATCCCGCATCTTCCCCTGACACAAATCGAAGTCCGGTGTCCTCCTATGATACGATTCGCTGATACAAATGAATGAATCATATTTACATTTATATTCATGAAAAATAGTAGATCGTTACATAATAGTATTAATTTGTCATCTTTAATGCTGCTTATGGCGTTATACTACGTAATCAAGGAATTTTACGTTACAATATGATATGACCCGATGAACATAGGGATGGTGTGAACCTCTGAAAGGTTCAGGTTCGTGTGAACGCGAACCTTTTTGAAAGGTTCTGTGTGAACACGAACGTGAACCTCATGACGTCACGTGACGTCATATTACTAATTCCAACCCTATCTTTCAGTGAAGTGAAAGCCTATATTAATGTACAATTATACACGATACTTAGCGACGGACTCGTGCCTTATAATGCCACAATTCCAAAGTACATATTGGCGTTTCAAACGTCGCTAAATGTATCAACTGAGGCAATTAAAGGATATAATACTCCCATAAACCAATATCTTCCGTCGCTTTGCCAACAATTTCGATGAGGACTTACCAGGGAATATAAGCTTACGCCTGAACGGTCTAGACCAGACAGGACAATGAACTCGGCGTCTGAGTATCGCTACAACTACATTGATATTGAGCTGAGTGTAAAACGGCCTTCTATACTTGCTTTAAATATTATCGCATTAACAAGTTATACACTATACAGCAGTAGCCAACACCTCAATTGCATGGATTTAGTTTTAATGATGCAGTAAAGATATGGAGTCAAGATTGACCCCGTACGCATGCAAGATTATGTTTCATCAGAAAACGATATCAATCTCATTGATTGGTTGAATAAGAATCATTCGCTGACTACGTATTTCCCTCATGATGTTGTGTGATGGCGGGTCAAACTCACAACAGCGAGTCACTAAATATTCACAAACGGAAGGATGGATATTTCGAGCAAACTTTTGTAACATAGCAAGTCAAACTTTTGAGATTATCAAGGTGCGTGCTCGTTTAGTGTTGATTTTTAATGCTGCCAGAACCATGCATAGAGTGGCGCGCAGTTGAAATGCAATAATTATGAACCAAAGATGTTATAATGAAATGAAAATTGTAATATATGAAAAAGGTTCACAGTGCAGAACCTACCAAGGTTCTGTTGTGAACGCGAACCTCTAAATGTCCGAGGTTCACACACAGAACGCGAACGTGAACCTCACGTTCACACCATCCCTATATACACATATACATTATACATGTATCTGTACTAATACCCTGGAGTCTTGTCTATACCCGCGTGTTCAAGCAACTCTATTGTAGGCTACAATTAGTATACTATATGTTGGTATATGGTGCAATCGAAGTAAATTTTTACTCTGCAGTAATTCGGTCAAGGTTCCACCTTGGTGTGCAGTATCCCGGACATTAGTCGGAATGATGGTCACCTACCTACCCCACTAAAATCAACGGTATAAATTTAGTACTACTCAAATTGGGCTGTAATTTCAACCTACAGATTCGGACCGGATTAGAAATCAATCTATAGGTCAGGGGTTCTTAACGGGGAGTACTTGTACGGCTTGAGGTATACGAAGAACCAAAGCACAGGGTACGATATGCAGTGCAAAATTTCTGAATAATCTGTAACAAGTAACTGTTTTATCGCTGGACACAATGACTCGAATCCGAATTAAGTTTTAATTGTCCTACTCATCGGAGTGGCGTAATGAGAGTCAATTTTTTCGAATATACTGAATACACGCCTCTTTACAATATATGTTATATTGTCAACAGAATGATAGTTTCGATACTTATCACAGCATCCAAAATATAGGGTACAAAGCTACGCACCCATACGTGGAAAATACTTTGCTGTGAAATCGTAATCAGTCCACACCAATGTCAAAAAGTCTAGCGACATGGTATTATCTTTAATACGGCGCGGAACAGTCAATATTTTCTTTGTGGTTATAAAAAAGTCACGTATTTTAACTTTCTTCGCCGTTCTTACTGTTATGACGGCATAAGGCGTGATATTCGAATACTGAACTCAAAGCCCAATACTGGATTCGGGATGGAATCACTATAGGTACCCTAACCGTAAAAGTCAAGAAGGGTGGTTTTGTATTATGATTTCATAGTGCAGACCTCATTTCGACACGATCATTGACGATAATCGGCAACAAAAGGAAGTCATCAGTAAATTGAATGACCGATTATATTGGTGTGCTGTTGATGTCGTGAAACTTTCAAGACTGTTTTAGTGTATGCATTCAACATGTAAGTTATAAACACATTGAGTATAAATCATATTACTACAATTTAATGTTATTTACGACGGTTATTGTCTAGACCAGTGGCTCCCAACCTTTGCTACTCATCGCTCCCTTACCAATCTCGACGCACATTTTCGCCTCCCATATTTACAGATCCCAAAAGATAACGTATAATCGGGAAATTTATTCACCTAACTCTGATTGCTGATGAATTTACTAAAAAATGTGGTATATGCTCGAAAACCCGGTTTCCGCGTCTACTTTCCGTTGAGTTGACCTATTTTTTCGCTTCGTATGCATTTTTACCGTGTTATTTGAATATGTCTCAATGGGCGTTCTAACATTATCGCCCCCCTCCCAGTCGCCTCCTTTGGTATTTTCGCCCCCCTTGTTTCTCAGAAGAATCGCTCACGTTGGGAAACACTGGTCTAGGCGGGTTCGAGAACATTTCCAGAAAGCTCAAGGGTATAGGGACGCTAAAATGTGAATATTGGGCAGTGTTTCTCAAGCTTTTTTCTTCATTCCCCACTTCTGATTTTGTCCGATTTTGCTCTCTCCAATAAAATTGGTAAGACTCTGGTCGTATCTTATTTTAACTTTATTCATTACGTTTTATCAAACTCCAAGTTCACCAGAGTTATATGCCGGAGGTCACTGACAAGCTATTTATTTTTTTGAGTGCACCCAATGTCCCATGACGCTAGACGATATGCATCAAAAATAGCCTTTTACTGCAATATAAAGCTTCTTGTGTCCCGGTAACCTGCAAAATGTTGCGAAAGCGTGTGCTAAACGTATTTGTAACCCCAATATTGGTTATCAAGAATTAAAAAAATGGTTTTTGTGCACAACTCGCCGTAAAATTAGCGAATCATACAGTCCAGAGTAGTAATTTGGTAATCGTAATCGTAGCAGTGTTGGGATCAAGTCACTACCTTCGAGTCACGAGTCATCTCGAGTCATCGCACATTTTGACTCGAGTCAAGTCAAGTCATTCGATTTTCAAAGGTGACTCGAGTCAAGTCAAGTCAGTCGTGTTTTGGAGGTGACTCGAGTCAAGTCAAGTCAAGTCTAGTCAAGTCACGAGTCAAGTCACAATTCAAGTCAAATTGAATTTTCGAAGTATGAGTGATCATTTTAATCTATTATATTTTACTAGCTGTGTTAAAGAGATAAATTGGTCATTGATCTTGAATCAAATAACGAATATAAAGTTAAATATACATGCAAA
Source organism: Botryllus schlosseri (assembly GCF_051294905.1). Lineage (NCBI taxonomy): Eukaryota > Metazoa > Chordata > Ascidiacea > Stolidobranchia > Styelidae > Botryllus > Botryllus schlosseri. The sequence goes on from NC_137237.1 coordinate 18,542,765, forward strand.
AATGCGCTGTATCGCTCACGCACATGTAAAACTGCTAATAAAATACGTAAGTAACTCTTTAGCTACATCAGGGGTGTCAAACTTACGACCCGCGTAGAAATTCTGAGTATATGTTGAAAATTGCGTGATTTTATCCAACACATTTCTCGAATTTGTAGTAAGAAATACTATTAATAAATATTCCTTCAAGATAGAAAATTTCGAGTATGTTCATAGGTCACATTATAACAACCCGACAGCGGAGTTGTGATTGTATCGTCAGGAGAAAATCGCTGACATTAACACCCAATTTCGAGAATGCGAAAAAGTGCATATATTGGGTTAACAGTTAGTACTATTTTGGAATCATTTGACTGGTGCGGTCCGCGAGTGATCTGTATATTTGAATTCGACCCACGACGCCAGTTGAGTTTGACAACTCTGAGCTACATGCTACATTCTCTTATTATCATCCAAAATAGAGGATCGAATACGAAGCCTCGAGAAGATGAACGAAATTGATATCGTACAATACACTAGCCATCTATACACATCCGTGAGGATGTAAATGCATAAAATATATTCGTTCGATTTAAATCATACAAGAGGGTTGTTAAAGGTGAGCGCCGTGCAATGTAAGGACAGAGCCGTCCAATAAACAGCGATTCGTTGCTGTTAAATTAAACTGCTACTACGACAACGCAAGCTGCGATCATTTCGTATGCGTGCAGTGTATTTGTGATGTAACAAAGTAGTATTAGTGAAACGTACAATCAGTGAATGACTGGTTGCTTGCTCTCAAAAGTTACAACGGCCTGTCGTGAATAATCCGAACATGCACAAAATACATTGATTTAGTCGACACCGTTTACTTGATGACTCGAAATTGACTCGTGAATTTTGCTCCGAGTCACGAGTCAATCCACATTTTTGAAGCGCCGAGTCAAGTCAAGTCAAGTCATTTTTGCAAAGTGACTCGAGTCAAGTCAAGTCATTCGAAAAAGTTGACTCGAGTCTGACTCGACTCGAGTCTGACTCGAGTCAAGTCATGACTCGAGTCATCCCAACACTGAATCGTAGTGCTATGCCCCCGTACATATGTATCTATATATTGTTTATTTTGCAAGTGCGTCTATTACCGACTATAGAACCCCCTGAAACACCCAGTAATGGGGAGTTCTCCACCGGTTGGGAAGCACTGATCTAGGGATTCGGGGCGGCTTTGGGATCGATAGACACGGCACCTTTCCACTTCTGATATATTTATTCTTTTACTAGCTAAGTTTACAATGTCGTGTTGTACACAATTATGATGCGGGGGGTAGGAGAGTAATTAATTTTGATGCAAAATTTAGTTAATGCCAAAATATCATCCAAGACCAAAAGTAATTCTACTGGGTCAGAAAGGAACTGCATAGCCAAGTCACCGTAAGGTCTACTACAGTCTACACAATAGGAACTATTTGAAAAGGACCTGTGACTTATTTGTTTGCTGGCTTCTTCGCCTGATTTCAATCTTCGTATCAGATTAACGGCTCACATACTTGTCGTACATATTATCACTACTGTCTGTAGGTGCATTTTATAGCATACCGCGACGAAGCATTGTTTATTCACACGACGAATAAATTTAATGACAGAAAGCTCCAAGGAGTGGAGCGAGGGTCGGAAGAGATTTTTGCATCATCATCAAGAAAAGTATTTGAAGCGTCTGACACAGTTTCGGGAGACATTGCTCAAGGAAAAAGATCTCGTGAAGCGCAGTTTGCCGAAGTCCTGCGAGAAAAGCACTGGTTTTTGGGAAGTGATCATGGCCGATTTGCAAGAGTCTTCGTCGAGTCATAATTTTCCGGGAATGAAATCTCAGCGAGCGCATCATTCATCCGTTGGAGGGATGTTTAGCACAGATTTGAACAGGAGGTATATATATTTGACAACCGGTTGTACATTTTATAAGGTCTAGCTATAAGCCCAATACTAATTTCCAGTGGTGAACGGTATTTGTAAGGGGAACCTATTCGTATGCACCGCTGCTGCAACGCAATTGGGTTACGGGTTCGAATCCGACTGAGTGTTAGAGGAATGTCGAATCTCTTCACAGCCATCCCCCTAAGCGATCTCTTACCGAAGCCTTTAGCTAGAAAGAACATAGGCCGTGCTAATATATCGCAATATCGGCCTGGCATAAAATGACCATCGTGGATGTATTGGAACACAATGAATACTGACGAACAGAAACTTGCAGGGGCCACCTGGAACGGTTGCGGCGCATACGAATTATGCAAACAAGGAGAAAGCTACCGCCTCAATTGGAACCGCTCCACGGAATCGGTTTGACGTCACGTCGGAGAACGGAAAACACTCCCGTCGCTCACGCGAAACCATTGCGTGTACAGCCTACTGCGTATCATGTCCGTTGGTTGCGCGGCAACAATCTCGTAACGCCGATGGCTGAAGAGGAAAGCGATGTCGGTGCATGGACGCTGAAGCAAATGAAGTAATGTTTCCGTTTTATATCTTTATCGCGGTGCATCGTAAACATACATGCTGGTGTTCAGGTGTGGCGAGATAGTGTTTAAATAAGTGGTGCGATCTACGTATGCAACAACATTGGATTGCGAGTTCGAGTCCGACCGAGGTCGACTCCAAAATTCCTACCAAGTGTTGGATGTTTATCTAGGCTCCTCCTCGTCATATGATCCGCGTGTTAGTATATATAGCAGCCGAAGCACCATGAGTATACTTAAACAATAACACCAATGTGCTGGTGTTGAGTCGGGCTGGGTTCAATTGTTCAAGTTGCATTGCCTTTACCCTAATTAGGATCGATTGTTAATTGCAATGATTCGATTCGAGTAGCGAGAGATCATTGTTTGAGTACTGAAATTAGGTACGCTTCTTTCCACTGCGATATAATTTATAAACAAGAGTTGTAATATCGCCCCGGAAGTCTTGTAACGTCGGTTGGTCGTATCACAACATACGACACGTGTAGTGCAAAGCCATAAGCACGCTGAGGTAAATGACATTTCCGTGAAGCTGTAACATACCCACAACCTATACAACATTGTTCAAAAGTGCAATGAAATAGGTATGGTAAACAAATACCATCCTATCTTTAATTCGATGTCGAATTGGCATTCTTTTCTTGGAGATCTCATAAATTAAGCTTTCCACATCATTGATATCCTTATGACGGTTTTATTCGAATACTCTACTCGAAGCCTCTACTCGGCCCAAGTCTTCATTACCGAAGTATTTCTACATTTTCATAGTACTCAAGTCTTCTTTGCTTACTTGCACAATACGTTCTCAAGCGGTCATGATTTTAGACTATAGGCTATACTTCTACTCCTATTTACGACTTTCATTTTGGGGGCAACCAAGGCCTAGAATAGTTACTATTTTACTTACCTGGAAATGGCTACTTCTACCTGGACTGCAGTACAAATCTACGACGTTAATTCTACTTTTACAGGAGCAACAAGGATGGCTATTTTTACCGGTGTTAGTATGGATACTAGTTTCAAATCTGATTGTATTCTTTCCTAGTGTACATCCTATAATCCGCACCCTCCCCCAACAGTAAATAGAATAGTGGGTAAACCCTTCCATAAAAGCACAGTCCGAATTAGGGAGTTTTATATAGTTCGAAGTCTTCAATGGTAGTTTCTGAGTCGACGATTTGTCTTCGTGGCAAGCTGCATCTATAAAACACCTACATAGAATCTACAGAAAATCTGTTCTCTTCGCGAACTTAGAATTAACCAAAAATCAAATTGTGGAATATGTACTCACTTCTATCCCTACAATCATACAAACTATATAAGGGTGTCTTTCATCCAGAGGTGTTCAAAGTAGTCTGCTCTGCTACTCAAGTAGAAGTAGAAGAAACGCCATCAATTTCTTATCCGAATTACAAGTAGAAGCGGCGATTTCCAAGACATGTCAAAACAACATCCAGTGGAAGTAGAAACGGAAAGGTTTGTCAAGGAAGTAATGTCACATATTCGATTTGGTCGAGATGTCGCTCGCGTTCTGCAGTTAGTCGGGGGTGACTTCTGGGTACTACAACCACAATGCAAAACGACTAATGGCACTACAAACTGGCACAATCTTTATATATATTTAGTTGACCGTAGGGTTGCATTTAAAACAAAAATCAATTGAAAACAAACATGTCTAAAACAAGGCCCTAATTTAAAACATGTTTTTTTTATCTTTTTTTTGTTTTTTCAAGCCATGATGTCACGAATATCCAGTTGTAACGTAATAATGGATTGAGATTGTCAATTGAAATTATAAGGTTAATATACCTCCTTTGGCGAAATATCTGTACTATAACTGTTGAACCGACTATTTTGAGGGTTCCAACCACCCCCTATCGATATACGTCAGCTAAATCGAGTGGTAATCGTCCGTGGGCTCATACAACATGTTTTGTAGAAAGTATTTACACAATTATGGCATAATTTTACAACTTGAAAAAAAAAACTGTTTAAAACATGTTTTAAACAAAGTGTTTTAAACCACCGTTTGTTTTAAACGCAACCCTAGTTGACCATGATGCCGGGGGAATTTCGCACGGTTTTTTATGAGAACTTCATTCATAAAAATGATGCAAACTTTGTACTAAGTATAGGTATAGTTTACCAGAAAATAAATGTTAAAGCTGAAGGAAAAATATAGTCAAAAACATAACCACATATAGGTGGTGTTGTAGGCAAAACCTACTTAGTACGAAAAAGTATAAGTACTTCGTTGTTGACCACCTCTGCTTTCATCTGATGATTTCCTTGGAGGTACATGATTTGGAATTGCTTAATGTTGCTAATCAGCGGCGCTGCCTGAAGAAATCACTTCCATGGATTGCAACCATGTATTTTCGCTTCATTATTTTTGTATATAGAGAACAGCTCGCAACAGTTCGCATTGGAAATGCGGACATGATAGCCCACTGGGAAGTTCGCAAAACGATATTTTATAACCTCAACGATTACACCACGGAGACCAATCAATTTCACGAAACACAACTCCTACAATGTAGGGACAATGTAGAATGTAGATACAAGGGACTTCCTTGGTACTCAAAGTGTGACAATCGATGAAGCGGTAGGCTACAAATAATCACTTATTTTTGTTCGACCTCCTGTAATATCATGTAACCCACTCTTATTTGGTTCAGACTGCTGGAAACCGAAATCGGCTACGAAAACGCATCTCATCATCTCTACAACGACGACGGAAAACGATGGCGCAAAACGCACCCGTCCGACGGAGGCAACATGAACCCGGAACATACGGTACCGGAAGATCGAACCCACAGCAACGCATCGCAGTCAGACTCTTCCACTCATAGCCATCAAACCAAGGCACGCACACGCAGTAATAGGTCGATTATCTGTAATAGGCCGCCCGATTCCGATCAATCAATTCCGCCGCTGAAGATTGAATCCCTAACCCATCCAAGCCGCGAGTCGTCACACAGTGAATGCGCGACAGAAATCGTGTCGCACAACTCCTCCAACTCTTCGCCAGAATACACGGCAGAAAAGAACTTGACCGACAACACCGTCCGAGCCAGCGCCGGCGCAAGCGAACGACCGAAATACGTTGACCGGGCGTGTTCTCCTGTCGGATTCAGACTGCCGCCTCTGGAAGCGAGCTCGAGAACCAGCGTGTCTAGCTCCGCCAACTCCAAGAGACAAATTATTGTCAAAGTTCCGGATGGCATCGAATGAAGAAGCATCGTCGACACTTTTATTCGGGAAACATCAGAATTCTTTCTTTTCTGTAGGATTACGCAGCTTATTTGGTACCGTCCATGACAGTATTACAGAATCAGCGTGCATGTTCGTTCACGATGCTTTAAATCGGAATCGGGGTACATAAATATATAATCTTGTGCTTATACAGGAACAGAGTCAAATTACTTACTTTCTGGGTTTTAGATTTTGTGAAGTATATATATCGATAGTTTCGCATCATTTTCACGAATGGAGCCTGTATATGACGGTAGCCTATCAGTGTAATGGCACCTATTTTCATCGCCATTACTCATTTTGCGGTGGTCGACGCATGCGACCTACAGAAAAGTCTGCGACGTCTCGTCCCAATCTATTTCTTCAAACGCAACACGTTTCCAATGACAATTTGCAATAACTATATACAGCGTTACTGCGTTGCCAGGATATAAGTGAAACCGCTTTTGCTAGGAAGCTCACTCGGCGAAGCATCGGATGTGGTATTATGAGTTATGACGTAGGCCAGTGGTCGGGAACCTATGGCTCGCGAGCCATATATGGCTCTTTTGGGTATAAGATATGGCTCTTTGCCAAATATATATTTTTGTTCTGAATTGATTAATATTGCAGCGACTTGTTGGTAAATTTTCATAACGGCCAAAACAGTTATTCTCGTGGCAGTATAAGCATGTCTTCGAGAGGTAATGACAATGCCTTCTTCAGGTTTAGGGGCTCGGACCCCCTCTCTTCAAAATAATGAAATTTAAGTTACAGTCACGCCGCCGGCCAATATCACTCGCGAATTCTATGCGCCAGTACCAGTATTTGTTTGTGTTATACTGGAGCCAAACCTCGGACCTCGCCTCCTGTTAATTGGCAGGCTATTGATTAGTTCTCTGATTGCGCTGTTTATTTAGTTGCCTTATATAACGACTACTCGTGCTGTTAGGATGTCTCTTCAGTAATAAGCGTTCATCGTGTGTCGAGATCGTTTCGTGGTGCAACAGGGAGTACAGGCTCTGTATCCTGGCGTGATGGCAGCAATGGGATTCGAACCCATGCCATTGAAATGACTGGTGATTCAAAGCTCCTGGCGATGTATCCGAATCGAAATCTTGAATTGTGCGATACGTTGAATCAAAGAACATAGCAGGCTTTGCGACGCTCATTTCATAACGCAGTTCTCAAATTCACATTGTCTTCGTGTTCTACGGCGCGAAATGAACTGTTATGAATGTGGCATTATAACGATTACAAACTCGAATTACAAACAACGCCATAGCTATATCCACGTTCCACGTTCGCTACGTTATATGTAGTAACGGCGCCAAAATATATGCGTGTAGCGCAACGTTATGTCAGTATTTAGATTTTCGGAATCAGTGTGACAGTCACAGTTATAATAAATTCTAAGCTACATACGTTATCATTGGTGAGGCTTGGCGCGTCTGCGTCTTACCTCTCGTTTCGAGCTTTATTTTCGAACAATAAATACCAGTTTTTATAGAGAAAATGTGGCGCACACGAGGAATCCCATGTAGTGAGTTCGAATTCGTGCTACCATGACGTCACGAATTCCAATCGTGACGTAACAGTTGATTGGAATGTATGGCTCTTTGAGAGTTGAGATGGAATAAACGGGGCCAATATGGCTCTTCGGGCGAAAAAGGTTCCCGACCACTGACGTAGGCCTACACAAGAAAACGTTGCGCGAATTGGCAAATCATATAAATTGACTTGTAAAATCGTGACGTCATTGGGTTAGTCTGCCTTGGTTAAGAATTTATCAGGTTAGCAAACTTCGAAATTACGGAAGTAGGTACAAACAAGACACTGCATGCAGCCCATTTACGTATATAAAATACACATTACACAATATATGTATCAAGTATTTGTTGAAATATCTACATATTCTCAGTGGTGGCTTTTGGGGTGGGCGAGGTGGGTGGTCGCCCGGGGCCCCCCCTGGTCGAAGGAGCCCCCCTATTTGGATTTTGCGCTTTTTTCAAGGAGAATGACGAATAAACATGGAAATCCGTGCACCAAGCAAGAATATGATTCCGTACAGATGTGTCAATCATCATGAAATCACTGCATTAGTAAGAAAAGTCCCGTATCCCGATAATCATCACGTCTCTGCATGCGGTAGAATTACTTAGTTTTGATGTAGTCTATCCTTGCACACATGCAAAATAGACATGGCCGAATCCAGCACCTGGGCAAACCTTTTGCGGTGGTGAAAGATAGATGATAATAAGCGATGCGGAAGGGGGTTACGGATAGATACTTATAGGGGCCCCCCGGTAAGTCTCGCCCAGGTCCCCCCGTTCGTAGGGCCACCACTGCTTATTCTACTACATGGCCTACGTCAGATCCTTCACTTACGCTGTGTTTATATCGTTTACTGATCGAAAAAATTTCGGATAGCTGTAGAGAAGACTTTGTGCGAATGGATAGCTGGATCTGTCGGTTTGTCCGTCGATAAGTTTCCGGGATGAGAAATAACCCGAACGGAATATAGGCAAAGCAAATTACGACATACGGAACATAGGCATACGCACCAAAGGAAGCGAACGAATATGGAAACACTGTTGAAGTAACCGCACCAATGAACCAATAGATGCCGTTACAGTAGAATACCACTGTGGGACGCGTAGACGATGTGGTAAGCTCCGTAATTAAACTTTGCAAAGTCAGAATTGGTCCGACTACCAAACCAAACACCATTGTCACGAGGCCGCAAATTGCAAGGTAGCTCATCCAAGGCAAGGGTCGGCAACCTACGGCCCGCGGGCCGGATCCGGCCCGCCAAGCGAAATCGTCCGGCCCGCGACGAAATAATTAGTTACCACAAGAATACGGCCCGCCGTTTCGTAATGAGTTCCAATCTGCAGTGCAGCACTGCTTCGAAAAATGTCAAAATTTATAATGTTTTCTTCCACTTACGGATGATGATTCCGGAGCATGTAATTCACGCACCTACTGGTCCGGGTTCGTCATATTCCGATTTTAGAATCAGGCTGCTGCGTGAGTCGCAGAATACCACTTTTTAAATGTTAATCACCTTAATAGCTCTCAGAGAAACGCAGAGATACCTCAAATGTTACTGGCGGTACTGAACTTGAATATTGCTCTCAGAACCACATTCACCACAGCAGAATCCATCACCTCAAAGATCCCCCGTGTACCCCCATCAATGAGTTAACGGCACAATAACAAGCACAAAGAGTAGGCCTATCTATGCAATCCTAAAATATTAAATAAAATACCGCTAATTGTCTGTGTTTTGTATGATTTGATTTTCTCTTGTCACTTTGTTATGACTACCGGAGTACCGGTACAGCTGTTAGCGATCCTTTTTATTATTGCATTGTTACGTCATATTTTGCCAATTTGGTTTTCGTATGTCCATATTTCAGTAAGATCTTCTTGTGTCGCTAACTCCTGACAAGGCGCACACGAAAAGCCTTTGAGTCAATATGTTCCACTGTAATGAATGCAGACTCAAAAGCAATAGTAAAGATAGGACTACCCCAATAAGCATTGCTTTGTCACGTATATTTCAAACACAAGAACAACGAAACATAGAGCACTTTAACTACAAGACGCTGTTCGGCATTCCAAGCAATATGCGTTCTTCTGATGTTTTCTGTGTCTTGGGCAAACCCGTCGGTTGCAAGTGTCACTGGCAAAACGGGTACATGCCTTGTTACGTCGAGATGCTTGCACGAGTGTATGAACTGAGAAATGAAATAGCAACTTTCCTTGAAAATACAAACATCGCCGACTCATAATCTTGTCATCGAAAATGGGTATCTAATCTTGCTTTCGTAGAATATTTAACGTCACATCTAAACAAATTGAATTTGCAACTTCAGGGGGAAACAACTAAATAACCTCACTTTCCTATACTGGAGGAGAGTAAACCTAGTACCAGCACTATACATTTGTAACTGTGATATACCAAATTTAATTAATGAATTTCCATCCGCTTTTCCGACATTCGTTCTGTACAAAATAAATTCTGACTACCCAGTACTCCGGTTAATGTGGGCGCCAATACCATTGCCAGAAAATTTCAAATGGGCCCATTTGAAATGCCATGCAGTTGAATTGAATGACAAATTTCATACAAAAAGCATATCGCTGATTGACTTTGACAAAGAGTAAGTTCTTGAAATGGGTCTTCATCCCAGCTTGACCAACAATGCAAAAGAAATAGCATCGACTTTTGGTAGCACGTGCGCATGTGAACAATAGTTTTCAACAATGAAATTCACGAAGAGCAAGCTAAGATCACGTATCCCAACGCACATTCAGAATATGGCCTGATTCTAACTTCATCTGACTTGTTACCAGAAGTTGAAAACCTTTCACAAAGCAAGCTGCGCCCTGTGTCACATTTATGCTGCGTTGTTGAAGTGTAAATACATGTGTTTTGCTCTGTTTGTGATTTGTATGATTGTGATTGCAGCATTGTAGGGTAATATACCGACGTGACCGTTAAATATAGTATTGTAGCGGCTCTACAAGGCGCGTTCGTCGATCGTGTTGATTATTTGATTAGCAATTTGTGAATGCTTCCGCATCCCTTTCCAATGCATGCATGTTGACGCGTAAACGCGTCAGTTACTCTTTTCGCTCGCAATAAACGGAGCTCTCGCTTCATTGGTGACCCCGACGCACAGGAACGTATTCCTGTACTACGAGCATGGATCAGCAAGCAGGCAATCAGAATGCGGTAGCTGTTAAGCTCCCTACCTTTTGGGCAGAGGAACCACGAGTTTGGTTTCGACAGGCGGAAGCACAATTCGCCTTGAAAGGAGTTACTGCGGATGAAACCAAATTCCATTACGTAGTTTCAGCTTTAGATCAGGCCACGGCAAAACGGCTGATAGAACTATTGGACAATCCTCCACAGGCAGATAAGTACAACGCAATCAAAAGCAGGTTATTACAGTCATTTGCTTTGTCTCCACCAGAGCGAGCGGCACGTCTGTTGAATTTGTCACCTCTCGGCGACAGAAAACCGACAGAGATGATGGACGAAATGCTCGCGCTGTTAGGAGATCATCACCCCTGCTTCCTTTTCAAATACTTATTCTTGCAGCAAATGCCGGAAAACATACGGATAGTGCTGGCAAAAGAGGATGTAGATAACCCCCGAGATTTGGCTCGGCGGGCAGATCAAATGTGGCTATCGAGAACCGACAATTACAGTATAAGTAAATTGGCCAAGACAAAACCGGCCCTCCCTTATACATTTGAGCCGGTTTCAAACTTCTGCTTCTACCATCGACGATTTGGTAAGAAAGCACGGCAATGCTGCCCTCCCTGTGCTTGGCAACAGGAAAACGACAAAGCCGGTTGTCCGCAGTAAACGGGGCAACCGGCAAAAAATTATTTTACCTGCAAGACCTGAGGTCTAACTTCCTTTTTCTTGTCGACACCGGGGCGGAAGTAAGCGTATTCCCACCCACCAGGCTCGAACGGAGACACAAAACCTCTGGTCCGCTGCTTACGGCTGCAAACGGAAGCATCATACGTACGTACGGGACCAAGCGTCTTTCTTTGGTTTTTCCGTCCGGAAAATATGGTTGGGAATTCACTTTGGCTGACGTTTCTCAGCCCTTGCTCGGAGCAGATTTTCTTCGGGCGCAAGATTTGCTGGTTGATGTCAAACACCGTCGCCTGATTCATTTGCATTCCCTGACCAGCGTTCCTCTTCGTACTAGTGAACACGTTTCGCTTGGTCTTAATTCTGTCAGTACGAGCCGGTCTTGCTACGCGCAAATCTTGGCTGAATTTCCCGAGATTATTACCCCGCATTTTACGCATGTACAACCCAAGCACAACGTGAAGCATCTCATCTCAACAACAGGACAGCCTATTCATTCACGTGCAAGGCGATTGGCCCCTGATAAGCTCGCCATCGCACAGACCGAGTTCAATAAGATGTTGGAGCTGGGAATCATCCGCCGTTCTTCGAGCCAATGGTCCTCCCCTTTGCACATGGTGCCCAAAGGTTCCGGAGGCTGGCGTCCTTGTGGAGATTACAGGCGTCTTAATACCGCCACGCAACCAGACCGTTATCCCATTCCACATCTTCAAGACTTCACCGCGCGCCTCGCGGGATCAAATATATTTTCTAAAATCGATTTGGTGCGGGGCTACCATCAGGTTCCCGTAGCACCTGATGACATTCCGAAAACAGCCATCACCACACCATTCGGTTTGTTCGAATTCCTACGCATGCCATTCGGGCTTAAGAACGCAGCGCAGACATTTCAGCGAATGATGGACATGGTTTGCCAGTCACTCGATTTTGTCTTTGTCTACCTCGACGATATCTTGGTAGCGAGCGAATCACTCGCACAACACAAACGACATCTTCAAGAGCTCTTTGGAAGGCTATCCAAACATGGACTTGTCATTAACATCGCTAAATGCCAGTTCGGCAAACCCGCCATAGATTTCCTCGGCCACCGGGTCGATAAGCACGGTGCGAAACCACTGCCCGGAAAGGTAGACGCAATTTTGAAATTCCCCCGGCCCACAACGGTAAAAGGCCTTCAGGAATTTACGGGGATGATCAACTTTTATCATCGGTTCATACCTGGGGCAGCGAAAATCATGATGCCACTGTATGGCGCTCTTTCTGGAAATCCAAAAACGCTACTTTGGACAACAGAGATGGATACTGCAATGGTAAAAGCAAAGGAAGCTCTAGCCAGCTCCACACTTCTCCATCATCCTTTACCAGAGGCAAAGACTGCTTTGACGGTCGATGCCTCGCAATACGCCGTTGGCGCAGTCTTGGAGCAATTCATAAACCAACGCTGGAGGCCATTAGCGTTTTTCAGTAAGCACCTCCGACCACCGGAGCTCAAGTACAGTACGTTTGATCGGGAATTGTTGGCTCTGCACCTTGCCATTCGCCATTTCCGGTATTTTCTTGAGGGCCGCAACTTTACAGCCTTTACCGACCACAAGCCACTGACGTTCGCATTTGCTAAGATATCAGAGCCTTGGTCGGCGCGTCAGCAACGTCACCTGTCGGCAATCTCCGAGTATACCACAGATATTCAGCACATTCATGGGAAAAACAATCGCGTAGCTGACGCTCTTTCACGAATTGCAATTTCTAACGTTCAGAGCCCATTACTCGACTTTGATTATGAGGCAATGGCGAAAGCACAGCTTGACCCGGAGGTACAAGCATATCGCACGGCAATATCAAATCTATGTATCGAAAACGTTCCGCTTGGAACGGCCGGCCTTACTTTACTTTGCGACACTTCCAGAGGCACGCCACGTCCGGTAGTCCCGCGATCTTGGCGAAGGAAAGTTTTTGAAGTGGTACACGGACTCTCGCATCCTTCGATTCGAACAACCCGAAAACTGGTGGCATCAAAATTTGTATGGCATGGGTTGAAGAAAGAGGTCGGAATATGGGCAAAACAATGTGTTCAGTGTCAACGGGCTAAAGTACACACGCACGTTCGGGCGCCGCTAGCGAATTATCCACCCACAACTTCTCGTTTTCAATCGGTAAACATTGACATCGTGGGACCATTGCCAATGTCACAAGGTAAAACGTACCTGCTGACAGTGGTAGATCGTTTCACCCGCTGGCCGGAGGCGATACCAATGGAGGACTCGACAACATTAACGTGCGCTAGGGCCTTCATCGCCAACTGGGTGGCACGCTTTGGTATTCCAGCACACATTTCTTCCGATCGGGGACCGCAATTTACTTCGCATTTGTGGGCACAACTCAATCAGCTATTAGGCGTTCTCCTACACAGAACGACCAGTTTTCACCCACAAGCCAATGGCCTCGTGGAACGCTTCCATAGACATTTGAAAAGTTCCCTTATGGCGAGACTCACCGGTCCAAACTGGCTGGATGAGCTACCATGGGTTCTTTTGGGCATCCGCACAACACCCAAAGAGGATTTGGACGCCTCTTCGGCCGAACTTGTGTACGGTGCTCCATTGACGGTTCCGGGCGATTTTGTTTCTTTTTCAGGAGAGAGCGCACATCGGGACTTGCCAACGTTACAGGGGAAGATTCGCAACCTCCTTCCACGTCCTATGTCGCGACACGGCACGGTCAAAACCGCAGTTCCGCCAAGTCTGAAAGAATGCACATACGTCTTCATTCGAAAGGATGCACACCGACCACCGTTGACCAAACCTTACGACGGACCGTACAAGGTCCTGAAGAAATCGGCGAAATCATTTACGCTATCCATGGGCGGCAGAGCAGAAGTGGTGTCTGTCGATCGTCTAAAGCCGGCGTATATCGACTTAAACGAACCAGTGGAAGTAGCACAACCTGCAAGACGGGGCAGACCGCCTCGGCAAGCAAGTGAGATCGAGCACCCGCGCGATTTTCAAAATGCAAGAAGATCGAAACGCAACAGGCATCCTCCATCTCGCTACGGTTGCTGAGGATTCCCGTCGCTGGAGGGGGATGGTGTAGCGGCTCTACAAGGCGCGTTCGTCGATCGTGTTGATTATTTGATTAGCAATTTGTGAATGCTTCCGCATCCCTTTCCAATGCATGCATGTTGACGCGTAAACGCGTCAGTTACTCTTTTCGCTCGCAATAAACGGAGCTCTCGCTTCATTGGTGACCCCGACGCACAGGAACGTATTCCTGTACTACGAGCATGGATCAGCAAGCAGGCAATCAGAATGCGGTAGCTGTTAAGCTCCCTACCTTTTGGGCAGAGGAACCACGAGTTTGGTTTCGACAGGCGGAAGCACAATTCGCCTTGAAAGGAGTTACTGCGGATGAAACCAAATTCCATTACGTAGTTTCAGCTTTAGATCAGGCCACGGCAAAACGGCTGATAGAACTATTGGACAATCCTCCACAGGCAGATAAGTACAACGCAATCAAAAGCAGGTTATTACAGTCATTTGCTTTGTCTCCACCAGAGCGAGCGGCACGTCTGTTGAATTTGTCACCTCTCGGCGACAGAAAACCGACAGAGATGATGGACGAAATGCTCGCGCTGTTAGGAGATCATCACCCCTGCTTCCTTTTCAAATACTTATTCTTGCAGCAAATGCCGGAAAACATACGGATAGTGCTGGCAAAAGAGGATGTAGATAACCCCCGAGATTTGGCTCGGCGGGCAGATCAAATGTGGCTATCGAGAACCGACAATTACAGTATAAGTAAATTGGCCAAGACAAAACCGGCCCTCCCTTATACATTTGAGCCGGTTTCAAACTTCTGCTTCTACCATCGACGATTTGGTAAGAAAGCACGGCAATGCTGCCCTCCCTGTGCTTGGCAACAGGAAAACGACAAAGCCGGTTGTCCGCAGTAAACGGGGCAACCGGCAAAAAATTATTTTACCTGCAAGACCTGAGGTCTAACTTCCTTTTTCTTGTCGACACCGGGGCGGAAGTAAGCGTATTCCCACCCACCAGGCTCGAACGGAGACACAAAACCTCTGGTCCGCTGCTTACGGCTGCAAACGGAAGCATCATACGTACGTACGGGACCAAGCGTCTTTCTTTGGTTTTTCCGTCCGGAAAATATGGTTGGGAATTCACTTTGGCTGACGTTTCTCAGCCCTTGCTCGGAGCAGATTTTCTTCGGGCGCAAGATTTGCTGGTTGATGTCAAACACCGTCGCCTGATTCATTTGCATTCCCTGACCAGCGTTCCTCTTCGTACTAGTGAACACGTTTCGCTTGGTCTTAATTCTGTCAGTACGAGCCGGTCTTGCTACGCGCAAATCTTGGCTGAATTTCCCGAGATTATTACCCCGCATTTTACGCATGTACAACCCAAGCACAACGTGAAGCATCTCATCTCAACAACAGGACAGCCTATTCATTCACGTGCAAGGCGATTGGCCCCTGATAAGCTCGCCATCGCACAGACCGAGTTCAATAAGATGTTGGAGCTGGGAATCATCCGCCGTTCTTCGAGCCAATGGTCCTCCCCTTTGCACATGGTGCCCAAAGGTTCCGGAGGCTGGCGTCCTTGTGGAGATTACAGGCGTCTTAATACCGCCACGCAACCAGACCGTTATCCCATTCCACATCTTCAAGACTTCACCGCGCGCCTCGCGGGATCAAATATATTTTCTAAAATCGATTTGGTGCGGGGCTACCATCAGGTTCCCGTAGCACCTGATGACATTCCGAAAACAGCCATCACCACACCATTCGGTTTGTTCGAATTCCTACGCATGCCATTCGGGCTTAAGAACGCAGCGCAGACATTTCAGCGAATGATGGACATGGTTTGCCAGTCACTCGATTTTGTCTTTGTCTACCTCGACGATATCTTGGTAGCGAGCGAATCACTCGCACAACACAAACGACATCTTCAAGAGCTCTTTGGAAGGCTATCCAAACATGGACTTGTCATTAACATCGCTAAATGCCAGTTCGGCAAACCCGCCATAGATTTCCTCGGCCACCGGGTCGATAAGCACGGTGCGAAACCACTGCCCGGAAAGGTAGACGCAATTTTGAAATTCCCCCGGCCCACAACGGTAAAAGGCCTTCAGGAATTTACGGGGATGATCAACTTTTATCATCGGTTCATACCTGGGGCAGCGAAAATCATGATGCCACTGTATGGCGCTCTTTCTGGAAATCCAAAAACGCTACTTTGGACAACAGAGATGGATACTGCAATGGTAAAAGCAAAGGAAGCTCTAGCCAGCTCCACACTTCTCCATCATCCTTTACCAGAGGCAAAGACTGCTTTGACGGTCGATGCCTCGCAATACGCCGTTGGCGCAGTCTTGGAGCAATTCATAAACCAACGCTGGAGGCCATTAGCGTTTTTCAGTAAGCACCTCCGACCACCGGAGCTCAAGTACAGTACGTTTGATCGGGAATTGTTGGCTCTGCACCTTGCCATTCGCCATTTCCGGTATTTTCTTGAGGGCCGCAACTTTACAGCCTTTACCGACCACAAGCCACTGACGTTCGCATTTGCTAAGATATCAGAGCCTTGGTCGGCGCGTCAGCAACGTCACCTGTCGGCAATCTCCGAGTATACCACAGATATTCAGCACATTCATGGGAAAAACAATCGCGTAGCTGACGCTCTTTCACGAATTGCAATTTCTAACGTTCAGAGCCCATTACTCGACTTTGATTATGAGGCAATGGCGAAAGCACAGCTTGACCCGGAGGTACAAGCATATCGCACGGCAATATCAAATCTATGTATCGAAAACGTTCCGCTTGGAACGGCCGGCCTTACTTTACTTTGCGACACTTCCAGAGGCACGCCACGTCCGGTAGTCCCGCGATCTTGGCGAAGGAAAGTTTTTGAAGTGGTACACGGACTCTCGCATCCTTCGATTCGAACAACCCGAAAACTGGTGGCATCAAAATTTGTATGGCATGGGTTGAAGAAAGAGGTCGGAATATGGGCAAAACAATGTGTTCAGTGTCAACGGGCTAAAGTACACACGCACGTTCGGGCGCCGCTAGCGAATTATCCACCCACAACTTCTCGTTTTCAATCGGTAAACATTGACATCGTGGGACCATTGCCAATGTCACAAGGTAAAACGTACCTGCTGACAGTGGTAGATCGTTTCACCCGCTGGCCGGAGGCGATACCAATGGAGGACTCGACAACATTAACGTGCGCTAGGGCCTTCATCGCCAACTGGGTGGCACGCTTTGGTATTCCAGCACACATTTCTTCCGATCGGGGACCGCAATTTACTTCGCATTTGTGGGCACAACTCAATCAGCTATTAGGCGTTCTCCTACACAGAACGACCAGTTTTCACCCACAAGCCAATGGCCTCGTGGAACGCTTCCATAGACATTTGAAAAGTTCCCTTATGGCGAGACTCACCGGTCCAAACTGGCTGGATGAGCTACCATGGGTTCTTTTGGGCATCCGCACAACACCCAAAGAGGATTTGGACGCCTCTTCGGCCGAACTTGTGTACGGTGCTCCATTGACGGTTCCGGGCGATTTTGTTTCTTTTTCAGGAGAGAGCGCACATCGGGACTTGCCAACGTTACAGGGGAAGATTCGCAACCTCCTTCCACGTCCTATGTCGCGACACGGCACGGTCAAAACCGCAGTTCCGCCAAGTCTGAAAGAATGCACATACGTCTTCATTCGAAAGGATGCACACCGACCACCGTTGACCAAACCTTACGACGGACCGTACAAGGTCCTGAAGAAATCGGCGAAATCATTTACGCTATCCATGGGCGGCAGAGCAGAAGTGGTGTCTGTCGATCGTCTAAAGCCGGCGTATATCGACTTAAACGAACCAGTGGAAGTAGCACAACCTGCAAGACGGGGCAGACCGCCTCGGCAAGCAAGTGAGATCGAGCACCCGCGCGATTTTCAAAATGCAAGAAGATCGAAACGCAACAGGCATCCTCCATCTCGCTACGGTTGCTGAGGATTCCCGTCGCTGGAGGGGGATGGTGTAGCGGCTCTACAAGGCGCGTTCGTCGATCGTGTTGATTATTTGATTAGCAATTTGTGAATGCTTCCGCATCCCTTTCCAATGCATGCATGTTGACGCGTAAACGCGTCAGTTACTCTTTTCGCTCGCAATAAACGGAGCTCTCGCTTCAGTATTAAGAAAAATTCCGGTCCGGCCCGCCAACATGTTGTGCACCTGAAATTTGGCCCGCGACTAGCAAAAGGTTGCCGACCCCTGATCCAAGGTATAGTTTTTTGCAGGGCATTCGCAATTGTCAAAATAAGTACTCCGGCGCTCGCTATTACAATACCCACAACAAAGACCCGTTTAGTACCATATCGCTTTTCGAGGAGGTAGAATATCGGGAAGGCAATGATAATTTGACCGTTGATGGCCATTGTGACAAAGGTGACGTAGGCAGAATCCACTCCCGCCGTAAGAAGCATCACGTTCGAGTACATGAGAATTGCCTGAAATGAATAGTTTCGTAACAAACATGCAGCTAAATTGTAATAAAATTAAAACGCGACCGTTCTGCTCGGTCTATAGGGTTTCTTCCCTGGAATACTATGAATCCCAACAATTACTATAAAAGTGATCCGCTCCGTAGGAAATTCTGTGATGGCTAACGGTAAGAGAAATTGAAGCCCCGAGTCAACGTTTTAGCTGTTGACACGCTGTGTAGTACACGGGCAGATCGATGAAGCTGGATAGATTTGAAACAACATATCTCGGGTCCTGTCACTGTGAGCATTCGAATTTTGAAAAAAGGACAATATTTCCGACGTTATAAAACTGGATACGATGATTGGAAACAAAATTGTCAGTGAATTTCCGAAGCTCAATTTCAATAGGAAGATACAATAAATAAATACACTGACGTCATTTTACCTGAGTCCCGCCCAATTGCATAGCATTCATAGTCAAAGCAGTTACTAGAAACTGGTATCGTAAATCGGGTGCTTGAAATATAGAAGATATCGGTATGGATTTTCGACGAGATTCGTCTATTAGCTCTTGCTTTAGGATAGCACATTCCGCCGCGACATCTTCATCCACTGCGCGAAGTCGTCTCAGAAGGTTCTCTGCTCCCAAGTCATTCTCGCGCCGCAGAAGAAATATCGGAGTTTCAGGAATCCAACGGTACGCGATTATATACAGTATCGAAGTAGTGCCAGGTAGACTTAACAGCCAGACCCAAAGTTCCGGCTGGCCGAGAGCCTAAGAAACAAATTGTAATTGACATTTTAGTAAAGGCGCTATCGGAGCCTACGGTATTCGAATATCGTAGGCCCCGGGCGCTATACTTTATGCCAGGGGCGGGCAACTTCTCCAGTCGGCGGGAAGGATGTAGGAAAATTAAGTAATTGGCGGGCAGGATAGCTGAATCGTTACATTATTCGCCCATTTATCCACATATACAATGAAGAAATCGCATGAAATGAATGAATTGTGACGACAGCAATGTCATTTCAAAGCCATTTCTCGCTGATAATGACGAAGACAATGAGGATTTGAGAACACCATTGTCAATTGTCATACAGGCGCCGCTATGTCTGCTTCTCTCTGATCAATCAACACATGGTGCAATCCCTAATCAAGATTTCAAGGCACTCGATAAGCCCGGTACCAAGTTATCAATTCATTAGGGTTGAGTACATCGTAAATGTCGATAATGCAAGTGTTCTCGCTTCTGCTTGCTCACGCGTAAGCTCCACTCTCGCACGCATTCTCGGTAATGATTTTCTCGGTATTGGTATAGTATAGGGCAGTGGCGGCTCGTGACAATATCGGGTGGTGGGGCAAGGGCTGCAAGCGACTTTTTATCAAGATGACGTCACAATGGCGTTTTCCAACGTAAACAAGTAACTTGGTGGTACGGACTACGTACGGTAACACGAACTTCCCGACAACAGTGATTTTAACGTATGTGCCGCGAGAGGTCTGCCGGTGAGCTGTGACTTGAAGTGTGGTAACTGCGTAAACGGCGTACGGAACAAAGATTCGACACGGCTCATGTTCGCACTATACCTGACTAATTATCTGCAGCAATGGAAATGACTATAACTCGAGAGATTGCGTAAGCCTAACTGGAAAGGTCAACGAGTTCGGACACATACGCAATTGTTATCTCATAGATTGGACATGTCATATTGAATCCAAAACATAATTCTGAAGAACTACGGATAGCGGCCTCGGAAATTCGGTCCCGGTACAGCATAGGAGATTTTGGCCTTGAGGCTGGAGACTGTCACACGACACATACGGCTTACGGTCTATAGTGTCTATATGTCTGCTGCAAAATCGCCTTGGGGAAAATATATTACCGAATAAATACGTGGATGAAAGCCGAAAACTTGGTACAATGTTACATGAAATCATCGAGAAATAGCCTCATGACCGTTTTCGGTATGGTACACTGTCAAAATTAATACGAACAGACCAACACCGAATTTTGCGTAAGATTTACTGAGGAATAGGCTGATCAAGCGATCAGCTCTTAGCCGCCATCGAAAACGAAACAGCTATCGCGCTTGACAGGGGTTGTAATTGTAAGCAAATGGCCTGAAGGCCACAATTTCACGGTGAAATTGACATTGGAGAATATAAAATAAAAGTAAATATTTGAATGCAAACCGAGGATGTTAGTAAACTGTTTCATGATATCATCATCTCATCACCTATCTCAGTATGGAACACAGTTAGCGTTAACACAGATACACCGGCTTTTGCGTGAAATCCGCAATGCGTTAGGTGGGCTAAGTGTCAGATCGGCGCACATCTCTACCATACTCGACCTTAATAACGAAATTGCTGCCCTAATCATTGAGTGCCAACCTTGAGACTAGGCACAGTAGGGTTGTTCAGAATTGATCGACTTTCAAAATGTCGTGGTTTTCAGTCCGATTCCCATGCCTTATACCATAAAAACATATTCTAGGAACTTTTTTTCGTAATTCATCCCTTGGATCCGTGTGCACATTGAGCTGGAAGAATATCGGCTAAAAATAGGGGATTCCCCTAAAATTTGAGTGTCGCTATTCGGACTAGGCTAGTAAAACGTCATATATAAGCTGGTTTTATGTAGCTATTGCGGTTGGAGTGCTACATAACCTCACTATAGAAAGTATTGTCAGTTCAGGACACCATTTTCATGTCCCACACTGCCTTAGAACTCCTCAAAACTGCTTAAGACTGATAGTCATTTTGTTGGATCACCTATCCTACACTCCTCAACCCTACCCGAGATTGTTCATCAATTTCCGGGATCACCACGTGCAAGAATACAACTGTAAATGTATCATTCACTCACAGCCACATTATAAACATCACATTGTTCAAAGGAAACGAAACAAAAAGGCAAAGAAACAGATCAACTTGGCAAATACTACTTAAATCAGGTCCGGATGAAATGGTTGCTTTAGAGAAATCGGCATATCTGTTCCCGTTATCTTCCACGGCTGGTAAGAGGCTCGCTCGCTGTTCTTTGTCATCTGTTTTGAAAGCATCAAAGTCGGTATTCAATTTCACCAAACGCTCTGCTGCGCCGTTAACTATTTCAACGCTACTCACAAATTCTTGAGCAGTCACGAAATGCGAATCAGTATGCCATTCCGAAACTGGAAGACTAAACCAATCACATTCGACTTGTATAGCATTGAATAGAAACCATGATTCCGGTTCAATTAAAGCAACCATACTCATTGACTCAAAGACAGAGTCAGAGATTAGACTCAGAGGTATAGCCTACCTCTGCGAAATTGTTCAAGGATTGGCATTTGCAGCAATTTAGCAGCCATCGCTTCCTTCACTTTGTCAGGAATCTTTGGTTTAGCCGAGAACATTGTTGATACCACCGTTTCCTCGGTGAGATGCCAATGATGCTCTCGCATCTTTTTATATGCCACATCAGCAACTGTGAAATCGCACAATGAAAAGTCTGTCATGCCATAAAGGAATTTGAGATCAATATACTGTTCGTCACATGCATTACCAGTTTTCAACCAAGCTGAGACATAAAACAGGGCAACTTTCTAATGAACTCTTCAGAATAGCCCATTTGCTCTCTCCACATGAACATTTTTGACAGTACAGCACTTGACTCATCCGTCCAGTGCTATTAGTAGCACCAGGCTTGCGAAAACGATTATCAATATATTGGGCTGCTACAATCGCCAAGGTGCCTGTTGCACATTCTCTGTAGTCATTTATTATCAAGACTTCTTTCTGCTTTCCATTATATGGCTTCATCAGTGGAATTATTTCTTGCTTAGCTTCATCAGATTTGATCGCCAACCAGCTGCATTCATCAAACTGAAGTGTTTTAGAGCTTCTTAATTGATCAATATCTTTCCACTTCTTGGAAGGTATTAAAATCTGTGTTTTCAGGGCCTGTGGTCGCAGATCCAAACACACTTCACTTCCAGACCTCCCCGGATGACTAGTTCATAAATATGATGGCGACAAGCAGAAGTAGAAAGTAGAAAACTTTCCTGTTTATCAATTCTTCAAGTAACAGAACCGCACCTCTATTTTTTCCATTGTTTGAGGGTGTTGTGTCAAACACAAGAGCTCTGACATTATTTGTTAAATTATAAAGTTCCAGCAGTTCAAATGACAGATCAGCCTGTGCTTTTCCTGTAGCACTCTCCAGAGTTCGATTGCCAAGAAGTTTGCCTTTCTCAAATGCGTTGGAATAAACAGACTATGCCAGCACTGCCTCAAATTTCCCTCCGAAACGACTTCTAGTGAGCTTTGCATCCCAGTGAAATGCAATGTGCCAAGTTGATCTGTTTCTTTGCCTTTTTGTTTCGTTTCCTTTGAACAATGTGATGTTTATAATGTGGCTGTGAGTGAATGATACATTTACAGTTGTATTCTTGCACGTGGTGATCCTGGCAATTGATGAACAATCTCGGGTAGGGTTGAGGAGTGTAGGATAGGTGATCCAATAAAATGACTATCAGTCTTAGGTAGTTTTGAGGAGTTCTAAGGCAGTGTGGGACATGAAAATGGTGTCCTGAACTGACAATACTTTCTATAGTGAGGTTATGTAGCACTCCAACCGCAATAGCTACATAAAACCAGCTTATATATGACGTTTTACCAGCCTAGTCCGAATAGCGACACTCAAATTTTAGGGGAATCCCCTATTTTTAGCCGATATTCTTCCAGCTCAATGTGCACACGGATGCAAGGGATGAATTACGAAAAAAAGTACCTAGAATATGTTTTTATGGTATAAGGCATGGGAATCGGACTGAAAACCACGACATTTTGAAAGTCGATCAATTCTGAACAACCCTAAGGCACAGCGTTCGATACTAAAATCAAGACATACCATGCAAAAGCTCCTGACGGATCTAGGTAAGGAGCATCGTTAAAATCAATGGAGACCAATACCGGCTTTGCGTAAAATATGTTTGCGATAAATGACGAGTCAGCTCTCACTCGACTTAGGAAACGAAATTACCACAAACACAGTACAGTGACAAACTTGAAACTTGGTACAGCGTTCGATACTAACATCAAGACTTACCGTACCAAATGTCATGACCGATCTCGGTATGGAACATCGTCAAAATCAATGGATACCAATACCGGCTCTTGAGTAAAATCTGTTTGCGATACATGACGGTCAGCACACACTCAACTCAGGAAACGGAATTACTACCCTAAACTTTAAGTAGAAACCCTGTAACTTGGGACAGTGTTAAATACTACCATCACGACATGACATACCAAGTTTCAAGAATTATCATGGTGTGAAACACCATCAAAATCGACCTATACCAGCAAAGGTCGACTAAACGCATAAGACGGTAACCGAGTTCAGATATAGATACGATTGTTACATCACACCTTAAGGGCGACTAGGCTATGTTGCCCCGGTTGCTCGGCAATTTTATGAATAGGAGAGAGTAAATCACTGTTTCTTTATTGTGCGCGGCTTTGAGAGAATAGACAGTGAAAGCTTGTTATGAGCGCTACCGGGGCATGCCCCGGCTAGGCATTCGCAAAGCGAAAACACGGAAGAGAATTCGATTTTCGCAGACTTCGCTATATATGGGCGGGCATTTACAAGCGAAAGGACAAGAAGAATACGATTTTCGCTGTGATTTCGGTATATATAGATTGCTGTGCGTCTCTAAATGGTAAAGAACTGTTATTGAACAGAATTTTAGGTGGGGCAATGCCCCAGTTGCCCTATAGGACGAGCCGCCACTGGTATAGGGTTACCATATTTTTGTAAAGCAAATTCCGGACACTCTTTAGCGCCCACTAGCGGATTTAAAAATGAGGTGACACATTGTCTGTCAATATGACGTCACACTAGCAAAGCATTGCCATTCGACTGTATACAGCAGTGGAAATGTTACGCGAAGGTCTTCGAGGTGGTACGCGAATAGATTCTGTTTTTTTTTCGACCGAGAGGAGTTATTAGTTCAGGTGGGGTTGATTTTGAGTTTTTGAAGCCGCCGTCGTTTGGGTAAGGTCGTCGTCGTGGGTAGGGGCTATCCCGCCCGTGACGGCCTACGGCGAAGAGATCTAGTCGTAAAGCATTGGGTTTCTTACCTAACCAAATTTCGTTTTAGTATATTTGACCACAAGAATTTCAAATGGATCCACTACAGCAGGGGTTCTCAAAGGGTGGGCCATGGCCCACTGGTGGGCCACAGAGCATTTTGAGGTGGGCCACAGAGCTATTTAGAAAATTTTAAAATTAATGTAAGTTTAGTTCTATTTTTTATGTTAAACGCTAGAAATATATTCATAAACTTTTCATCCGACTCGTATGGAGTCAGCATGTACAAGTCGAAAACGGGAGGGACAAACGGCGGCTTTTTCCACTGGCTATGACAGCCTACGGCTAACTGCAACTAAAGTAATTTCGAGTATATGATGACTGGAAGGTAATGCTGGAGTAACCAAGTATTCCGGCAGGTTCATATGTCGTATTCCGCTGAAAGGGTGTGGAATAAACTCGGAATGAAGTGTCATTGATGTATATACTTACTGTACTTCGGCAGGGCAGGTCGTATTATTGTAAGAGAAAAATAGCCATAATTGAAAATTATTAGCAACTTCTGATGACGGTATACTGCACCACTGCAACTAATCATAATGGATTGAGGATTTAGCGGGGCGCATTAATCTTTGGAGTGGGTTTAAAATGTCCGGCATGAAAATCATTGAACAGAATGTAAGAGTCACATGAACTGGTTGTATCATTGGATTGAATATTCTGACATCGCAACTTCAGTTGGTTTGGTACAAGGCATACATTGTACAGCTTGCATATTAAAAACTCTTCCTCCACTTCTCTGTAGTACTAGCACCCCATTTATTAATGAATCGTTTGAAGCTGGCCCAAAATGATTATAATATCCCCACAATAGTGGAACTAAAACCCCTATCACACAGTGGATGTGGGGATTTGATCATTGTGTTTCGCAATGCGAATGGAGCAGCGGACGATCATAATATACACAGGAGTATTAGCCTATGATCTACCTGGGCCGTAACTGCCACACCCAAACCCCCAATTGGGGGAGTTCGAAAGGGCCCAAGATTATTTCGTTGGTCGTTTGTTGGGGGATATTTATTCAACTCGAAAATTTTCGTCGCGCTTCGCGCGATTTCATGTCGCGAGAGGTCCAGCTAGATTTAAATATCATCAGTAAATTAGGAGAAAAATGAGCATATTTTAGATGAGTAGGCATATCGGCGCCGTCGATTACCACTCATTGAACGGGATTATGACTCTAGTATAAGAGATGGGCCACAGCACATTTTCAAACCGGAAAATGGGCCACGGCAAAGAAAGGGCTGAGAACCCCTGCACTACAGAAATCATCTAGTGCGCCTTAAAATGCACCTCAACACGGTGGAAACATTTATACCGCATTCGGCGCGATTATCTTATGTAGGTGGTACGCGAGCACTGCATAAAAACTCGAAATGGTACTTGGGTGAAAAAAGGTTGGGAACCACGAGCCTCTGGTATAGAGGAATAGAGTGGAACATAGGTCATGAATTAGGCCATCTGTAATGTGGGCTCTGGTGATTGCTACTAGGGTCTGCAATAGATTCTCCACGGTCCGGATGAAATCGTCTGGCGGGCCGTGTCTGGCCTTTCGGGATTGTGTTTCACAGCCCTGCTATACTGTTAGGTCGGTGCGGCTGCCTGGTTATGTGTTTTAATCAGGTCCGAAACAACATTTTTTCTGCCCCCTTCCGCCGTAAAAAACACTGATATTAGGCCCCACATAGGGTAGTCGATGTAACTCTTGAGCACTTACAATATGCATTTGGCTGTTAAATTTTTTGAATGACGTCTCTCAATATTATTGAATAATCCATATATTAGCCTACTATAAATTGCACTAGCTGGTGGCACATCCGGTGATTTCCAACTTTTTATGGTCGCGACCTCATTTCCAACTTCAAAATGTTCCGTGGCCCAGCTCCAAACTTGATAAGCCGATTACTAAAAAAAAATCAGCTTGCCCAAACTTACGGCATAGGAAGCTGATTATACGTCCAACATTATCGCAATCTCCAGATAAAAGAAAACGACCTCAAGGTTCGGAACCACTGTCTGTGACTGAAGCATTCAATCGGCCTTAACCAACTCTACTAATTTACCGTTAGCTTATAATTGCGATTACAATCAGACTTATTTCAGTATATGATGGTTATTTGTATATATATTCATTGCTAATTTGGCGAGGGTGGTGCCTGGTGTCCAATGTCCATACTAAAATCAATATACGTTGCATTAACTCGCGCGCTGCGCGAAGAAAGAATTTTGAATGGCATAAATCTGCTAAGAAATAATATTGTTTATGTTGATTTATGAATAAATTGTATGCCTAAGCCTTCAAAATTCCGGACATTTAGGCACATTTTAGAAATTCCTGCCGGACGCAGATTTTTCAGTGAAATTCCCGACATGTCCGGGAAATTCCGGACGTATGGCAACCCTAGTATAGTACCAAATTTCTCGACAACGCCTTCTCAGTAAGTTAGAATCTTGGCATCGGCCGTTCTCGGTAATTTCAATTCTCGGTATTGGTATAGAACCGTAAATGCAGATAATGCAAGTCTTCTCGCTTCTACTTACTTATGCGTAAGCTCCACTCACGCACGATGCGCACACACGCAAATAATAACATACAGTCACTAAAATTTTACGTGGTAAGCAAGTAGTGGGGAATCTCAGTAAACTAGGGCCGCGGGGGTTGTATACCAATACCGAGAAAACCATTACCGAGAACGGACATTAGCAAGAATGCGTGTGAGAGTGGAGCTTACGCGTAAGTTCATCGAAGCGAGAAGACTTGCATTATCGGCATTTACGATGTACCCAACCCTAATGAATTGATATCTTAGTAAATTTGGGGTACCGGCAGTGGCGGCTCGTGACAATATCGGGTGGTGGGGCAAGGGCTGCAAGCGACTTTTTATCAAGATGACGTCACAATGGTGTTTTCCAACGTAAACAAGTAACTTAATGATGGTACGGTAACATGAATTTCCCGGCAACAGTGATTTTAACGTATGTGCCACGAGAGGTGCGCCGGTGAGCTGTGACTTGAAGTGTGGTAACTGCGTAAACGGCGTACGGAACAAATATTCAACACGGTTCATGTTCGCGCCAGACCTGACTAATTATCTGCAGAAATGGAAATGACTATAACTCGAGAGATTGCGTAAGCCTAATTGGAAAGGTCAACGAGTTCGGACAGATACGCAATTGTTATCTCATAGATTGGGCCTGTCATATTGAATCCAAAACATCATTCTGAAGAACTATAGAATGTAAACGTGGAATGGCAACGACCGATTTTGCAGCTTCGTTCCGCTTCGCCGAAGCTTTACTCAGACTTATTTAACGGCAGCTACTGTAGAATTTCTGGCAATCCAAAAGTTGTCTTCCAGAGCTCAGAATTTACTGA
This sequence comes from Botryllus schlosseri, assembly GCF_051294905.1. Classification (NCBI taxonomy): domain Eukaryota; kingdom Metazoa; phylum Chordata; class Ascidiacea; order Stolidobranchia; family Styelidae; genus Botryllus; species Botryllus schlosseri. The sequence continues at coordinate 18,570,901 of NC_137237.1, forward strand.
ATCCGGTCTTGATCGAAAGCTACTGTCGCACTGATTTCGAAAATATCAATCAAAATATGGTCAGGCTCCGTACTTAGATGAAAAATCACCCTCAACATCTAAAATCTGCATTGTTCAGAACAATCGGATGACCGCAAAACAATGACCATAACAATGACCCATTGCGGCTCTTCGATTGTTCGGACAATGCCGATAATTCAGACTTGGAGGGCGAATTCTAAGCGTTTCAGTACCTGATCATATTTTCAATTACATTTTCGGAATCAGTACGACAGTAGCTTTCGATCAAGACCAGATTCAGTAAATTCTGAACTCTGTAAGACAACTTTTGGATTGCCAGAAATCCTACTGTAGCTGCCGTAAAATAAGTCTGAGTAAAGCTTCAGCGAAGCGGAACGAAGCTGCAAAATCGGTCGTTGCCATTCCACGTTAACATTCTATAGTAGAACTAAGAATAGCAGCCTCGGAAATGAGGTCTCGGTACAGCATAGGAGATTTTGGCCTTGAAACTGGAGACTGTAACACGACACATACGGCTTTATTACTGTCTATAGGTCTGCTGCGAAATCGCCTTTGGAAAATATATTACCGAATAAATACGTGGATGAAAGCCGTAAACTTAGTACACTGTTGCATGACATCATCGAGAAGTGGCCTCATGGCCCTTTTCGGTATGGTACACTGTCAAAATTAATGCGAGCAGACCAACACCGAATTTTGCGTATAATTTACTGAGGAATAGGCTGATCAAGTGATCAGCTGTTAGCCGCCATCGAAAACGAAATAGCTATCGCGCTTGACAGGGGGTTGTAAGCAAATGGCTTGAAGGCCACAATTTCACGGTGAAATTGACATTGGAGAGAGAGAGAGAGAGGTCTTATCGATCATTCCTATCTAATACCGAATACTGTGCAGTGTGCACGCATATTTTCTGTACCACCATCACTGCCGTTTGTTATGTATTTTGGTTCGATGAAAATAAAGACTCTCTCTCTCATTGGAGAATATGATATCAAAGTAAATATTTGAATGCAAACTGAGAATGATATCATCATCTCAGTTAACGTTATCGCAGATACGCCGGATTTTGCGTGAAATCCGCAATGCGTTGTAGGCTGAAGTGTCAGATCGGAGCACATCTCTACCATACTCGACCTTGATAACGAAATTACTGCCCTAATCATTGAGTGTCAACCTTGAGACTTGGCACAGCGTTCGATACTAAAGTCAAGACATACCGCGCAAAAGCTTATGACGGATCTAGGTAACAGAGATGAGCGGATTTGAAATTTCTATGTCCTAATCCAATCCAAATCCGAACCTTCAAATCCAAATCCTAATCCATAACTTTTTCATATTCAAGTCCATGTCCAATCCTAATCCGATTCCAACTGGAAATTCAGAAGAAAAAAAAATTATGCAATGGCGGAATTCGGAAATTTTCTTTCACAACCAACGATTCACTTGATTCAAGATAACGTAGTAACCATAAGTACATTAATAACTGATCCGAATAAAGTTTGTCGCCATTCGCCACACGACATTTCAATCTCCCAGAAAATAGATAAATCCAATCCAAATCCTAATCTGTTCTGAAAAAAATGTCTAATCCAAATCCAATCCAAATCCGCCAAAATTTCACAAATCCTGTTTTTTCAAAACCTAATCCTAATCCATGCTCATCTCTGCTAGGTAAGGAGCATCGTTAAAATCAATAGAGACCAATACCGGCTTTGCATATAATCTGTTAGCGATAAATGATGAGTCAGCTCTCACTCGAATTAGGAAACGAAATTACCACTAACGCAGTTCAGTGACAAACTTAGAACTTGGTACAGCGTTCGATACTAACATTAAGACTTGCCGTGCCAAATGTCATAACCGATCTCAGTATTGAACATCGTCAAAATCAATGGATACCAATACCGGCTTTTGAATAAAATCTGTTTGCGATACATGACGGATCAGCACACACTCAACTCAGGAAACGGAATTACTACCCTAAACTTTAAGTAGAGAAACCCTGAAACTTGGGGCAGTGTTAAATACCACCGTCACGACATGACATACGAAGTTTCAAGAGTTTCATGGTGTGAAACACCATCAAAATCAACCTATACCAGCAACGGTCGATTAAACGCATATGACGGTAACCGAGTTCAGCTATAGATACGATTGTTACATCACACCTTAGGGGCACAGAGCTATTGTGCCCCGGTTGCTCGGTACTTTTATGAATGGGAGAGAGTAAATCACCGTTTCTTTATTGTGCGCGGCTTTGAGAGAATAGACAGTGAAAGCTTGTTATGAGCGCTACCGGGGCATGCCCCGGCTAGGCATTCGCAAAGCGAAAACAAAGAAGAGAATTCGATTTTCGCAGAGACTTCGCTATATATGGGCATTTACAAGCGAAAGGACAAGAAGAATACGATTTTCGCTGTGATTTCGGTATATATAGGTTGGTGTGCGTCTATAAATGGTAGAGAATTGTTATTGAACAGAATTTTAGGTGGGGCAATGCCCCAGTTGCTCTATAGGACGTGCCGCCACTGGGTACCGGACTTATCGAATGCCTTGAATCTAACTCGCTGAGAAGGCGTTGTCGAGAAATTTATATCTGAGAATCGACACCGAACGTGGCAAAGCCGTCAAGCACACACACACGACCTGAATATATGAATAGCATGCCTGCATTGCATACATTCTGGGTACTGACCGGACACCTTACATAACTACGACGGGAAACTGTCCGCGGGCCGTATGTTGCCCGCCCCTGCTTTATGCATTCGGCCCAACCATCTGAATTCGTCTATTTCAATAGCTTCCACTTCAAATATTGAAAGAGATATACCTTATTTGCAGGTTTGAAGGATAAAATTAGAGCACAGATTTCGGTCCAATGTGAGAGAAAGAGATAGATCAGATTTATTCTCGTCCGCACCATCGAGATGCTTTGACGATGGAGATGAGATACAACCTTAAGGTAAGGATATCCATTCTCCTCCATGCTATCCCTGAATGCTGAGCGCCGAGCGGGAAGCCACGGGAAGCAGTTTACGAGTCTTTGGTCTGACCCGGTCGGGGATTGAACCCATGACCTACCGATCAAGAAGCCGGACGAATCATCAGTATTATGACTGATGAGCAGGCCTGTTTATTTTTGGATATTGGGTTTTATTTTTGGAGATTCTCCAAAAATAAGATTTGAAAACATCCAAAAATAAGATTTTTTTGGATGATGTTTTTCAGTGAAATATACAAGTCAGAGCGATGTAAACGATTAGAAAACGCACAAAAACACACAAAACAGCATCTATGTGAGGGAAGGGGTCACCGAAACGCTAAAACTACTTCCACTCAATCCACTTCACGTTTCTGCTGACCTTGCCTGCCTGCCCGCCCCTCCGCCTTTGTACTCCTATAAGTTTCACAGTGCGACACGTAGAGAAGACGGGAAGGCAGCTTAAGTGAGGCAAAGGGAACGGCGAAATCATATACAGCCATCTCTGTCACAATCACTTCGTCCACACGATGACGGGACTCATCTGCTGATGCTTCAGACGGCAACACAACTTGATCCAGAGTAGATGGATCGACGAGCATGTCCACATTCAAGTTGAAATACAAGCAATTACTACTAAATAAATACAGTCCATCCTCAAGATTACCGGACCACGACTGACCTATCGATCTCGTTTCCCATGACATGCCGCCCTATTTCTTGTCGCTTCCTTTTTCTATACTATCTTCTTTACTTTCATTCAGTGTGCATGCCTCCTCTTTACATCGCCTAGGCCAAGGTGGGTGTCAGATTCCACAGACTACTCCTTGTCGCTTCGACATCTTCCTGTCTTTTCATTGTATCGCATTTTTGTGGTGTATTGAACTGATAAAATTGCTAATAAACCAATGATGATGATGATGATGGAAAGCGTGCGACCCAAGTTTGTTGACGCTCGTTTATTGTCAATGAAGAGGGTGGCCTCTTGGTTGACTGGAAACCGTACCAAACTCCTTGATGTTATGGACGAAAACAGTCCGGCGTGTGCAACTTCGCTGCTGTGGTGGATCCATCTGATCGTTCTCGATCGCATGGTCACGCTCGCACATAGCTGAGCACCACCGTCACGAAGCTTCATGGTCTTGATGTTCTGATCATGGAGCAGCAGGAGCTCATGTGCCTGGTCGAACGCCTGTGTCCAGGTGAGGACTGGGACGAGGACCGCCACAAGGAAGGTTTTCTGGTCAGAGGGTGTTGGGTTGTCAAAGTTCAATGAGGCACGCAACTTCGTGGAGGATCAGAGGTTTCAAGCGCATTACTGACGAGCGCTTTTCAGGAGCAAAGGCTTGGAAGATTGGAAAGTTTGAAGAGCTAGACATTCCTCCATTTTTGGACCCCAAACCTCGATGTTTCCCACAATTGCGACGTTCGAGGCCGATATCTCGAAAATCAAGGGGGGGGACGTCTCGCAGTGATTAATATTCTCTCGAATGCATCCTCCAGGCCAAAGACTAAATTTGTGAAGAATGTATTGGAAAGTTAGATCAAGATCACTGATGATATCTATGTGTTGGAGGACTTGAATACATGATAATAACATACTTTTGGTGGATTTTTTCAGTAGTAATAGGGCTCAAAACGCCTTCAATTCTTATTTTTGGAGATCCTCCAAAACTAAAATTTGAAAACATCCAAAAATAAGCTATTTTTGTTATTTTTGGAGAAATCCAAAAATAAACAGGCCTGCTGATGAGTGATCCTGATCCTACACTAGTAAGTAGTACTTGGCGCGATTTGTCGGGAAATATATAATATGTCAACACAGCAAAGTTGGGTGGTATATTCATTTCATAAGGTGGTAAATCATATGAATAAGCTCAGAAATGTAAACGACTACAATCAAGACTGCTGCAAGCTGTGTGATCATGGTAATCTATCATTTACCATTACATACAATGTCTGGATTTTTTATATAGACACGTTAGTTACAAGTACGAAAATCAAGAACCGAAGTTATGAGTACATTTTTTCCGAATGAATAAGTCGCCTACTTATTCCTCACCGTCTCAAGCACATGGCGGGGGAATCCTATGCTATATATTTGAGGCTATCTTACCATTCATTTCTATGCATATATTGGTCTAATTATTATTTCTAATTTATTTAAAGGTCGACACGACATGTCGGCATTTCAAATACGGCGGTCTGGAGTGGTGACGTATTTACATATCCACTTCGCCTCAGTGGAGTAACCATAAGGGAGTAGGACGAATGGCGTCACAACAGATATTCATGATATCACATAATTATTAAAATGTATGTTCTTCCCTCAAAATGTTCATACTGCGGTTACGCGTATTTTACACGTACCTCGCTGTGACCAAGACCAGCACCGAGGACTGCACTTATCGCGACGCAGGCTTCAAAGGGAGACTGGAAAAATCCCAATCTTGATCTGACAGAAGTATCCGCAACAATTACCATCGACACGGCGAACCCCAGTCCTCTCGCAACGCCAGTAATAAACCTTCCTACGATCAGTGACTCGTACGATGCCGTGAAATATGCGACCGGTGCACTGACAATAACGGCGATGATATTTACGATGTGCGAAAAAAGCATCGAGTTCTTCGGGCTGAAAACATTTCGAATATTAGGATTATATCGTTTGAAAATATTTCATAGACGCTGCGCTGAATTCAGAAAATCGGTCTATCTTCAATGCGATGTGGTGTATTTTTTAACACACTACTAGTATGCAGTACAAAAAACTTTCTTGGTACGAATTGCGATAAATCCTGTCGTTCCGTAGCGCATCACGTTCCTGCTTCCTTGCCTCGCCTGCCCATTACATACGCCCCGTCAGAGACCAATTTACCATGCCAGTACTCCAGTGATGTCGGAGAGGGGGATGAGCGAGATGCGGTCGCATCTCCTAATATTTTGATTTTTTTGTCACGAATTGATTGTTTTGAGTTTCGTGTTAATTGCAAAAATAACATTCCGCACCTCTTCCTCGCTATTTTAAAACTACGGTGACATGAAACTACTATACAGTTTACGGTAAGTATCTGTTTATCGTAACCTGTGTAGCCTATATGCAGTTGATTTCGAGTAATAGAATAATTCTATGTCAAATCAACTCTAAATTTTTGAAAAGGGGTGATGGGGAAGAAAAGGAAGAACCTCCAACTTATGTCGTGTTTACCTGAGGTTTCGAAGAACTGAAGAAACTGATAAAGCACCGACCACACATCCCCAGACAAGAGCCGATTGAGCGAGGGTGAGATACAACATCGTGTTCGATTCTGACGGCAGCGAGCCATATCGACTCTGCAATAGTAATTTTGCGTCAAATATGATTCTATAAAATTTAGCACTTGGATTCGTCCCATATCCACCACAAAATAGTAATATTCACCTGATGACTTCTTATTATGAAGGTTTCAATAGCAGGAGCGGCTGAGTTTAAAGAGAGCAGGCTTAGACCTTGGATAAGTGCGGTCGGTAGCTGAGTCATTAGGATCACGAAAATACAGTATCGTGAGTTCCCCATGATATTTGCAATCACTATTCGTAAAATTGCATACTGATTTAATGGTCAAATAGCGTAATGCTTGTTTATTGTTCTAATTACCTTTACGAGTCGCTTGATGCTGTTATAAAAGTATAAGACATATAGGCCAATGAGATTATCGAGTATACAAAGAAGAGGGTAATCGATTCATTTTTCGTTTGGACCATCATCAGGGTTGGTGTTTGTTATGTAATAATGATGTATTGCCATCAATTATTTGTGCCATTGGGGGTAATTAGGCGTTCGTGCGGCTTCCTGTCAATGTTATGGGGGTCGGGCCTGACCGATTTATCGTTTTGCCGATTTGTCGATTGGATATCAATTCTCTTCAATTATCAACATCGGCCAACCGTCGGCATTATCGACTACAGTAAATAAAATCAGATCGACTATCAATCAGTGTTGGGATCAAGTCACTATCTACGAGTATCGAGTCATCTCGAGTCATTGCACATTTTGCCCCGAGTCAAGTCAAGTGAATCGATTTTGGAAGGTGACTCGAGTCAAGTCAAGTCACTCGTTTTTTGAAGGTGACTCGAATAAGTCCAGTCAAGTCACGAGTCATGTCACAAATCAAGTCAAATTGAATTTTCGAAGTATGAGCGATCATTCAACGTCATTACATTTGCCTAGCTGTGTGAAAGACAGATTAATTGACCATTTATATTGAATCAAATAATAAATATAAAGTTGAATACTCATGCAAAAAGGCGTTGCATCGCTCACTCACAGTAAGAACTGCTAATAAAATACATTAGTAACTGTATATCTACATGCTCAGCCAAAAAAGAGGACCGAATACGAAGGGTCGAGAAGTTGATATAAATTGATATGGAACAATACACTACCTATCTACTCATACATGAGAATATAAACACATAAACTATATTCGTTCGATTTAAATTATACAAGAGGGTTGGTAAAGGGGAGTACTGTGCAATGTGAGCAATGAGCCGTCAGTGAGTGGTCATAATGATAATCCAGATAAATACCGAATCGGACCCTACCGCTCAGTTTATTGCAGTGTTTCCCAACCTTTTTCCACCCACGAACCATTTCGAGGTTTTATGTAGTGCTCGCGTACCACCTATACATAAGTTACGCGCGCTGAAGGAGGTCAAAAATGTTTCCATCGTTTATGACGTCATAATGACGTATTTGACGTATGCGAGGCGTAATAGCAAATACTAATAAACCAGGCATTATCAGCCAGGGACCCACGGTTAATGGGATGCTTGAAATTGTTTTTTCACCACCAGTCACAAAAAGAACAACATAATAATGAAATAACAGCAAACAACAAACGTCAATTGTTGGCTGCATTTGCTTATTTTCCACTAGCTCAGCGGTTCTCAAACTTTTTTAGACACGCCCCTGCGTATGATAGTGAAAAATTGCGCGACCCTCTTATCGTCATATCACAAAATGCAACCAGAATGCTAGCAATCCCCACGAATAATGTTATTGCATGGGCGGTTATGACAGTTGATTAGGGAATTCTTCAATATGCAATTAGGACTATACACAAAGCCACAACAATGAAATGGAGGTAAATCGCGCGAAGCGCGAAAAAATTTACCAGTTGGCCGCAGCTTCGCGCCCCCCTTCAGATGCTTTCACGCCCCCCAGTTTGACAACCAGTGCACTAGCCGGTCAATGCGTGGCATATGTTTGCTCACAGCGCATCGAAAGTCATGCATGGGCGCAACAAGTCGGTTTCGTTTCTTCGACTTGATGGTCATCAGAGATGAGAATCGTTGCTCGCACTCCCACGTAGAAGGGGTAGCTGGGGAATAGCGTGAGAAGCTAGAGTCGATTACGAGGAGGCCACGCTAAGCCTGAAGTTTATTGGAGAACAATCTTCGTGTTCAACCCCACCTTAACTAATAACTCCCTTCGGTCGAAAAAACAGAATCTACTCGCGTACCACATGTTGGGAACCACTGGTTTATTGCATGAAACAACGAATAATACTTTCTCTTGTCATATCCCACCATTTGCAGGCACGGTAAGCCAGTTTATGACTTATCTTCCGTCATAAACTTGAACTTGAACTTGACCATGTTCTCGAAAATCACCGAATCGTGACCACAATTACCTAACCGCCTCACAAAACTCCCCAGAACAAGGTTTGATGTTTGAAACGATGCAAAGTTGCACGGAATATCGTGTAAGTCGACTTCTGATGTTCTGGCAGAATTTTCGACGATATTTCCCACTCGGAAAATATCTGGAAATTTAAGGTGATAACCAATTTTTTTCGGGTTTTCGTAAATTTTTTTTTAGTTGTCAACTAAAATTTCTGAGTAAGGTACCAAATGAATCGAAAAAATATCAGTTTTCCAAAAACACAAGTACCCGATGTCTACATCGTGTCAACATGGAGAAATCGGTCACAGAGACATGCCGTATCAGATATGATGCACCCCCTTCAAAAGGTTTAAATCTTCAGCTCGGCCAGCATAATTATTCTTGTGGTAGTATAAACATGTCTTTGAAAGGTTAATACAGTGGTCTGTTTAGAGTTTGGGGCTCGAACCCCTGTTTCAAAATCCTCAAATTTAAGTTGCAGTCGCGCCGGCGACCAATATCACTTCCAAAATCGTTGTACCCGTGACGAAATCTTGGATTGCACGATGCGTTGATTAATCAAGGAGCTAGGAGACATGGCGGCGCCTATATCACGAAGCAGTTTTCAAATACATATTGTCTTCCTGATATACGGCGAGAAATGAACGGCCGTGGAAGTGACATTCGCAATTACAAATTCAAATTACAAACAACGCCTTTGATATCAACGTTCTTGATTGATAACGTAGCTTTGTAGTCGCTGTTAAAATGTAGGTGTGTGTCGTTATGTTACCACCGAATACTTTGAGAATTGAGAAGTCGAATCGGAATCAGAACGACAATTACATTTGATTAATATCAGTTATTGTAGATTAGGCTTACCATATTTTGGAAATCTAAAAAGAGGACACTTTTTCAGAAATTTGAGACTTGCAAAACCGGAGAAGAATTTTCAAATACCGGTGAATTTTTCCTACTTTGTGATCGGTTGACTGAAAAAAAAGGTCATCTTTCCGCCCAGAGCTAAAATCACCGTTTTTCACTCCGAAATACCCGCAGGAGCGTCACTTCTGTGCTAATTTACGGCATATCACTCACAATTTGCTCTAAATCTGACCTAAATTTTCAAAAAAGAGGACAAAAGGGCGTCCTCCGAGGACACTTTCAAAGAAGTAAAAAAAGAGGACAAATCCTCTTATAAGAGGACGTATGGTAACCCTATTGTAGATTCTATGATGTTTTCGATGAATTACGCTATCACAGGAAAGGCGTGGCATGGCCCGGCCGTGCCTCACACACGCCTTACCTGTCCTTTCACACTCTTTTGTCGAACAATAAATAGGCAAATTGCGTGATTTTGGTAGTAAAAAATGTTCAAAATCTAGTAGACAGGTGAGGGACTGCCTCGCTTGCCTCCCTGACGCCACGTCACTGACACACCACTCATTACAGTGGTTATACATACTACTGTATAGTGAAAATGTTTGGCTCCACCTATCTATACGTATGTCATCATGGGTCCTCGCATTTAAGAATAACATCAAAACGAACCTACGATCTCTTATAACTGAAGAAAGTCTCAATTTTCGTATTAACAGCAATTCAACCAGACTACAAAGCCAACAGGAATACCATGCAATACCAAAAGATGCATTAACTGTAAAAAGCGTGTAAAAAGTAGATTCCTATACTTTTACTGTTATCTGCGTCTGTTGGAAATCTAAATGTTGATTGTCTTAAGCTTTGAAAAATATCATAGGCCTCTCAATGCTATACAATTAAAAATATATAACTTGCAAAAGATCTTTGTAACTCACGTTTCGCATACTTAATTACTCAAATAAGGCAACCAGCATGATTAGTACGAGATTTCACAGAGGGAATAGATGCCATCGACGAATCCCGTGCAGTGATTTCGAATTTGCGCTACCACGACGCCACGATTTTGCAATTGTGACGTACTAGTTGATTGACATGTACGGCTCTTTGGGAGTTAAAATGGAAAATATAGGGTCAATAGGGCTCTTCGGACGAGAAAGGTTCCCGACCCCTGACGTAAGCTGTGATCATCTCGTTTGCGGTCAATTTATTTGTGATGTAACAATCGAGGACAAGTGACACGTACAATCAGTGAAAGACTGATTGTTCTCAAAAGTGACATCGGCGTATCGCGAACAATCCGAACATAAGTAAGATACGGTTATTTTATCGACACTGTTTACTTGATGACTTGAATCTGAGTCGTAAATTTTGCTCCGAGTCACGATTCAATCCCCATTTCTGAAGCGCCGAGTCAAGTCAAGTCGTACGAAAAAGTTGGCTCGAGTCATCCCAACACTGCTATCAAATAGCTGCACTTTGCTGTACTCTTGTAATTACATTCGCAGTTCTGCAAATGGCATGACTAACTTTCTGTTAGAATGCAGCTTGGTTATAGCAGCGGTGGTTCTTAGCCTTTACTAACCTCCAGGGAACACTTACAAGCTTTCGTGAATCCCCAGATTTTCGTTGAGTAATAACGTTCCACTGATTTATAACTATACGTGCTATATATTACTTCTGATATAGAAGTCGCCTTCTCTCCCTTACTCGTACAACGCATCATATTTTATTCTCGCGTTTTCTTAACAAAATTACAAAAGGACTAGCCCTATATGTATGCTTTTTTGCACTTCGAGTAAGCAGAATTTGTGCAATACTAGTTCGCTTACCGTCCTATTGAGCGTGAATGAATCCACTATACGCATAACGCAATGCACCGTAGCGTTAAGGTTTGAATTAGCGAAATCGTTGCATTATTATGTATTGCAACCGATGAACCATAATTCGGGAAGGATATGAGTGGAATTGTACCAGCATGGCAATGTAGGTAAAAAACCAGAAGTTGTAGATTCGTTAAATCAATCTTCCATTTTCTATCAGACTATCTGACTCACTATTTTTCAAGCGCAAAATCAATACCATTTTATTCACACAAGCGTTGGACTACAGTAGTGTTCATTCCGCCCTACAATTATGCACTCCGTCTTTTATACATATCGTTTACTTTTATATTTTATTGTCTTTTATGTACAGTGCCCTGGTGAGGTAATGATATATTGTTATATTCGGCGATCTATTGTATTATTATTATATACTTGCATTTTTCCTTGGGATCACGTCGATTAAACTTTTTGCGTTAAAATGACCTGCCGTCCATGAAGACGTAGCCCGGATGACAATTTGTGCGGGGGGATTCCTACAAATAGCGACGTGACGTCAGGAATATCATTTGTGACGTAGTGAACACTGATGGCGTCAAGATGTTACACTCTCCGCAAAAGAGTGTGTATTCAGACCTGAAGGGCCGCAAAGGGTGGTATACGGACGGGTTCGCGAATGAGCGAAGCACCAAAGACTGCGCGCTCTTAGCGAATAAAATGTGCACATCCACACAGAAAATGGTGGTACGCAAAAACAGAACCTAACTAAGAATTACATCGCCTTCATAAATCCTACGTGCCTTTACGTGCATGCATAATTCGGATTAAAATGTTGTATACTTGACTTATAGCGCAGTCTAAGTCTGAGGTAGGTTCTGATTTCATTTGCCATGGCTGTATATTGTATATTTATACCCGTACATCGGGGTGGTACACGGGTGGAAATACACATTAATTCTGCTAAGAGTGTATAGTGTCAAAAAGTTGCATTCGGGTCTTTCGGCATTGAAGACAACTTCTCGCGTACTATTGCTCTAGTTTTTTTTCTTCTCTATACATAATAAATAAATGTGGAATACATCGGGAATGTATCACAATAATCCAAGGAGAAGGAGTGTGCTATGGGGACAAGCAGTATCCACATGTAGCTTTGATCTAAATCCAGCAAGACGTTTGAATTTCGTAGCTCAGGAAATACGATCCGACAGAAAAATTCTCATAAAAACTGAGGTTCGAGAAAATTTCAAAATACGTATATCCAACCCGACTACACTGACACGATCGATAAACTTGTGATCCCGCGCCTATACTCCAAAACCGGAGTACCGTTTGGCCCATAATTCGACCGACGTCTGGTAGATGTTAGCATTACTATTCAATGAATTGTTAATAACAGTCCTCAATTTATATATGTATTTTGTTTATCAATGATTTCGATGGTCGTGTGAACGCGAACCTTTTGAAAGGTCCTATATATGAGAGAGAGAGAGAGAGAGATATGATATTCTTTCTCGCCTGCACCATCGAGATGCTTTGGCGACGGAGTTGCGATACGGCCCCATGAGGTCATCTAGTCTGCGCCCCCGTTTTTTTTCTCCTCCTTGCTATCCGTGATTGCTGAGCGCCTAGCAGGATAGCTGCGGATACCATTTTTCGAGTCTTTGGTATGACCCGGCCGGGGATCGAACCCACGACCTACCGCTCGAGAAGCCGGACGCATAACCATTACACTATCTCGCTCGGTGAAAGCAAACGTGAACACGAACCCATAACGTCGCGGACGTCACATTGCTAATTCTAACCCTATATTTCTGTTAAGTAATGTATTAATGTCCACGATACCTAGCGACGACTCAGGCCACATTATGCCACAATACTGAAGTATACATACAGGCTGACTTTTTAAGCAACAACAACAACTGGAACAATTCAATCAGATACTACAATAATATTATAAAATCAATATTTTCCGCCGCTTTGCCAACAATTTCGACTAGGAGTTGCAAGGGATATAAGCTTACGCCTTAACGGTAGGGTTGGCATACTTCCTCCTTTTTCAGGTTTTTGAAAGTGTCCTCCGAGGACTCCTTAAGGTACTAACTATAGTCCATCCTCGTGATTACCAGACCAAGACGTGACCAATCGATCTCGCCTTCCTGGACATTCCACCTCACTTTTGTCGCTTGCTATTCTATATTATCTTCTTTTAATTTTCATTCAGTGTACATGACTCTTCTTCACATCGCCTATGCCAGGGGTTCTCAACCCGCGTGCGGCCCGCTGACGTTTATCTTGCGGCCCGCGACTTCTTTCATTATGAACGCATTTACTGCTGGTGGCACAGTATTGTAAAATATTAATTTAGCTACTTAGCTCTCTTATCGTACCATCTCTGTGTCGTTTGAATACTCATTCTTTGATGTGTTCTGTTTTCTTGATATATGCTCGAGAATTTTTTAACGGGCATTCCTCTGGACTCTGATGTAAGAGAATCCCGCTACGTAGTACACTTTTAAAGAGTGTTTCATTCACCGCGAATGATTTGAACAGAAACAAGAGAAAGAAACGGTAAATTAAACGGCAAAAACTGTGTTTGTAACACTGCGTGGAACAATGAATTTGCGTTCTCAGATATATATGGAAAACCAATTTGTCATTGTCGACGAACAATTGTCGTAACGAAGCGTAGAAGCTTAAATTGGCACAACGAAAGTTTCTTCTGGATTACACATATCGTCTGATCTTGAAAAACGTTGCTAGCTACAGTAGCTAGGTGTCAAGCCCAGCAATCCATCTTTCGAGGCATTGTTAAAATTGCCGACGTCATTACAGACTCGTTGGAATATCGCTAAACCCAAGAAATCTGCTAGAGATGGTGTAATTTCAATAACACTTTAATATACTGTGCGAATGATTGCTGTTTCCGGAGCTTAGCAGAAAAGAACACCATCACATGACAAAATCGAAGCTACAGTTGTCTGATGCAACCGCGACCACAAGAGTAGCAGCAATGTCAGTCGATCTTTTATTGCACGTTGCCGCGTAGACTACATTACATTAGCCTAGCATTGGACGAATCCAACGACTCCACAGACGTTGCATAGCTAATTATCTGGGTGCATTTTATAAGAGTGGACATATTTGCAGAGGAAATGCTGGCAAGGCAAACGTGGGGAGGACACCAGCGAAAATCATTAGCTTGACAAAGCTGAATTCTGCAACTATTGCTGACCCCGAAACATCAGACTTCTTCTCATATCACTGAGAACTCAAAGTGATAATGGCCTCTGTAACGAAAAAGTTACCGTAATGCGCCGCTGGAAGATACATATTCAAATTCACACAAAAAATGCAACCTTACGAAGGCTGTCTATTGTTGCTTTAGAATGCATTGCATAAAAATGTACTAAACGTACGTATAGGGCTACGACTGGTAAATTGGCTACAGTAGCCTAAATTTAATAGTAGCTCGCAAATACATGGTAATAATGTTATGCGACTGGCAGCGACTTATGCAAGTAAAATTTCGGCCCGTTATACATGGAGAGTTGAGAACCCCTGGCCTAGGCCTATAGGTGTGTGTCTGATTTTAAAGACTACTCCAAGTCGTTTCGACACCTTCCTATATCTTTCCATTGCATCGCAATTTTAGTGGTGTATTGAGCTGATCAAAATTGCTAATAATAAACCGAACCAGAAAGGTCCTCCATGTCCTTCCTTTACAGCTTTTACAGCTAGGATAATGGACAGGTTCAACTGAAAATTGGCATGAAAGACGTGAAATAAGTAATACGGACATACGAGACGGTCATATGGAAGTCGAATGAAAGAGGTGACTTTTTTTAGTCAACTCAACAATATTTCCAGTAAATATTGCAAAATTGGCTGTTTTTAGTTTCGATCAACTACCACTTCTACGATTTAATAAAAGTGTCCTCCTTTCCCGATTCCACAACATGGTATTCCTACTTAACGGTCTAGGCCACAGGTCTCAAACACGCGGCCCGCGAGATCATGTTGTGCGGCCCGCGTCGGCATTTTGGATTTTGAAGTATTCGACAATATTTAACTGGTAAAATGTTTGTTTTTTTAGATTTAAGAACTTAAAATTCATCCTAAAACCACTCCGAAAACATGACCTGTTGCTGAATCATAACTGAAAATTGTGATTTGGACTTGGGCGCGACCTCGAAATATCAGATTGATATGGGGAATAATGATATTATATCAAAAGGTCGTAGCTTGCGTTGCGTATTTAGCTAAGTAGGTCGGTATTGGAATGGTAACCATTGGCATTCTGTTTTCGCCTTGATGTATTTTAGTTACATCCTGAATCATCTTTCTTGCGTCTCTTTATACATATTAGTATCGCCAAAGTGGCGAGTCAGGTATAGGTACCTGACTAGTGGTACCCTCCACCGCTGTAACACCAATGGATTCTTCAGCGATTGGATATGTCAATTATCATGGCACCTTAATCAATGATACAAGTTGTTATTGATTTGTTCATATTCGAAGGTGTGTTTTTTTGGGGGTATTCCTGCATGAATACCCCAAAATGGTGTTTGTCGCCTACTATGGTCATTTACGCCGGGCCGATATCCTTCTTATTTTCCGTAACTGCCGACTTATAGCACGGCCCACCTCTAGGCTTTTGTAAGACACCGCTGACGCGGATGAGGTGGCGAGGAGGAGCCTAGGTAAACCTCCAACACTTAGGTATCGGAATTCGGAAGTCGACCTCGGATATTCGAAGGTAAATCTAATGTTGATTTAATTTGACTTTGGCAATGACATGATCAAGAACCTAGTTATCAGGAGTATGCCCGGAAACCTGAATTTGGCTGTGCTGCTCTAATGCTCTGATATCAGATCAATCTTTTTTAAATTCTAAAGTAGTCTACCTATAATTGTGACTCGTCAAATGTCCGCAAGCTGCAAAATTATAACGCGACAGCTTTTGCGATGTCATGATGTATTTGTATGATCGCATGGTGTCTATAATTATATATTTTGACAAACTATACAAAGTACAACAACATTTTATTCATTATTTAAAAATGTGTTTTCTTTCGTGCCAGGCGTGAATTCACAATAGTAACACACATTTTCACGATGTGTGTGCAATGCCAGTCTGCAAGGTCCCGTCAAATAAGGCCTACCTGATGGAAATACATTGAATGCCCGTATTATTAGTGCTGCGGCCCGCAGCGCCATCAAAAAACAGAAATTTGGCCCGCGACCACATTTGAGTTTGAGACCTCTTGTCTAGGCTATACCGGACAATATATTTATTCCCAAGGTGTCAGACTATTTCTACATTGATATTGATCAGAGTACGAAAATAGTTTCTACACTTGCTACAGATACTATCTCGAAATTAAGTTTTACAATATAGTCAACACCCCAATCGGGCGTATTTTTTGTGGTGCAATAAGCAACTCATCATGTATAACGGGCCGTATTTTACCAGCAAAAGACGCTGCGAGCCGCAGAACATTATTATTAGGGATGGCGTGAACGTGATGTTGACGTTCGCGTTCTGTGTGTAAGCCTCATAAATTTAGAGGTTCACGTTTACAAGCGAACCTTGGTAGGTTCTGCACTGTGAACCTTTTTCATATACTACAATTTTCACTTCATTATAACATCCTTGGTTGGAATTTATTTCATTTCAACTGCGGGCCACTGTATGCATGGCGATGGCAGCATAAAAAATCAACACTAAACGAGCATGCACCTTGACATCAAAAATTCTACTTGACTCAAAAATTGTACTAGATTTGTTAAAAAAGTTTGCTCGAATATTTAGTGACTCTCTGCTGTGAGCTTGACCCGCAATCACGCAACGTCAAGAACGAAATACACTACATAGAGGTAGTCAGCGAATGATGCTTATTCAGCCAATCAATGAAATTGATATCGTTGCCTGATGTAAAAAGTCTAGCAGGCGAACGGGGTCAATCTTGATTTCATATGTTTATTGCATCATAAACGCCCAAAATCCGTGCGATGGGGGTGTTGGCTATACTGCTGTACAGTGGCGGCTCGTGACAATATCGGGTGGTGGGGCAAGGGCCGCAAGCGACTTGTTATCAATATGACGTCACAGTAGCGTTTTTCAACGTTCATGATGGCCACATGAATTTCCCGTAAACAATGATTTTTAACGTAGGTGCCGCGAGAGGTTTGCCGGTGGCGTGACTTGAAGTGCGGTAACAAATGTTTTATTCATTGTTTTTTTATTCAAATGATTATTTTACAAAATGTATGCGAACTAAGAATCGTTCCCATGCCACGAATCAATCATCAGGTTATCCTTAGTAGCATGCGTTATGATTTCGTGGTAGAGATTACGCAAGCGCCGAGTAAGACTATACCAAAAATACACAGACCAACTACCTACAAAGAGCATTCGCATGACACCTTGTGGTGTTTTAATCGTTCCATGCTCAGCAATTCTGTAAAGTGCTGCAGCGCCTCCGACCCGATTTGTATATGGATTCTCGTCCCGAAAGCGAGTCAAATCGATTTGCCCTCGTCCGAAAGTGTTTGGTACACGATCCTGATGCGTTACGACCAGGGGATAGGCAATCAAAGCGGTGGCACCCATAAACGTAAAACATTATAAAAAGCCAGCTGTTATCCATGGAAGATTAATTACGAGTCTGCCTGCCATCATTCAAGCAGGAATCCAAGCATTGTGTTAAATTGAAATGCGAGCACATATCGCATTAAACAATTTCATGAATAAATTATTTCATCTTGATGAATTTTTCACTTTTTTCACATCATTTTGAATAGTCTTTGAGGTACCCTTAGCTACTGTCACGGTGTCGAGATGTTCGCGCAAAATGCTATCCATGGAAGCCGTGTATTTAATTAGATCCAAAAATACCCCCCTATTGAGAGAGCATTCCTTCTCATCGTGGCCTCGAAGGGGCAATTCATGAACTCCCATAAATTTAATGGCATCAATCACCCGAGAGAGAACATGCCTATTCTTATCTACAAGTTCATTGTGCTTGCAGACTGATACGCGATAACTTTCATTGAGCTGCGACATTACATTTACTATGCCAAACAATTTATATTTAACTGCACTAGCCATGTGCACTTGGGATTTTTGGTGCGTTTTCAGACGCTCTGACAAATGCTTCAGATCGCGATAACCAATTTTGTTCCAACAAGAGCCACTGCTTCCGGTACCGGCACTGTCGAATAAAAGACAGTAAAAGCAAAACAAGGCGTTTTTATCCTCGCCATAAGTAAGCCATTCATTTTTATCGAAATGCGCTGAAGAAAAGGCACGAGTGCGCTTTCCTCCGGCGTACGATTGGATCAATGGGCAATTTCTAGGCTGATACGGACCTAGTCGCTTTACCTCTAATTTTTGCTCTAAAGGCAGCTGGCTAAACGGCGTACGGAGCAAAGATTCAACACGATTCATGTTCGCACTTGACCTGACTACTTATCTGCAGAAATGGAAATGACTATAAATCGAGAGATTGCGTATGCCTAACTGGAAAGGTCAACGAGTTCGGACACATACGCAATTGTTATCTCATAGATTGGACAAGGAAATGTCATATTGAATCCAAAACATCATTCTGAAGAACTACGGATAGCAGCCTCGGAAATTCGGTCCCGGTACAGCTTGGGAGATTCTGGCCTTGAGGCTGGAGACTGTCACACGACACATACGGCTTTCGGTCTATAGTGTCTATATGTCTGCTGCAAAATCGCCTTCGGAAAATATATTACAGAATAAATACGTGGATGAAAGCCGAAAACTTGGTACACTGTTACATGAAATCATCGAGAAGTATAGCCTCATGACCGTTTTCGGTATGGTACACTGTCAAAATTAATACGAACAGATCAACGCCGAATTTTGCGTAATATTTACTGAGGAATCGGCTGATCAAGCGATCAGCTGTTAGCCGCCATCGAAAACGAAACAGCTATCGCGCTTGACAGGGGTTGTAATTGTGAGCAAATGGCCCGAAGGCCACCATTCCACGGTGAAATTGACATTGGAGAATATAAAATAAAAATAAATATTTGAATGCAAACCAAGGATGTTAGTAAACTGTTTCATGATATCATCATCTCATCACCTATCTCAGTATGGAACACAGATACACCGGCTTTTGCGTGAAATCCGCAATGCGTTAGGTAGGCTAAGTGTCAGATCAGCGCACATCTCTACCATACTCGAACTTAATAACGAAATTGCTGCCATAATCATTGAGTGTCAACCTTGAGACTTGGCACAGCGTTCGATACTAAAATCAAGACATACCATGTAAAAGTTCATGACGGATCTAGCTAAGGAGCATCGTTAAAATCAATGGAGACCAATACCGGCTTTGCGTGAAATATGTTTGCGATACATGACCGATCAGCACACACTCGACTTTGGAAACGGAATTACTACCCTAAACTTTGAGTAGAAACCCTGAAACTTAGGACAGTGTTAAATACCACCATCACGACATGACATACCAAGTTTCAAGAATTATCATGGTGTGAAACACCATCAAAATCGACCTGTACCAGCAACGGTCGACTCAACGCATATCACGGTATCCGAGTTCAGATATAGATACGATTGTTACATCACACCTTAGGGGCGAGCAAGCATATTTGCCCCGGTTGCTCGGCCATTTTACGAATAGGAGAGAGTAAAGCAACGTTTCTTAATTGTGCGCAGCTTTGAGAGAATAGATAGTGAAAGCTTGTTATGAGCGCTACCGGGGCAAGCCCCGGCTAGGCATTCACAAAGCGAAAACACAGAAGAGAATTCGATTTTCGCGGAGACTTCGCTATGTATGGGCATTTGCAAGCGAAAGCACAAGAAGAACGCGGGTTTCGCTGTGATCTCGATATATATTGAGCGCTGTGCGTCTATAAATGGTTAAATTGTTATTGAACAGAATTTTAGGTGGGGCAATGCCCCAGTTGCCCTATAGGACGAGCCGCCACTGCTGCTGTATAACTTGGTAATATCTGTAGCAAGTATAGAAACCCGTTCTACACTCTGCTCAATATCAACGAAGCAATACTCAGGCGCCGACTACATTGTCTGGTCTGACCTAGACCGTTAAGGCGTAAGCGTATATTTCCTTGCAAGTCCTCGTCGAAATTGTTGGTAAAGCGATATTGATTTTATGGGATTAATTATTATTATATCATTTAATTGCCCCAGTTGATACATTTGTCGACGTATTAAAAGTCAATATGTACTTTAGCATTGTGGGATTATGTGGCCCGAGTCGTCGCTAGGTATCGCGTGCGTTAATATAGGCTATCACTTCACTAAAATGTATGGTTGGAATTATCATTATGACGTCACGTCATGAGGATCACGTTCG
Source organism: Botryllus schlosseri (assembly GCF_051294905.1). NCBI lineage: Eukaryota > Metazoa > Chordata > Ascidiacea > Stolidobranchia > Styelidae > Botryllus > Botryllus schlosseri. Next base: position 18,591,628 of record NC_137237.1, read on the forward strand.
CGTTCACGCAGAACCTTTCAAAGGGTTCGCGTTCACAACATCCCTAATTATTACGATGTATTTGTTGGCTAATATTAAATTTGAGCTACTGTAGCCTATTTACCAGTCGTATATGGGCACTTGATACATTTTTATGGATTCTAAAGCAATATTGGACACTGGACAGCTTTCGTAAGTTTACAGTTTCTGTTTTTTGTGAGAATATGTATCTCCCAGCGGCGCATTACAGTAGGACTTTTTCGTCAAAGAGGCCATTATCACTTTGAGCTCTCTGTGATAAGAGAAGTCTGGCGTTTCGGGGTCAGCAATAGTTACTGAAGTCAGCTTTGTCAAGTTGATGTTTTTCGCTGGTCCCCTCCCCACGTTTGCCTTGCCTGCATTTCCTCTACAAATATGTCCACTCTGATAAAATGAACCCAGATAATTAGCAATGCAACGTCTGTGGGGTCGGTGGATTCGTCCAATGCTATAGGCTAATGTGGTCTACGCGGCAACGTGTTTCAGTACATGCGATAAAAGATCGACTGGCATTGCTGCTACTCTTCTGGTCACGGTTCATTCAGACCACTCTAGCTTCGAATTTTGTCAGGTGATGTTGTTCTTGCTGCTAAGTTCCGGAAACGGCGAATATTTGCACAGTATGCTAAAATATTATTGAAATCACAACTTCTCTATAGCGGGGTTTAGTAATATTCCAATCAGTCTGTAACGTCGTCGGCAATTTTCAAAATGCCTCGAAATATGGATTGCTCGGCTTGAGACCTAGCTAGCAACGTTTTTCAAGATCGGGCGATATGCATACCTCCAAAAGAAACTTTCGATGTATCACTTTGAGCTTCTACGCTTCGTTACGACAATTATTCTTCGACAAATGTGCCAAATCGGATTTCCATTTATATCTTAGAAAGCAAAATCATTTTTCACGCTGTGTGTTACAGCAGGGCTGTGGAGTCGGTGGAGTCGGAGTTTGGCTAATCTTCGCTTGATGGAGTCGGAGTCGTGAAAACAGTAGTGGCTGGAGTCGGAGTCGCGGAAAAAATACTGACTGCAGTCGGAGTCGGAGTTTGTGAAAATGAGCCTGACTTCGACTCCCACTCCAACTCCAACTTCTTTATCATGAAAAGAATTGCTTTCAAAGGCATCTTTAAATTACTAATAATACCCATATTAGGATTTTTATGTACCATCAATCACTGTTATTAGTAAGGATAGAGATTAGGGGCGGCCACACCGTGCCCGCAGGTCAAACTTGACCCGCGAGAATGTTTTGTGTGGCCTGCGAGGTAATTATCGAAATTAGATATAACATCAGGTAAAATTGCGAGGCCAACCAAAATTTGATTAGCCTGATCGCGAAATTTGATGATGACTAAAACATCAGTTTCGACGCATTGGCGTAACCAGGGGCCAGCCACATTCACCGCAGATCTTCGTATATGACCATGAAGTAGAATATTTGGTAACAGATTTATTTGACTTGAAATTTTTCTTAGCACTTCGCATGATTTATTGTCTCATTTCTGGCATTTATTATTGGAACCCCTCCTGGAAATTATAAATACGCGTAATTTACAGAATTGAGTCCAGCTATACTCGCAATTAGGAGATAACGTGTCGTCCAACATGTGACTTCGCTTGTGCGCTCGAAGCGAGATCGTCGGCGATGAAAAGTTTGCACAAAAAGATAGAGGCATGTTCACCGAAAACGTCGATATTACTATGTCTTAAACGCCATATAATTCTGTCCTTGACAAATGAGCCCATTGCTATACTACAGAGGCGACCCCCCAATATATGCAAGTAATATATTTATTGACCGAATTCATTCATTACATTTGAAAACATTTCATGTTTCGCGCGACCGGTGCATGACTGCACACTGTACAGTTGACACGGAGTTTTCATGACATAATTGTTATCAATTTTAAAGCGTAGTCATATAAGTCTTGTTATCAATGTTACCTAATTCGGTTCGTTCGTATCGGACGACAAAAAAAAGTTTTCAACATTCACGTTACCCGCGCAATGATTCGTAAATCTCACCTGGTTCGTTGGCCGAAAAGGTTAGCCACCTCTGACATAGATAGAATTGGACATTATTTGCAAATTACAATTCAGTTGCATAGAGGACGAAAGGAGCAATATCCATCTTCGCGATGCAGTTACAAATTGATGCAATTTTTGGAATTATACCATGATACTGTGACGGAGCAAATATATCGTCTGGTGGTAAAATTGATGTAAATATAACTAAACGCTCCTTCCCACTTAACAAAATGAAAAATATTTGTAGCGTACCTTAGCTGCTTGGGTCGAACAAATGATTGAGAAAGACTGCAAGTCCTAGTCCTTGAGTACTTGACTCAGTGCATGTAGACTAGACATATGCTATTTGACTACTTCCTACATTTTGTTTATGACCAATAATGTCTATTAGTAGTGAGTGTGTGTGCTTGTAATCAGCACAGAAAATTAGTACGATCCATCTCTCTATTAGTCGCTGACTCATACACAAGAGCAACACTTCGATTGTTTATCTACATTTTAATTATACAGGATGGGATATATGTCGTGTTTGAATGATTCATAGATATTAAGTTATTAGAGAGTCCGTGTTATAAAAACTGAATAAATATGAAAAGGGGAAGGATATTTAGAAAGGCAATCTTTCATGCATGGTGAATAATTCGAGCTGTGCCACAATTCAACAATTTTGCATCCCATCGTTAATCATATGTTTGCATATTTTAATGGTTATACGATAGTCATTTAGCCGTCACTGTGGCATATAATTTTCGAAGTAAATTGGTAATACTGCCGGAATCGGAGTTGGAGTCGGAGTCGGTAGGTTTAAAGACTCATGAGTCGGAGTCGGTCCATTGAAAATGTGTGGAGTCGGAGTTGGAGTCGGTGGTAAAATAACCTCGACGAGCGAAAAAATACGACACCCGAAGCCTAATAGTCAATTCGGAATTGGATCGCTCGCGCTCAGGTACTCGATTTTGCCCAGACCTGACAACTAATGCGCGGGTGCCCGCGCGACAGCAACTTCGTTTGGGAAGCGAGTGGCGCAGTGTGATGAAAGCGGCGACACCAGTGGAAGCGAATTCGAATGCCGATTCGGGTAAGTTTCTAAATGTACCGGAGGTTTATCTGGGCTCCTCATCCTAACCTTACTGAGTAATGAGTATGCAGTGTTATATGAAAATTCCAGATGGATCAAGTGAAGCCGAGCTTCGAAATTCGGCAGAAAAGACTCAGGCGAGGACGCATTCAAGCTTGAGAGAAACATGGTGACTGCAGGGCGTACCAAAACGCAAAAAGACACGAATGAATATTACAACATTCATTATCATGGCACAAATGACCTGAATAGGCGATAAGCACCAAAATTGCCCAAAAAAACTTCTTTTCTTCATTTTGCAATTAGATTTGTCCGACGTAGACCCCTGAATAAAGTGAAGGTATTGTATTTGTCCTATCATAGAGAAACTATAATATTGAATTGATAAATGAACGATTCAGCAGAAAATATTTGACATACATTTTAGGATATTAAAAAGCAGTGTCGTTTGACCGCCAACCTCCAAAAATTGGATATGCCAATATCTTGCCCCCACATAGACTTGTCTGCGCTGACAAAATAATATTGATTCCTACTCTTATGTGAATGTACAAAATAAGTTGCAGCAATATTGATTAGTAAAATGTGAATTAAGTATCAAATTAAACATTTATCACAGAACCATATCATTTCATCAAAATAGCCACATTATGGTGGCACAGAATAGAATTTCGCTACATGAGATTCATCCTGTGCGCCATGTTTTATCTGTTTGTTGATAACGCTCTTGACGCTACTGTGTGCGCTTGGACAGACCAGCATCTACAAGTCGCAAGACATACTAATGAAATTGACAGGGTTGTAACCAACTCACAAGGCTCCTAGTCACATGTCAATCTCGCCTTTATAGTTTTGACTCGAGCCAAGTCGATTCATTTTTAATTCACCACCGAGCCAAGTCTGAGTACAAGTCAGCGAGCAAAGGGTCGAGTCCAAGTCAAGGTGTTATGACTTGAGTTCGAGTCCAAGTCATTGACTGCTCAGTTTCGAGTTAAAGTCTTGTTAAAACCACTTTTTATAACTCTGTTTGGTGAAATCGAATGGTTCGCATTTAAAATATATTAATTTTCCTAATTTTAACAGTTTTGGCCGCATTTTCAAGTACCAGTACCAATAGGCGAAATACCAACCGTGTGGTTACTTTACTATTCTTCGAAATTACAATTAAATGTCGGTCTTGGCCGTCTGAGACAGCCGAGTCATGACTGGAGTCAGTGCAACCCTGGAAATTGAATCGAATTATTGCTGAGGAGGAGGACTCTGCTGAAATTATTGATGACATAAGTGAACCCGAATACGTACAAAACAGACAACGAACGATGATTATCCATTTTAAACACGTCTGAACTCTGAATCAAATTAAGTTTTGTTTTAAATGCAACCGAATGTGGTGATGGAGTTCCTTTTCACCACTCTAGGGCAGGGGTATCAAACTCAACTTTCGTCGCGGACCGGATTCATACCTTCAGATCGCGCGCTGGCCGCACCAGGCGAATTAGTCCAAAATATTACCGCAAAATTCATGCCCGTGTTTCTTTCGCGAATGCTTTATTCTCAAGCCTGTGCGCGTGCTGGTATAGTAATATTACATGATATTGCCGATCTTTGGGGTTGTGTTGCAATAACACCTTTATTCGCAAACAATTGAATTGGCTAAGTACAATGATTGGCGGGTTGAGAACAGTTACAAACCGCTAAAATAGTGGGAGGTCTAACGATGATATAAGTTGGCATGTTTCTATGATCCTCTTCATTTAAAGTCGTAAGCTTGCGTTAGACCTGGGTATGCGTTATGAGGAATACAATTTAACTACAAACGCGGGCGTTGGAATTCGGCTAATCAGTATTAAATCGCGATTCGGATTTATGTCGATGTCGATTTGCGTTTTAGTTTCTGTGAAGAACATTTGTTGTGAATGAGTTGGATAATACAAGAAATTTTCCACTCTGCCAATAATTTCTTCGTGGGCCGGATGAAATCGTCTGGCGGTCGGATGCGGGTCGTATGTTCGACACCCCTGCATTAGGGTGTTGTATGCTGATTGGTTTCTGATTACGTTCACATCGTGACTATTCATTTAATTCTGTACTAGTTGGGCGTGGCATTTTCGCTGTAGGCTACTGTACAATGTACATGTTTTAACTCTGTTTCATTGTCATGTTGTATTCAAATGCAGTAGCTTACTTATATGTTAATAAAAGCCTAAGAACAGATCGTACTGACGTCTATCAAAGGCTACAGCATCCTATATAACAGAGGTCTCAAACTCAAATGTGCTCGCGGGCCAGTTTTCCAGTTTTGACGACACCGCGGGCCGCAGCATTTACAGTGGTATTTGGCGGCAATGAATTGTCCTATTGAAAGTGATCCAGCAGACTGACAGTAAACACACATCGTCAAAATGTGATTTACTCTTGTATCAGTTTAGGCCTGGAACGAAAAGAATCTTCACGTTCATAACTATTTGAATAGAATTGTTATTGTACTTGATATATATTAATTATAAGATATAGACATCATATGGGCGGACAAATGTATGATGCAATCAAAAAGCTATCGGGTTATAATTTTGCAGCTACTATGAATATTTTAAATTTAACAGATTGATAATAGAGACTGATCTGATATCAAAACATTTTTAGGTTGAGTATTGTAATTCCAATCCAGGATTCGGGTATACTTCTGATAAGTAGGCTATTGATCTCAATGCCAAATATCAAATATAGGAGGAGTAAAAAATATAAATATAATTTCAATATAATAATGAATGTGTCCTAGTGATTGAAATGTCGGAACGCCGAACGGCCCATTGTTGTTACATTGTTGGAGCGTACCACTACGGTACTCAGTACCTTTAAGTGGCCCTAATAACGTGGTTTAGCGACCAAAGATGTAACTAACAGATTGCCAATGTCTGCCATGACTACTTGCTTAGTTAGCGAAATACCAAGCTGCTACCTTCTGATCTATTACTATCCCACTGATACGCGATTAGTACGTTGCGTCCGTGGTTCTAACAAATTCACGGCATTCCGAGTCCACTCGAGTCATGTTCATTTTGCCATCGAGTTAGCCCGAGTCCGAGTAATTCTAAGAAAGGTCGCGTCCAAGTCCAACTCCCAAATTTCAGTGACGAATCGTCTAAGGGTCAGGTTTTTTCATCATGAATTGGAAATGTGGCGAAATAGTGAATCTTCCAGTGCATGGTAGCGTTTGCAATTGATGTGATACTGAAGTTTGATGAATAGTGTCAGGCTTTTGGAGCAATTTAAGAGGGAATTTTCACTTTATAACCAGAAAAGATATATGTAACACTTATATACTGTCAAATTATTAAAAATCTAAAATGTCGTCGCGGGCCGCACAAAATGCTCTGGCGGGCTGCGTGTTTGAGACCTCTGCTATATAACATTGCTTTACGCCCAGCAATGTCCTTAGTCTCGAGCCACCCATGGGAAGGAATATAAACTTATTTCATCTCAGCTTTGAACCTTACGATCGCCCGATCATTCTGCGTAAATATGATCGTCTGAATCAGGACTACGTAGCTCTTTTTGGTCAGTCAGTAGTCATGCCGATGAGTCGATCAAGAAGACAACAACATAATTTATTCACGACTGCTTCTATTATTACGATGCAAAGCGTGTCCAAAAAGCATCGCGAATATTGTGGGTGGGCGAAGTGGCCGTCTATCTATAGACAATATTATGTATTTGTTGGAACATCTGCTATATATCCCCGAGGTCAGATCTTTCACTTTCCCTGTGTTTAAAGCGCTTACTGATGGCAAAAACTTCGGATACGTGAAGAGAAGACTTTCTGCGGATAGACAGCTGAATCTGCTGGTTGGTTCGGCGATGGGTTTCCGGGATGAAAAATATCCCAAACGGAATATACGCAAAGCATATTACCACAAACGGAACATAGGCATACGCACCAAAAGAAGCGAACGAATAAGGAAAAACTGTTGAAGTAATCGCACCAATTATCCAAAACATACTGTTAGAGAAGAATACCACAGTAGGACGAGTAGACGATGTGGTAAGCTCCGTAATTAAACTGTGCAAAGTTAGAATTGGTCCGACCACCATGCCAAACATCATTACAACAATGCCGGCGATTGCAAGGTTGCTCATCCAAGGTGCAGTTACTTGCAGGGCATTCGCAATTGTGAAACTGAGTACTCCGGCACTTGCTATTACAATACCAAGGACAAAGACGCGCTTAGTACCATGTCTTTTTTCGAGGAGGTAGAATATCGGGAAGGCAATGATAATTTGACCGTTGAGGGCCATAGTGACAAAGGTGACATACGCTGAATTCACCCCGGCCGTCAGAAGCATCGCGTTTGAGTACATGGCAATTGCCTGAAATGAATGGTGATATAGAAAAGTTATAGCGAAATAAATAAATAAACTATACTCGATGGAAAAATCAAACGGTACCGAATCCAAACACTTTCAATAAATATGATCCGCTCCATAACGTCATTTCATTAATTCGAGCAAGCTAGCGCGGTCAGAGAGAGTCAAGACTAGAGGTATGGGATGCAATGGTTGTTGACTGTGCACTGTAGGCCTACGGTATACAGGCTAAACGATATAGCTGGATAGATAGATTGTTAAATATTTGATATAAGCTTAGACCTCGGCTGAGGTGCAACAATTCTGGTGAAAATGGCAACATTGACGTAAAACCAGTTAAGATGGGTATCAAAAATGTCATTGAATTTCCGAGTTCGACCTCAAGAAGAATGTAACACAACACAAATACACTGACATCATGTTACCTGAGTCCCTCCCAATTGCATAGCATTCATAGCCAGAGCAGCTACCAGAAACTGATATCGTAAATCGGGTGCTTGAAGTATAGAAAATATGGATATGGATTCTCGTCGGGATTCATCTAGTAGCTCTTGCTTTAGGATAGCGCATTCCGCTGCCACGTCCGCATCAAACGTTCGAAGCTGCTTCAGGAGGTTCTCGGCCCCCGAGTCATCCTTACGCCGTAGAAGAAATACAGGAGTCTCGGGAATCCAGCGGTACGCGATTATATACGGTATCGAAGAAATGCCAGGTAGACTTAACAGCCAGACCCAAAGTCCTGGCTGACCGAGAGCCTAAAAGGCAAGTTGCAATTGATATCTCAATCAATATTGACCGTACGTAAGTCTACAACTACATTCGTCATTTTCATGACAGCATCATACATATAAGCCAGGCCACGACCAGGTAACCATATTGAGAGGGAAAGACGGAATGGACCCTATATTATCTTCAGGCCAGCATCGTATAAATAGGCTAGACCAGTGGTTCCCAACCTTTTTCGACTCATCGCCCCCCTTATCAATCTCGACACAAATCCCCACCCACCACCCCATATTTACGTATCCGAAAAAAGAACATATATTATAATCGGGAAATATATTAACCTAACTCTGATCGCTGGTGAATTTACTAAACGGCCATTTTTCCGAGGTGGTAGGTGCTCGGAAAACCGGTTCCCGCGTCTACTTTCTGTCGAGTTGACCTTTGACGCAGATAAGGAACCGTGGCTTACCTCCATTATCGCTCCCATTCTGTTTTGAAAATTATAATTTCCTATTCATACTTTCTTTTCTTGCAATTATCTCTCAACTATACATTTTATTGGCCAAACTCCGCAGTCACGTTGCTATCTTTTACATTACGATATAAATGGAAGAGCCGCATTCACCATTGTTTGCCCGGAAATGATCGTTAACTACGCTACCGTGACTAATTATGATCAAGTTCAATGTTGCTCACAATGTTTTACCATTGGTTGATGACCAATTGACCATGCCACCATAGTGTCATGTATGGTGTCGACACAAGCAAATCTCACGCCTCAGTGAAATTGTATCACGTCACAATTTCCATTTGGCTACAGGCAATTTGACGGTCATTTTTGACCGGCTTGCCGAGCATTAAATTTGGTAAAACGGATATCAATCGAAAGCTGACTTTGCACTGATTACGAAAATATAAATTTATTCCTCTCGTGGCCCTGGAACTCCCACAATCAGCCTCGAATTTTCCATTGTTATGGAGATTGGCATTGGGACGCAACAATGCTGTCTAGCGAAACGAGAGAGTAGCTCAAGAGAAAAAGAGTCAGACAGCATTGTTGCGTCCCAATGCCAATTTCCTCAACAATGAAATATTCGAGGCTGATTGTGGGGGTTCCATGCAGGGACGCGATCGGAATAAAATTTATATTTTCGTAATCAGTGCAGAGTCAGCTTTCGATTAATATCCGTTTTACCAAATTTAATGCTCGGCAAGTCGGTCAAAAATGACCGTCAAATTGCCTGTAGTCAAATGGAAATTGTGACGTGTACAATTTCACTGAGGCGTGAGATTTGCTTGTGTCGACACCATATAGGACACTATGGTTGCGGATAAAACGTTAATGTGAACTCGATTCGAGAGTTCATTTGGAACGTTCTACCGCTATATTGCCACATACCCGTAAAATTTACAAACGTTAAGTAAATGATAAGGAAAGAAACAACATGCATATTGTCAATGCGTGATAGAAGGCATCAATTTATGATCACGTTGAACCTCTCTAGCAGAACGGCTAAACGGAAGTGAAATCATTAAAGAGCCGCAATCAAAGGCTCAAAGAGCCGCATGAGGCTCGCGGGTGCAGTTTGCCTACCTCACTGTGGCCAAGACCAGCACCGAGGACTGCACTAATTGCGATGCAAACTTGAAAAGGAGACTGGAAGAATCCCAATCTTGATCTGACAGAAGTCTCCGCGACAATCACCATCGACAGGGCGAACCCCAGTCCCCTCGCAACACCAGTCATAAACCGCCCTACGATGAGTGACTCGTACGATGCCGCGAAATACGCCACCGGTGCACTGACAATCACGGCGGTGATGTTTACGACGTGCGTAATAACCATTGAGTTCTTCGGGCTGAAAAGAATTGGAAGATTAAACTTATATCAGTGGTTCTTTTTAACGGGGTTCACATGAACCCGAGGAGTTCGCTGAGCCAATTCCAGGGGTTGCCGTGGAAAGCGGATCTTTCGGTCGTTGAACTTTACAGACTCATCTCATAGCATCTGTAACACCGGAAACAACCGTCAACGTCAACGTTTCGAGTTCAGAACGGATTTGATGGGCATGGGCACAACACAGTGGAGCTTATCGCCTTTTTAGGCCTCGCGCTCCACGACACAAATTTCATAATGTTCATGGGGCTTTTTTGTAACTCGGGAACGTCTTTCAACCTCTCTCGCAGTCGCAGTCGCTCTCATTCTCATGCCTCACGATCGTGGTCGTTGCTGCCAACTTGTAGCTCGGCTCACCTACGTGTGGGCTTTCCAATGCATTGAGGTCGCAGTGAGATCGACGACGAGGAAATTGGCGGGTATTGACCAGGGTTGTAACCAAGTCACTAGGCTCCGAGTCACAAATCAATCTCACTTTTATAGTTTTGATTCGAGTCAATTCGAGTCATTTTCAATTCACCACCGAGTCAAATCCGAGTCCAAGTCAGCGATCAGATGGGTCAAGTACAAGTCATGGTATTATGACCCAGGTCCAAGTCATTGTGTTGACTGCTCAGTTTCCAGTTAAAGTCTTGCTAAACCCACTTTTTATAAATCTGTTTAGTGATATTGAATGTTTCGCATTTACAATATACTAATTTTTAGCACTTCTAGCAGTTTATGGTGGCATTCTCAAGTGTCAGTACCAATAGACGAAATCCCGATAGTGTGGCTACTTCACTATTCTTCGAAATTACAATGAAATGTCGGTATTGGTTGCAGGAGTCTCGAGTCATATAACTTGGTTCGAGTCATGCGCGATGACTCGAGTCGAAGTCGAGTCAATTCACAGATAGACTCGACTCGAGTCGAGTCAATTCCGTATTTTGAGAATATGACTCGCGTCAAGTCGAGTCGTCAGAAAATCGTGACTCAAGTCGGACTCGAGTCGAGTCATGACTCGAGTCATTACAACCCTGGTATTGACCGATCGATATGATGGCGGACTTTATGGGATAGATTAAGGGTTTCATTCAAAACAAATGGATGTTTAAAACACTTTGATTAAAACAGTGTTTTAAACAAAGGCCTTTTAAAAAAAATTGTGTATTTTTTAAGTTGTAAAATCATGCCATAATTGTGTAAATACTTTCCAAAAATATGTCGTATGAGCCTACGGACAATTACCACCCGATATAGCCGACGTATATACGATATGGGATGGTTGGAACCCTCAAAATAGTCGATTCAACAGCTATAGTACGTAGATATTTCGTCAAAGGAGCAATATTTAACCTATATTTTCAATTTTCAATTATCAATGTCAATCCACTATGCCGTCACAATTGAATATTCGTGACGCCAATGCTTCAAAAATGTTTTACACAAGGGTCTTGTTTTAGACATGTTTGTTTTAAATTGATTTTTGTTTCAAATGCAACCCTAGATAGAACCCTCTGTCAGAATACGGTCACAATGCGCGGAAACCGGTGGCGAGTATAGTGTAGTGTTACGTCCCACCGCTTCAACACCAATAGTAAACGGAGGACTTCAGAATCTCTTCTCAAGTGTTGGGGGTTTATCTAGGCTCCTCCTTGCCATCCAATCCGCATAAGCGGTGTCATACTAAAAGACTAGAACGAAATTGGGCCGTGCTATCAGTAAAGGCATCTCGGGAATCATAATTAGGAATATCGGCCTGTTTTTTTTTCATTGTTTTTGTTTTTAGTATTCGTGGTGATTCGGTTACTGTGGTTATAAACAGTAGGCCGATATGTTCCTTATTATTTCTCTCGAGACGTGGAAACGGGGGGCATCGTCACGACAATAATTCGTACTTGTTCTAGTCTCGACTCTGTGTCAACTTTCTAGAACCGAGTCGTGAGTCGCAGTCAGACTCGCGAATTTTAATGGTATCAGATGAGTCTGAGTCGCAATGTATAATACATACAGAGTCCTGAATCGCAGTGATAGTCGCGATTTGAAACCTTGCGAGAGTCAACAGTGGGGGCTACACGCTCCTTCTGTGAACACAGCCCACTGCTGGCATGGTCTATTATTTAGTAGGGCCTCTCTACGACGTTCGCGATTTCGAAATTGAAAGACAAAATAATAAGTAATACCCTTTGAAAAATATGACGTCACTACTCTAGTCAGTGTAATTGTCCATGTTGTATTTTGCATATATCGTTTTTACCTGAGCTTTCGAAGAAGTGAAGAAACTGATAAAGCACCGACCACGCATCCCCAGACAAGAGCCGATTGAGCCAGAGTGAGATACAACATCGTGTTCGATTCTGACGGCAGTGAACCATATCGGCTCTGTAACAATAATTTAGAACTTGGGTTTCACTCCGTCCATATATCCACCACAATAAATTAATATTCACCTGATGGCTTTCGATTATGAAGGATTCAATAGCAGGAGCAGCTGAGTTTAAAGAGAGCAGGCTTAAACCTTGTATGAACGCTGTCGGTAGCTGGGTAATGAGGAGCACGAAAATACAATATCGTGAGTTCCCCATGAAATTTATAATCACTGTTGGTTAAATTGTATATTAAATGAACACACAGATTGCATAGCACACTTGAACAGGTTTCTCATTCCACAAACGACTAGCATATGTTGCTGCTATAATGGGCTTACCATATTTTGGAAATCTAAAAAGAGAGCACTTTTTCAGAAATTTGAGACTTGCAAAACCGGAGAAGAATTCTTACCGCTCATAGAGCTCAAAATACCGCTTTTCTCTACACATTGCTAGGTGGATGACTAAAAAAAAGTCATCTTTTCGCTCAGAGCTAAAATCCCCGTTTTTCACTCCGAAATACCCGCCGGAGCGTAACTTCTGTTCTACTTTACGGCATATCACTCGCAATTTGCTCTAAATCTGACCTAAATTTTCAAAAAATAGGACAAAATCTCAAAAAAGAGGACAAAAGAGCGTCCTCCAAGGACACTTTCAAAAAAGTCAAAAAAGAGGACGTATGGTAACCCTATGCTATAAATAATAAGACAAGCGCCTTTTGAGAGTCGGTAATGTGCGGCAAGCAAGGCATTGTCCTATTGGGTTGGTTATGGTGCCAAGTGAGCAAGTTTAGACGAATATTAATTGCTAGCTCTTCAAGTAACCGATTTATCGGTTCACCGATATCTCGAGTGGATAATAAGCCTCAGTAATTATCAACATTGGCCGACCGTCGGCGATCGTTGGTATTATCGCCAATAGTAGATATCGCCATATCTTATGTAGATCGACTATATGAATAAATGAATTTAATTGTTTTCCTGGAATTCAGTTGCAACCTCTGCGAATCGCATGACCAAGTTGCGGTTGGAATGTAGAGCTCGACTACAGCATATGCGGTATTCATGATTTCATGGGAGACTGAATGCTAACAGCGTCCGTTACGGTTAGATGACTTATAGGTATTAGGCAATCGATTCCAGAGTTTGGTAACAGCTCGAATGGAAGATATGGTATCGGATAAATAACGTGATAGTAGTTGCGTTTCAAATTCCGGGCTTCTAAAATCACAAGGTTCACTCAGGACCGACGATAAGTCATTACGGGCGTACTGATGAAAGTATGACTGCACGTGGCGTTTTGGTGACACGAATGCGACAGCGTGTATCCGCATTGCGATAATGTAATCTAACTCGCGCGCATTGACGGGAAGTCATTAGTGGCAATCGTGTTGTTGTCAAGTAATTTTCAGTTAAGTAGATTAGAGCTTGCGGATCGCGAAGGTTTCAACCGACCAACTGGGCCGAGGTGGATGCCAGTTTACATCGGGCCAGTTACATCGGGCACTCTAGGCCGAGGTGGATGTCAGTCTAAAAAGGAACGCAACTGATCGTTCGGCATCCTCATATCTGTTCATTATACATCGCATTGTGTCTTATCGCATTGTACAGTTTGTCTGTCTTATTCAGATGAAAATATAATCTGGCGATTATTATTATTATTATCACACACACGATAATAAATAAATGGATATTTTGTTCGGAAATGTTATAAAGGATCACTATTCTATGCAGGAGATGAGGCTCTCCCCGTACATCAAACAACACAATAATTCAAAGGGATGACTATAGTAACCCTATTATATAACTTAGGGTAATTCTCATATTCATGACATGACAATTAATCGCGATTCATCGGCGCCAAATGAATTGGTGCACTAATGCCAGTGGTGTCTATGTATTTGTACTCGCATCCATACCGGATAACGAGTGTGGAAATCTTATATTCGAAATTCGTAATATGTTATCGGTATATGGCTATATGCTCGCCCCAACTTTTTATGAATTGTGGAAAAGGTGGCTAGCCGCTATTGGCTGACACACCAGTTGTCGAACCGCAACTTTATGTGGAGCTTCTTCGAAAAGAGACAACTGTCTGTCATTGACAGCATGTAACTCCTTCCCCGGATAACTTCCTTCATCATCATTTATTAAAAAAAATTTCTAATCAATACACCACAATTGTGATAAAATGAAAAGATATGAGTGTGCTGAAACGACTAGGAGTAGTCTTTTAATCAGACACTCACCTTGGCCTACATCATGTAAATAAGAAGACATATACACTGGATAAAAGAAAGGATAACAAAATAGTAATCGTAAATGAATGCTGCAGTGTTGCATGTGTCATACACCCACAAAGCCTGATGCTCAATAAACTGAACTGAATAATAGTCGTGTTTTCTAGAAAAATTACAAACTGACTAACCTATATTTTTGCTCGGTTATTTTATAAACTTTCATTGTGAAATACCCAGCTCATATAACCGTCCTATTTCCGATTTGGCGTGATTAGCGCTACGCATAATTCGCGTGCACGGTAGCGTTACGGTATGAAGGAATGAAATTGCGTAGTCATTGTACTATGTTATTATGCAACCGATTAAAACAATAGTGCAGGGAGGATATGAGTTGGATTGTACGGCATCAAAATATATGTAATATGTGACTCTTTCTGGGAATGACGTCGGCTAATTTAGGCTATGGCTGTCAGTTTCAAGTTACCAAATACATTCTGTTTAGTGCCGTAGGATTTCAATTTTCAAAACTACTAGCACAATAGAGTCACAGATGAGTGCACATCTGAGTTGCTGAGAGTGCTGCTCACATTCAATGTAGGCGCCGTAAACACGGTATGAACCAGTGACTAGGGATGGTGTGAACGCGAGGTTCACGTTCGTGTTCTGTGTGTGAACCTCGGAAATTTAGAGGTTCGCGTTCACAACAGAACCTTGGTAGGTTCTGCACTGTGAACCTTTTGGTAAATTGTAATTTTCACTCCATTATAAGATCTCTGGCCCAAATTTATTGCATTTCAACTGCGGGCTACTCCATGCATGGTGCTGGCAGCATAAAAAATCAGCACTAAACGAGCATGCACCATGCACCTCGACAACCTTAAAAGTTTTACTTGCTTTGTTGCAAAAATTTTCTCGGAATATCCAGCTTTCCGTTTGTGAATATTTAGTGACTCTCTGCTGTGAGCCTGACCCGCAATCGATATACGTAGTCAAGTCAGCGAATGATGCTTAGTCAACCAATCAATGACATTGATATCGTCTTCTGATGTAATAAATCCAGGGATATCCATGTAATAAATCGAACGGTCGTACTGGGTCAATCTTGACTTCATATCTTTACTGTATCATTAAAACCAAATCCGTGCTATTAAGGTGCGTGCTACTGCTGCATAACTTGTTGTTTGTGGTATCGGTAGCGAGTATAGAAACCCGTTAAGGCGTAAGCTTATATTCCTTAGTAAGTCCTCGTCGAAATTGTTGGCAAAGCGACGGAATGTACTGATTTTATGCAATTATTATATCCTTTGATTACAGCGGTTGATACATTTAGCGACGTTTAAAACGCCGATATGTACTTCAGCATTGTGGCATTATGTGGGCCGAATCTTCGCTAGGTATCATGTACATTAATATAGGGCATATTAGGCTATCGCTTCATTGAAAGAAAGGGTTGGAATTAGCAATATGACGTCACGTGACGTCACGAGGTTCACGTTCGTGTTCACACAGAACCTTTCAAAAAGGTTCGCGTTCACACGAACCTGAACCTTCCAGAGGTTCACACCATCCCTACCAGTGACATGCGGTCAGGAGAGGCAAGTTAGGCAGTACCTCACCTCAGCAGCACCTCACCAGAGAGAAGGGGTATTCGTTTTCGCCTGCACCATCGAGATGCTTTTGAGGACGTAAGGTCATCTAGTCAGCACCCCCGTTTTTTTTTCTCCTCCATGCTATCCGTGGATGCTGAGCGCCTAGCAGGATAGCTGCGGATACCAGTTTTCGAGTCTTTGGTCTGACCCAGCCGGGGATCGTGATTACTAGTCTTCCGCCGTTCCATGGTCGCTGGCACGCCCACTCTACAGTAGCTGCTTGCAAACGCATTTAGACAAATCTTAAGGACTTTCTTATGAGCTTATCGCAGGCTCATTGACGTTTTTTTTTATCAATAATCAATAGAATGACACATGGATACGCAGCATTTGTAAGATTTTCGAAATTATGACAACCCCAATCCAGGGTTGTAACCAAGTCACATGGTTCCGAGTCACGAGTCAATCATACTTTTGTGGTTTTGACTCGAGTCGAGTCGAGTCATTTTCAATTCATCACAGACTCGAGTCCGAGTCCAAGTCACCGTTTAAAGGGTCAAGTCCGAGTCATGGTGTTATGACTCGAGTCGAGTCCAAGTCACAGTATTGAAGTCATGTTCAACTCATGTTTTCAATCCTGCTTGGGTAATATCGAATTCCTTGTTTGCGAAACATGCTCATTTTGTCCCTATCAGAGTCTTGCCACGTGTTTATTTAGGCAGATAACGGACAGGTCCTGGCCTCATTTACCGATGCTAAAGATAACTTTACTAATCTTAGAACTTAAAATCAAATATCTCTCTTGTCAGTCTGATACATCACCAATACAAGCATTCAGTTTTTATTATGAACACATCGACGATAGTTCACGAATAGCTGATAGAGAACCAACGAAATCACGTCTACATACTATCTGATAGAGAACCAACAAATTCACGTCAAGATATTAGTTGATAGAGAATCAATAGATGCATGTTTATGTAGGGGTATTTACAACAGGCCAGCATGCTGTAAAAGCGTGCATGCAACTATGTGCATTGTGCACTGTGCAGTGACAACAGAACAGATACCCTTTGATTATACTAAAGGTTTTCCCAATTGCATTACAGACTACATCGCAGATACAGCATTGGAGAAATAATTGTACAATGGGGCTGTTCAAAAACATTTTTTCAAATTTTTCGGCTACTTCTTAAAATTGCTAGATTGCCTAAAAAATCAAATTTGGCTCAATTCCAACGAGTAGAAAGCAATGCTATGAAAGAAAATTTTAGACTAATTACAAATAGAGATTTTCGAATTTTACCGGCTATCTCATGATATTGTTACATTGTGTAAAAATATGATTCCTAGCAAATTTGACTCAATTCCAACTAGAAAAAGTGAAGTTATTAGAGTAGAATGTTTTGGATGTGAAAAATAGTCGGCTTACTACTATGTAATTATATTATATGAAATAATTTCTCACTAAAATACTCCATTTATTTTCAAATCCAAAATATTCTCCTCTCACATCATTGATTCCACTTTTTTCAAATTAAGCCAGATTCAGTGTTCCTTTTATGCAACATCACAATTTTATCAAGTAACCACCCAGTAAAATAAAAAAGAAGTTATTTTAGAACAGCCATATTGTACAAACATCACACAACATTAGCCATTCATTATTACTCACGTGCACAATGCACATACCTAACAAAACGTCAAATGGACGAGGGGCATTGTGTGTTTTCACAGACAGCAGATCAAATTAATGAGTTACACCTCAAAAATACTAATCTAAATATGTTAAAGCGGCATGGCCGTAGAATGAATCCACATCTACTGAATACACGCTCCACTGGTGCACTAGATGCAGGAATTGACAAGCATTTTTGAAACACACTGAGGAGCATTTAATACTCATTCTTTCTAGTCGCCCAAAAATGCAAAGAATCATCGCCTTCAAATCTACACATGAGCTTATCAGTCTCTTCACCATCTGAGTCATTTCATTGGCTCTAATTGAACTTTGATTCAATTGTTTGCTTGTATAATTGAAAAGTCTTGAGTACTTTAATTGCGGAGGATCTATTACCTCTTCATCACGGGACGATTTTGTACAATGCATTGCTACTATATATCATTTTCTGTTGTTTTTACGGCGGCATATCTGATATCAGACAAGTGCAACGAAAGAAGTGGTGACAAATAGCGATGTCGGCAGAATTCGTCGGATGCGTTGATCTAGCCATTATGATTCTCAAATTTCTTCATCTTCAAGTCATATAAAATAAGCCGAGTCAATGACTTGGGTCGAGTCATGCGTTATGACTCGAGTACAAGTCTAGTCAATCCAAATATTGACTCGAGTCGAGTCGAGTCATTTTCCCATTTCAAGAAAATGACTCGAGTCAAGTCGAGTCATAAAAAAATCGTGACTCGAGTCTGACTCGAGTCGAGTCATGACTCGAGTCATTACAACCCTGCCCCAATCTAGGGTTACCATATTTTCGTGACCTAAATTCCGGACATTCTTTAGCGCATGCTTGCGGGCTTGAAATGAGGTATGAACACATGTGACGTCACACTAGCAATGCTTTGCCTATCGATTGAGTGCAGGAGTGGATTTTTTAACATAGATCGTGAATTAACTAGGCTATTGCGCCATCTCTATAACTTGAGCTCTGGTGATTGCTCAGATCGATTTTCTCATTTGGTTTGCAAAAGACTTTTTCGTGGACCGGATGAAATTGTCTGAACTGCCGACCGTGTGCTTGACAGCCCTGTTATACTGCTAGGTCAGTACAGATACGTGATTGTGTGTTGTAGGGCCGAAACAACACTTTTAAGTCAACTCCCTCTAAAAAACACTGGTCTGGGGGGCATCATAGAGGGATCGATGCAGCGTCTGCTATATACGTCTGATTTCTATGTCCTGTCCGTCTTGTTAAATCTTTTGAATGAATTCTGTCTATAAAATTCGTTCTCCATATTTCCCTATAAAAGTTTTATCCTCTCTCAGCCCGCGTGAACAAGGTTAGCGACAGAGCTGGTGGGGGTGATGATTTCGAAAATACAAGGAATGTAATTATGCATCGGCCCAGGCCGTGTTATTTTTGGCATATGCCAAAACAGTTATTTTTGGCATTTTTCGATTTTTATTTTTGGCAGTTTTGGCATCGTCCTCTAAATAGATAGTTTCAGCCTCGAATTAGTCACAAAAACGGTTTATTTGGGCAAGTTTGTCAAAAGACACCACAACATGTGCAGCATCCACGTATAATCAGCAGTGTTGGGATCAAGTCACTACCTTCGAGTCACGAGTCATTTCGAGTCATTGCACATTTTGACTCGAGTCAAGTCAAGTCAATCGATTTTCGAAGGTGACTCGAGTCAAGTCAAGTCACTCGATTTTTGGAGGTGACTCGAGTCAAGTCGAGTCAAGTCAAGTCAAGTCACGAGTCAAGTCACTATTCAAGTCTTTTCGAAGTATGCTTACGTCATTGCATTTTGCTAGTTGTCTGAAATACAGATTGAGCGGTAATTGATTCTAAACCTATGAACGAATATAAAGTTAAATATAAACGCAAGAAGGCGCTTTATCGCTCATATATACGTAGAAATGCTAAAATATAAGTAAGTTATTGCATAGCCTCGGATTATAGTCACCAGTTAAAATAGAGAATAGAGAAACGAATCGATAAGATGCAATACATTACCCATTTACAAATTGATATGATACAA
Source organism: Botryllus schlosseri (assembly GCF_051294905.1). NCBI lineage: Eukaryota > Metazoa > Chordata > Ascidiacea > Stolidobranchia > Styelidae > Botryllus > Botryllus schlosseri. Next base: position 18,611,642 of record NC_137237.1, read on the forward strand.
TTCCAGCCTGCATTAATGGTTGAGGACTATATAAACTATATTGGAATTCAATTTCAATAATACAAGGATTGATTAAGTAAAGAACGGAGAACAGAATAGACATTTTGCGATTAAATTACTTTATTGTACTAGTTTACGACCGCGTAAGCTGTAAGCTTAGATAAGTTCGTTTTGTTTGCGATCAATTTATATTGTGAGAGAACAATGGAGGCTCAGTAAAACGCACGATCACGATCATTGAATGATTGGTCGCTCTCACGGGTTACACCAGCGTTTCGAGTACAATCCGAACATATACAAGATAAAATGATTTTTATCGACATCGATTGCTTGATGACTCGAAATTGACTCGGGAATTTTGCTCCGAGTCACGAGTCAATCCACATTTCTGATACGCCGAGTCAAGTCAAGTCAAGTCATTTTAGCAAAATGACTCGAGTCAAGTCAAGTCATACCAAAAAGGTGACTCGAGTCATCCCAACACTGATAATCAGTGCCAACAAACAATAAGAAGAAAAAACCTAACGATTTCATAGGTTAATAATATTAAGCGAAACCACAAAATGTGCAGTATCCATCGGAATCGGTGCCAATAAGCAAAAACAAGGAAAGAAAAGCCAAACAAACACGCTCAACAGCTGATTGTTACAGCTGTTGAATAGACTTAACAGTGCTGTAACAGTGCTGTAACAGTGCTTCCAGCAGGGATAGAGAGAGAGAGAGAGTCTATATTTTCATTGAACCAAAATACATAACAAACGGCAGTGATGGTGGTACAGAAAATATGCGTGCACAGTATTCGGTATTAGATAGGAATGATCGATAAGACCGTGAGGGTCATCTAGTCTGATCACACCAGCATCAAACAGGTACACTTGACTCTGAACAGTCTGGCTGTAAAGAAATGTTTAGTTAAAGGAAAATAGAAAAAAAATTAAACAATGGTGGCAAATGATCAATGAAGCAATGTCTGGGCGAGGTAGGGCAACAGTGTTAGTGTAACGACAAGAGGTGATCAAGTAGGGCTTTTTTGAATCTATTATAGGGCAATTCACGGATATGTGGTGGTAATGCATTCCAGATGATAGGTCCCGAGTAGTCGATAGATCTCTTAGTTAGGTTGCTATTGGGTGGGGTTAAGTAGATATTTCCTTTAGACGAGGATCTCGTGTAATGGGAATGGACATGTTTAGCAGGTATGAAAAAGTCATCAAACACAGGAGGCAGACTATTGGAAAAATATTTGTGAACAACTTTTGATACTTCGAGGCGATATAGTTCATCAACTCGCAAAATTCGATGCTTACGGTAGTAAGGCGATAAATTGGTATATCTAGATCTAGATATCTAGATATCTAGATCTAGATATCCCTGGCTTCCTGACTCAGGTCAGCTAAGTTTCTCCTAAATTCGTTTCTCGCCCAGCGAATCTGGGAAATATCGGCGTCAACAGTAGTCGTTGAGGGAAAGAATGTTGCCAGTCATCCACAAAAGGTTTTCATAGCTTCAAAATCTTTGGAGGGCCGAACCGGCTTCCATGCAACATGAAAAGAGATCACTTCGCCAGTGCCATCGATCTCATCGCGGAAACAATTTTCTTCCCGATCCTTTTCCAGGAGTTTCCTGTGTTGTCTCTCAACACATTTTATTTAGTAGCCCGACTATCATTTCTCCTTCAGTCTACCGATATATTTTGAGAGGACTTTTGTCACTTCAGGGGGCTTTATTATTATCAACTCGCATGGAAGAGTCCTGGGAAGGTTAGCTTGTTTAAGAACGTTGACGCAACAAGACTGTCTGGCATCTGCAGCTCATAAATAGCCAGACAGTTTGTTGCGTCACAATGTTCAACTCGATCACAATGCAAAAATCGTGGTTGATTTTGGGGGTTCCATGAGCAGAATATAATTTATATTTTAATAATCAGTACTGCGGCAGCTTCTCATTGATACCCGTTTTATCAAATTTAGCGCTCGACAAGCCGGTCAAAAATGGTCGTAAAATTGCCTTTGGACAATGGAAAGTATGACGTACACCAAATGCAGTCAGCCGTCCAATCTCGATGAGCCCACACCATTTAGGACACCATGCATTCACCCGTAATGGGTGAGCTGGACCCAGATTAAGAAACCTGCCTTTCACAAACGCTCTTCTCGCTTGTAACGCGGTCCTGTTAACACAATACCATGAATGAAATACACTATTTGGCAGGCCGTGTTATTTTTGGCATATGCCAAAAATTGCTTATTTTTGGCATTTTCAAATTTTTATTTTTGGCAGTTTTGGCATGAATGCCAAAAATAACACGGCCTGTGCATCGCTAAGTCAATTTCATATCACACAGATAAGATAAGATATCGGCCGAAATGCCGGAGTGCGCCAGCAGGTTGCACATACGGTGGTTTCCAACCGTTTACGGTCGCGACTACATTTCCAATTTGAAAATGTTCCGTTAGAGTTTGGTAAGCTGGTTACTAAAAAAACACCACTTTTGCCCAGACTTACTCACTGCCTATGCTGGAAGTTGATTAAGTTCAATATCACCGCGATGCCCAAACAAATGCATACGACCCATAGTTTAAAAACCACTATATTTTAGTAAAGCATCGAAAAGGCTTTACCGACACAAGGAATATACAGTTCTCTTACTATTGCGATTACAATTAGTCTTATTACAGTAAATGACGGTTATTTTACTACTACTTTTGTTGTAGTTTTTGCGAGGACAGGGATAGACTACCTATATTAAAATCAATGTCTGTGACACTAAATCGCGCGCGGCGCCATGAAAAGTTTCAAGTTGCATGAATCTACCACAACATGAAATATTGTTTATGCTAATTTAAAGAAAAATTTTGATCTCCCTTCAAGTCTTCAAAATTCCGGACATTTAAGCATACTTTAGCATTTCCTCCCGGACGCAGTTTTAAACAGTGCAATTCCGGACATGTCCGGGAAATTCGGGACGTATGGCAACCCTACCCTAATGTCCATCAATTTGACGTTTTGCGACATGGGTGGGGCAAAACGCCACCATTGGCTTTTTACCCCGTTATACCCTACTAAATAACGAATACAGTTTTTTACTTCACATTGTCGGGTGGTTGACTAAAACAAAAATGTCAACTTTCCCCGCTCAGCTCCCGTAATACCCACCGGAGCGTCACTTCGGTACTGCTTCGCGGCATCTCAGTCGGATTTTGCTATTAATATGGCCAAAATTCTCACAAAAATGACAAAAGGGCGTCCTCCGAGGGCACTTTCAAAAAAGTCAAAAAAGAGGGCAAATCCTCTTAAAAGAGGACGTATGATAACTCTACACAGTAACCGATAAATATTTAATCCCTGTACAGACCTATATGTGCTTCTCCGCCTCATCGCGATGTACCAGATCTTTGGAAAACAAATTTCATCCAGAAATACCAACTTAGTATCTTTATTATCCTATCGGACAGTCAAAGTGCCCTTACAGCCATTGTCACCGGCTCTACTAATAACAAACTAATATGTGATATTATTCAGTTGTGCGTGGATCTCGACAGAAAAGGAGTGGAGACAAATTTGATATGGATCCCTGGCCTCATGGGAGTTGGACAAAATGAAACGGCTGACGAACTAGCAAGAGCGGCTGCTTCCACGGAACACGCAGATGACATTGGAGAACCGGTCGAACTGTCTGTTCCAAAAGTGAAAACGCTCATAGCATCCATATGCCGCGAGAAATGGATTGAAGACTTCAACTCGTCACATGACGGGTAGGCACATCTCAAAATACACGCACCCATCACAGAAATTCCTGCGCCGCTGAATTTCTCACGAAGGCACTCCTCGATTATCCTGAGGTTGAAATCGGGACATTGTCGGCTGAATTCACATTTTTATCGTATAAAGTGCCACGAAGATGGCCTGTGCCACACGTGCATGGCCGAAGAGACCGTCGAACACTTTCTGATTGTGTGCCCAGTATATGCTTCTCAGAGACAATATTTGAAGAGTGCGGCTAGACGGAACCATGTCGACATGACAGTACGGGCCCTATTATCCGGTCCATATACAATTCAGACTGTTATTGAATTCGTATTAGCCACCCGATTAATCTAATTTTTGCGATTATAATATTTTCGACGAGGTCTGGTGCACAAGATCTTAGTAGTTAAACACCATTAACCCCACATACATCAACAACAACCAACTTTATGATAAGTCAAAAAACAAAGTGGGAAGTTCTTAAAATGTATCTTGTTTATTCAGAGGGATAGCCTATATTCGCCAGCTGAATCGCAATTTTGATAGAAATGGCGTTCCCCGAGTAGACATCCTTGATGAACCCATAAACCGCTATACTCAATCCATATTTACTGGACTTTAGGGTTAAGGGGCGTTTTACCCCACGGGTGGGGTAGGCGTTTTGGCACTTCTTCGGTACTCCCCACACACCAAGAAGTGATCTCTATGAACCAATAATTGTTTCCCATGAATACGTGAAAATTAATAAACGTCAAAATAAATTGTTTTTTCGCATTGGGATTTGGGTTGTGGTGGGGAGACAGATATTAGGGACGGGGTGGGAGATATTAGGGTTAAGGGATGGGAATATTAGGGTCGGATGGGAGGTATTAGGGTGGGTTCGGGTCAAGGTTGAGTTTAGGATATCCTAAGAATAGGGTTGGGCTATCGTAAGATTAGGGTTGGGGAAGGGGATATTGGGTTGGGGGAGTAGTGGGGGTGTTAGGGTTGGAGAGTGGGGATATTAGGGTTGGATATGGGTAAGGGTATCCCAAGATTAGATTTGGGGGTAATGGATATTTGGGTTGAGAATATCGTGTCCCTCAGTGGGAGTCCCTCACCCCAACCCTAATCTTGGGATACCCTAACCACCTCACCATACTCTGAAGCCCCCCCCCCCCAACCCTAATCTTAGGATACCCCAATCCCAACTTTTACCCTAACCCACTCCAACCCGATTTTACCCCCATCCCTAATATCCCCCTTCTAGAACCCAAATATCCCCCCTCCCCTAAGGTCCCTAGTATTCGTCTCTCCAAAGGCAAAACACAATTAGTTTTGACGTTTATAAATTTTGATGTGTTCATGGGAAAAATTTATTGGTTTCATGACGATCACTTCTCGATATGTGGAGAATACCGAAGAAGTGCCGGCGTTTTAGCATCGAGGTCGCCAATGTTTGCGGATCAGCTACCAGGTGGTTATTGTGTAAATTCGCCTTCAGACTGTGGGTTAAATCCAACTACGCGTAGTGAAATCATAGATAGGACCGGAAAACTCTACGTAGCATCCGTTAAATATGACATTTCACTTCGTTGTTAAGCTCTCTTTTGGTAAAAATATGTGTAAAAGTCATAAATTCTCATAAAACGTTACAAATTTTCATTCGGGCGTGGAAATCAATGTGACAGTTTTGTCTGACCATTGGGCGACATTTGCAATGCTGTGACGCATTCAATGCTCGCTTTGTTCTGTCATATTGATGGTGGGCGTCTTACCTAGCCTGGGCGTTTACCCCACTCTACCCCTACGGATACGGACTAAAAATGAAGAAAATTGACCTGGTGTAATTGTCCAATGACCATAGTAGCCGACAATGACCATAGTAGCCGACAAGCACCATGATCAGACATGGGGTGATTACTTCATGAATGTAATCGATTGCGATTACGATTACTTCTGAATCACGCGATTACGATTACGATTACAGCAAAATCAGGGAGTAGTCGATTGCGATTACGATTACATTGGAAAAGTAATCACGATTACTGACCATTACATTTATTTTGATTCTTAGAACTTATCTTTGAACACATATCGGAAGACAATATAGCGATTGCGATGAGAATGCCTCATAAGAGAACTAGTTTCTTTTTAAATGAGAAGTCATTATGCTTGTTACGTCATAATATATCCATTCCTCAACTTCATAGCTGACGATTTCTCGCACCAAACGATTTGCACTCTAGCCAGGGCCTTAACTGTAGGGTTCCCATACGTACTCTTTTTGGAGAATATTGGTTAAATATAGGGCAAAATTCGACTGAGATACAGTAAATCAGCATTAAAGTTACGCTCCGACAGCTGTTTCGGGAGGTGAATCGGAGAATTGACTTATTTTTTTTTATTCAACCAACGGACAATGTGAAAAAACTGTATTTCGGGAGTTGGCCTGAAAGTTGACCTTTTTATAGTCAACCGACTATAACGAAGTGGTAAAAATTGACCATTTTTCAGGATTTCCTCCGGTATTGCAAGTTTGAAAATTTTGAAAAAGTGTCCTCTTTTCAGATTTCCAAAATATGGTAACCCTAGTTAACTGCCGCACCTCAAACCTCCAATTGGGTGGAGAGCGAACTCGAAGGGGACACAAAAATATTTCATAAATTATACAGTATTTTCGATAGATTTAATTAACTTCAAATTTTTCTTCATAATTTAATGTTGCTAGATCTCTTGATTTTGAAATGCATACCTCTGTCCCCTCAAGAAAAAAATAAGCATAATTTATAAAGATAGGCATTTCAGTGCCGGCCTTTACAGCGACACGAAACTCCAAGACATATGGAGTTTCGCCTAATCTGTCACGCTGGCTAGGCGCGACGATTAGTCCTGTTCTCCTAATCTGAGCCCCACGATAGGAATGGCACTTCGCGCACCCACGGACGGAAATGATGCGGCCGTGAAGAAATGACAATTTGTGTGAATGTGTGTGCATCTCACGAATAGTTTTTCTTTGGACTTAGCCCGCCCGCCAGAAGTTTGATTGATCATACTATCGGGGGCCCAAAACCAACGTTTATGGACGAAGTTCTGTTACGGTCCTGATTCTAGCTACAAGTCACGCTAACATGGTGTATGAGCGGGTGGCTATGGGGTCAGATACAAATGTGTACATGTAGTATGGCGAATGGCGAAATAACGATTGGTGCACGTTTCGAGTAGAACCATATATGAGAATAAGATAAACTGAACATCGACGCCTTCCTACAATCCACTAAATACAGATAAGCTGCAAACAGCAAAGAACGGCTCGATTATGATTTATATCAGCAGTCGTTGTTTTTAATGCTTCGATGCGGAAATCATAATGTGTCATTTTACGAATACGAGATTTCAAACGTTTGTCTGGTGTTCGCCAAGCAGCAATGGTCAAACTGCGTTTAGCTAAACATAACCAAACATCAATAGTCAATACACGCGATGTATTTGAAACAGGGCATCATGGTGATTATTATCTTGCTGCAAGGTACTGGCGTCTGGAGTGTATTGATGACCTGATACACGATATGGCAGGTGTTCTTACTACCACACTACTTTTATCTACATGTGAATCAAATTTCTATTTACTATGTGTGGATAATTCGTTACGCAATGCCATAGCTAATACTTGTGACGTAATAAGGAGCAGTGGCGTTTGAAAATCCGACGTTTCTGCTATCAATAACCTGTTATGATATGGTACTCTTCATTGTTCACGAATGTTTAGTTCATGCCATGTTCCTTGTACTAATTAACAGTAATCGTTCTTTCACAAAGAAATCGATTAGATATGGGAAGTAGTCGATTACGATTACGATTACTTCGGATTTTTTTCGAATGTAATCGATTGCGATTACGATTATTTGAAAATGGTGTAATCGCCGTAATCGATTACGATTACTAATCGCGATTACCCCATGTCTGACCATGAGTACCACAAACAACAACGGCAAGCACTGGAACCCATCAAAATCGCCAAGGAATGTGATATTCGGCTTTATTACGTACAGTAGCAGAGAAAAACAATAGCCAGGTGAGGCACAAGAGAATCTGCCTCACTCACTATTCGCTAACAATCGGACAATCGCAGCACAGTGAAACACGCTATCGATTACGGAAATCGGATTATGAATAAATAGTATTTACGGTGACCCATTCTTTATTTATTTATTTTACCGTATTACCGTAAATACTATTTTATTCAAATCCAAATTTTTCGACGGCAATAACTCCGCTTCCACTGGTTGGAATTGAACCAAATTTGGTGAACACCGTTTCTATAGACAACCAAACACTTCCATGGGGTGAACAGAAAATTTTCAAATTTTTTGATATTTATTTTTATACGATATATGGTAGGGTTACCATACACAATTACACCATGCGTCCTCTTTTAACAGGATTTGTCCTCTTTTTTGACTTTTTTGAAAGTGTCCTCGGAGGACGCCCTTTTGTCCTCTTTTTTTGAGATTTTGTCCTCTTTTTTGAAAATTAAGGTCATATTTAGAGCAAAATCCGAGTGATATGCCGTAAATTAGCACAGCAGTGACGCTCAAACGGTATTTTGAGCTCTGAGCGAAAAGATGACCTTTTTTTAGTCAATTCATCGAATTTTGAGAATTCTTCTCCGGTTTTGCAAGTCTCAAATTTCTGAAAAAGTGTCCTCTTTTTAGATTTCCAAAATATGATAAGCCTAATATATGGAAACTTTCTTCTCTTGTAGCAATACGGCTACTGGTTGGAATAGAACAAAATTTGGTGTGTAGGCTTAAACTAGGTAACCTAACAATTTTATCAAGTAGCCAGTACGATTTGAGAAAAAAGTCATTTTTGAAGAGCCCTAATGCCGGACCTGAAGTGTGGAACAGTATCTCGCCGGCTATCCGACACTGACAGTCGTCGAGCATGTCCGCATTCAAGTCGAAATACAAGCAATTTCTACTGAATAAATACTAGTCAGCCCTCACCATTTACCGGACCACGACCTATCGATCTCGCCTTCCGTCGCTTGCCGCCTGATTTTATCGCTTGTCATTTGATCTTCTTTTACTTTCATTCAGTGTGCATGCCTCCTCTTTACGTCGCCTAGGCCCAGGTGGGTGTCTGGTCTCAAAGACTAGTCCTAGTCGTTTATGCATCTTCCAATCTTTTATTGTATTGCAGTCTTGTGATGTTTTAAGTGATGAAATTTTATGAATTTTGAACTTGAATATAGCCGGTTTTCCACAGTCTGTTTTCAACCATTTTAGTTTGAAGTTTGTGAGCAATGTTCCCTCTAGGCTGCGCACGTGCGCAAATGCGCAATGCTGACACCATAGTGTCCTATATGGTGTCAACACAGGCAAATCTCACGCCTCAGTGAAATTGTATCACGTCACAACTTCCATTTGGCTACAGGCAATTTGACGGTTATTTTTGACCGGCTTGCCGAGCATTAAATTTGGTAAATCGGGTATCAATCGGAAGCTGTCTCTGCACTGATTACGAAAATATAAATTTTATTTCGATCGTGGCCCTGGAACTCCCACAATCAGCCTCGATTTTTTCATTGTTATGGAGATTGGCATTGGGACGCAACAATGCTGAACAATGCTGTCTGGCTCTTTTTCTCTCGAGCTACTCTCTCGTTTCGCCAGACAGCATTATTGAAAAATGAACATGCAGACAGTTTTCAATTGCAAGTTAAAGGGGAATGGAATTAGGTATATGTACATTGAGCTAAATACAGCGTGGGTAGCGCGTGGCGGCTACATGGTGTAACAAAATGCACGAGCATTGACAACAGGAAAATGCCTAGTAACTGCGCGAAATTTAGAAATTAGGGTCCTCTATCACAGATTCCTACATATGCTAATTACTACTTTTGCGTACAGAGATCATCACTTCCAAATAGCTTAATACTCCATTTCCTAATTGCTGAATATCATCGATTTCCTAATCGCTGGATTTATCAATTCACAGATTGGCCGTAAATCCAGATTTAATCACTGAATTTTTTAGCCTTTTCATTCACCTTTCATGTAGTCTACCCATAAGATATGTAGTCTGCGGACCCCCGAAGGATTACGGACCCTCATTTTTTAAGAATTCTGCTTTACACACTTGCTGTGTTGCTTCATACAAACTACAGTCAGTTATTTTTGACAATTTATAAAAAACCTTCATAATAAATTCTGTATTTTCAAAAATCCTTATTTTTTGCATTTTCAAAATTTTATTTTGGGCAGTTTTGACATTTGGTTTCCGAAATGCTAAAAATAACACGGCGTGCATATAGCCCAATGTGGATCGTGGATTCAGACATGTGATATACTAGGGTTACCTTACGTCCTCTTTTAAGAGGATTTGTCTTCTTTTTTGACTTTTTTGAAAGTGTCCTCGGGGGACGCCCAAATGTCCTCTTTTTTGAGATTTTGTCCTCTTTTTTGAGAATTTTGGTTAAATATATGGCAAAATCGACTCAGATACAGTAAAGCAGCACTGAAGTAAAGCTCCGGCGGGTATTTCGGGAGCTGGGCCGGAAAGTTGTTTCCAAAATATGGTAACCCTATGATATACAAGATTTTCGATTTTACGTGGCCTCAGCTATAGTTACGCACAAACAATATTCATGGTTTAAAAGTGATATTATGTTGCCGGTCAAGGCCGTTATGACGGCACATTAGTGTCAGCTGCAGTGTAGTCTGCAACGCTGCTACTTATTGGGTAGGCTAGGCTATATCTTGCTGACCGTGTACGCAAGAATTCAGAGTAAATTCCGAGCTGATCGAGGCGCGCGCCGCAGGCCACCGCGTAAAGCCCCTGATTTAGCACTCGTCGTAATAGCAGAGGTGGTCGAAGAAATCATGCTTAGTAGGCCTACTCAAGCAGAAGTAACCACATAATTTTATTAATACTCAAATAGGGCCAAGTAGAAATGTCCACGTAAGTAATAAAATAACTATTCCAGGTTCCATTGCTGTTAAGTTGAAGACGTTTAAAATCCTAACCACTTACAAGTAGTGAAAGTTGGTAAAGCCTACTTGGGAACCTCCAAAATAATATAAGTCCTTCATTACTGAGCATTACCACCTCTGCGTACTACGCAACGTAACCTTATGTATTTGCAAGGTATACACCCTTCTGCCTCCACAGAATATGTAGTAATTGCTTCCGTTTCGATCCATTGATACTCCAAAGCAGGCAAATACATTACACACTTTTAATAACATATAGATTTATTTCCATAAGAGCACAATATCGAAGTGCGAAAGACGTTATAGAAATCAATAATGAGATAAACCACAATAAATGATCAACGATCAAGTGGGAAGTTTGTGGACCAGAACCAACCGACGGTCGAGCAATGATCCGATTGAAGATTTGAACCGTAAAAATTAAGTCAGAAAAAGAAGTCACGACTTTCATAATAGGAGAAAAGGACGTAACGAAACGGGATGCAAAAGTATAAACAAACATGTCAAGCATTTGATCGCTTATTTATTATTTTCCAATAATTGCATAATCAAAGTCTTCAAAGCTTGGTTCGGGATTAAGTTGCGGGACACCAGTCTTTGGTTGGTCATTGGGCTGACGTTTTTGCCTCTCTTGAACCAGCCTTCAATGCCGCTTCGCTCGTACGTGAACCCGTCTGATCAGCAAAAAATACGCATTAAATTCAGCACTAGGGCTACAAACACAAGAGCAGTCACATCTATGATGAAAACGAAAAGGATATATCCAGGACGAAGATGGTATTCAGAGGGAGCTTACTGTAAGAGACACGGTAATCCGACAGTCGTCGACCATGTTCATTCCCCACATTGAATCAAAGTACAAGCAGATTCTACAGAATGTAATTAGCCAGCGATCGAGATTGATGGATCGCGATCTGACATATCGACTTCGCCAACTAACAGATGTCACTCCATTTCCATCGTTGGTACTTTTCACGCTATCTTCTATTACTTTTCATTCAGTGTGTATAGTGTACAGTACTTGTACAGGCTGCTTTTTGTGCAAAAATATTATTTACATGTTCCAGGCAAACGTCTTACTACTACAAGTCGTTTTGACTTCTGTTTTCATTTTATCGCAATCTTGAAATGATTAAATATATCAAACTTAACTGAACGCAGGAATGAGTAAATCGACCTATTATAGAGGCTGGCCAGCTAGATGGGATACGGCTGTAAGTGCGCTGCCTCGCTATCAATCCTTATCCACAATATTCCTATTACCACATCAAACACACTGCCACCTTGTCTTAAACACAGCACATAGTCACCGCTTCCCACGATACATCATTGAATCCATTGGCACGAGTAAAACGTGTACGATGCCCAAAATTCTCATACTCTACAGTCCAAATCTACATATTTTCATTCACCTGCCGCGATGACTGGATCGAGCATCACCTCTCTTGATATCGGGCAAAGATACTCGTCCGGGATATCTTTGTCATCTGGAAAGACAAGGAACATGCTCTCGAGTGGTGTAAAATGGCGTTGAACATTCCAGTTCCTCACCTATCGGAAGTTTCGGCGTTGCTGTTATAGTCGGAAAAATGCGGTTGGCTGGCGGAGCCGTGGCCGGTACGAATACTGGTTGGCTTGAGCCTGCTGCAAATAAAAATTGTAGCGATGGCAAGCCTGCTTTGCATTTTTAAGTTTCAGAGGAAACACATTGCCATGTTCAGACTAGGGATTGGCAAGTAGCCGAGTGATTTGATGCTGAAACTATTACTCAGATGACATTACAATAGTATGAATGATGTGGAAAGTACAATTATGTATCCTTTATACGATCACAAATAACATAATGCCAGTTCTACACGACATTAAACATTATCTGGTATTTTATTTTCCGACCATACATATTTCATTGAACTTTGTGACGATGCTGTAGGTCGATCACAACTTCAAAGATATGCCATTCGCACTAACGTACGTAGCTTTGTAAGTATGTTTCGTATGCTGCGATGCCACCAATAAAGGTTTCAAGGCCTTCACAGTTGAAAATGGTATCTACACCGTAATTCTCTTGAAAATTCACTTTTAGTGGCACTGAGCATCAGGGTTGTAATGACTCGAGTCATGACTCGACTCGAGTCAGACTCGAGTCACGATTTTCTGATGATTCGACTTGACCCGAGTCATTTTCTCAAATTACGGAAATGACTCGACTCGAGTCATTCGGTGTATTGACTCGACTTGGACTCGAGTCATTGACTCGAACCAAGTCATATGACTCGTCGACTCGAGACTCAGACGGTCAAGACCGACATTTCGTTGTAATTTCGAAAAACAGTAAAGTGACCAACCTATTGGGATTTCGTCTATTGGTGGTAGTGGTACGTGAAAATGCGACCAGAAACAGAAACTGAAAAGTGTGGAAAATTAGTATATTATGAATGCGAACCATTCGATATCGCCGAACAGAGTTGTAAAAGTGGGCTTAACAAGACTTCAACCAGAAACTGAGCAGTCAACACAATGACTTGGACTCGGACTCGAGTCATAATACCATGACTCGGACTCGAACCTCTGCTCGATGACTTGGACTCGGACTTGACTCGGTGGTCAATTGAAAATGACTCGACCTGACTCGATTCAAAACTACAAAAGTGAGATTGACTTGTGACTCGGAGCTTTGTGACTTGGTTACAACCCTGCTGAGCATATAATTTTTGAACTAAAAAAATTCATCTCTCCTCACTTGACTCAAATCATCAGAATTGATACTCGATTCAGATTCGAGGACTCGAATCATTATGCCCACCCCCAGTTCAGAGACACACCCAGAAATGGGTTTAAATTAGTCAGTGTTCTACTCCAGTAGAAGTAAAACTAGTACAGTGAGGTTCTACTCAATCACAAGTAGAAATATCCAAGATATTTCCAATTCACTTCAAGTGGAAGTAGAAAACGAAAGGCTTGAAAAGTACTCTGTTGGTTTCAACAAGTAGATTTGACGGAGGGGTCGCATACTTTCAGCAGTGAATCGGATGTTGCTGCTTCGAAAATTACAAGATGCATCTCAGGGAGTTACTGAAAATGACTGCACATAGCTACAATGTTCAAAAATATATTCAGTTACCGTGACACATGAGCTGCTTCACGTGATTCTTACGACTATCCTCATGAAAGTTATGCAAACTATTACTTGTAAATAAAAATATAAAAAGCAGTTGTACCTAAAAACTGTTACAAGTAGAAGTGGAAGTAGTTTCAAACATAACCATTTAAGTAGCGCAATAGGCGAAATCTACTCAAGGACTCTAAACGCAGTACTTTTTTACTGACCACTTCTGCATACACCGACCCTCACTGCACCTGCACAAATACAATAGAATGTAATGAGAACAAAAGTCGTAGGACACCCTAAATGCCAAGAGTCTTGAAAATTTTGTGAGCGAATTAAGTAGAGCGATATAAAATCGTAGCCTCTATACCACGCAGGTAGGATATAAATAATGCAAGAATTACCTACCCGTTTGATTTCGTAACACAGCCGCCGGCAAAACAGGCCGAGATCTCAGCTTTTCGATTCCGCGCAATATCTTGTTGCGATGACCCAACGGTCCTGCATTATGCATATGTAATCACTAATCAGTTACTTTGGCAAAAGAACATGGTTAGAATTCAATCCTTACCGACATTCAATTCGTTCGAAAGGGTATCTGAATTCAAATCCAAAAGTTCCTCGCCATCAATTGCATTCAATTTGAACGCATCCGAATATTGGGCCAGGCCGAGCTCGTTTTTTAACCATTCCAAAACGTCGTCACTGCTCCACTGCAGGACAGCTTTTGGTTGGTCGACAGCGCCATCGGAAAGTGTCAAGTCTACTAAAGCTTCTGCTGTAACGTCTACCTTAACATGAAATGTGTGAGTTGTTATGAACAGAAATATTAATAGAAAATTATTGAACGGTGACTAAAAAACAACTTTCACTTCACTACTACCCATCGGTGGTCAAAGTAGTTAGTGTTGCAACTCCAGTAGCCGTAGAAGTACTGGGGTAAATTTCTAGTCGATTGCAAGCAGAAGTAGCTATTTGAAAAACATGCCAAAACTACTTCAAGCAGATGAAGAACATACTGGTTTGATGAAGTACTGAAGTAAGCAAAAAAATAGTCCTGGTCGATCAGTCATATACATTTAGCAGTTAATCGGAGGCGGTCACTTTGGAAAGTGGAGGGTGCATCTTCGTGACTAAAGCAAAATGACTAATGACACTACAAAGTACAAATAGTCTTGCCAAAAAAACTGTCAAGTAGAAGTGGCAGTAGTCTAAAACATAACCACTTAAGCAAGAAGTACAGGTAGGCGAAACCAACTTGAGTATTCAATGGAAGAAGTAGCATATTCTAGCTATCAATAACATGAACGGTGGTAGTTCTTACCTCAGCATTGTCAGCGTGATTCAAAACAAGATCTAAAAGTAGAGGATACTAGTTACTGGTGTCAGTACAGCACTAATTGCAAGTAAACGTCTCCCACCATCACGAGCATCCAATTTCCAAATAATCGTGGTTTTGTCATAAGAAGTTGACGCCAGGTACTTGGCATCCATGGAAAAGCACACCGACGTAACAATGGCTGTGTGCCCTTCCAAGACAAAGAGCTGCTCTGCAGTAACCTGCAATTATACAGGTAGAGATTTGAGTACATAATTATCACAAGCATGAGACAGTATACCGAAATGGAAAAATACAGAGCTGGTTCCAGCAAGTCATTGTTACTCTGATGAAAACGGTGCAGTACAGTGCAGCATGCATTCAATCTATTTTCACATAAAAGTATCATATGATTTGGAAGAGTTCGTGTAGTTGTAAAAATTAGTTTAGGTTAGGGTTGCCATACGTCCGGAATTTCCCACACATGTCCAGAATTTCACTGTTGAAACTAGCGTCCGGGAGGAATTTCTAAAATATGTCAAATGTCCGGAATTTTGACGTAGGCTCATAATTTTTTGGTAAATCAGCATAAAAACAATATGTTTTGGGAATGTTTATGCTGATGCATGATCTTTTCTTCTCGCTGGGCGCGATTTACTATCACATTTATTGATTTCAATATGGAGACTACCACCCTCGAAAAAACTGCCATAAAATATAAATATAAAAACCTTCATTTACTGGAATAAGCCTAAATGCAATCGCCATCATAGGAGAACGGTATATTCCTAGAGATCGTTAAGGCCGTTTAAATGCTTTATTCAAAGATAGTGGTTCAAAACGGGGGGTCGCTTGCCTTTATTCAGGGGTTTGCGAATATGTTGAACGTAATCAGCTTCCAAAATAGCCCGTGAGTCAGTCTGGGCAAAGGTGCTGACTTATTTTAATGAGCTCGTCAAATTTTTATCTGGGCCACGGTACATTTTCAAATTGGATATGGAGTCACGGCCATAAAAGGTTGGAAACCACTGGATGTGGGGTGTTTATAAAGCTCCGTGGTGTGCACCGGCATAAGGCCGATAAACAATCTATCGTTAGGACACGAACATGACTTAACGATGTGCATTTGTGCAATTACGCTCCCTGCATTTTACTCATCATCCTCCATGACCAGCTCTACCGCTAATTCTGATCATGTGGGCGGAGAGTAGTAGTAATATATGGAACGACTAATATTATTAACAGAATTCATTCCAATAATTTACCGACCAGATGCATATAGAAACCAGATTCATATAGCAAGACCCCCCCCCCCACCCATAAGTTGCATCGATTACGATTACCCTATAGTGCGGGCTCAAAATCATTGTTTATTTGAGCGGGAAGTAGCTGAAAACATGTGCTTTCGCTCCCGGTTACACAACACACAGCCACATACTCCTGAACCGGATCGAGACCATACCTCTGGTCTATGAGCAAAGCTTTGCTAGTGTGACATCATAACTCATTTTTAAAGTCCATTAGTGGGCGCTAAAGAGTGTCCGGCATTTGGGTTGTTGAAATATGGTAACCCTAGTTTAGGTTGTCAGTTGTGAACAAATAACCCATGTCTGCAACTATCGCAGGATGAATAGCAGTGCTAGGGGCCGACTATTTGCAACACTTGGTGGTTGTGGCAATCTTTTTCATAAAAAGAATGAAACTCAACTAAACTATTTCTTGTAGCGGTATTGGTACAGATAGGTGTAGGTCTATTGGTACACTTATACGGATGACAGAAAGTATATTCGCATGAACGTTCAGTACAGATAACACAACTAATTATCGTTCTGAGCAAACAGCATATTTATCTATGGTGGAAATCGCACAACTCACAAAAAACTTGACGCGAGTTATCTCGTTAGCCACCAAAGGTACGCCGGTAGACGGCTTTCAAACTTACCGGGTTCCAAACAATAACGGTTTTATCGAAAGAACTTGATGCCAACTTTTGTCCGTCTGCTGTAAAACAGCAATGGCTCACAGGACCACTGTGACCACGTAACTCGTGCAATTTTTCAAGGCATCGACCTGAAATTATTCCATAACAATCAGCAGCAATCCATAATATTTACAGAGAGCTCAATAATTAATGAAAACATATTAAGAGTTCAGATTGAGCGAAAATTTCTTTCATTAAAATAATTTACCTCTTATCTGTTAGGTTATATACAGTACACAAATACTATGAGATGAGCACCACATCTACAAAAAATGTCACGATATGTCAAGGACATTGTCGGTAATAATCGGTAATGGTCTCCAAAATGTCTAACTACAATGATACAAAGCTGATTGTTTTAGGAACCATGTAATAGCCTTCATGATATCATGCAATTCGCACCAAATTTTAGCCGAATACAAATAGCCCTGTTGGACAGAAATGGGCCTGGATTAACAATTGAGATATTGACTATACTTATCATTAATGATTATTATATTATAGTCATATTGGAACATTAAATTTTGCTCTGTAACAAAGTCAAGTAGGAACAACATGATCGTAGGTCATGGACTCCATATAACAAATTCAGAATTAAGACTTCACGCTTGAATCCTAGATAGAAATTGTATTCTCTCATCTTCGTTGATGCCTTGGGAAATCCACTGGTTATGTTGTGGGAAGAACATTAAATACTTGCGAGGACCTGTATTGTGGTTTTAAGCAATGCACCAGGCACCAAGCTATAGTAGAATGAAAATAGTGAGGATTCCAATTATAATATAATAAATATAGTGAACATTCAAGTCAAGGAATACTGACTGGAGTAGTTCCTTTTCCCTTCGGCTTTAATGGCAATTTCTCTGTGAAAAATCCACAGCTTGACAAGATTATCCTGACCACACGTGGCCATCAAATAGGTGTCAGCGACTTGGCCATCACCTAAATAATGATGAATGAGCAATGAGCATATTTGAAGGTCCAGAAGCCAAAATGCAAAATCAATTTACCGATGGCATGAAATGTGGGTGAAAAGCAAATGCAATCAACTCCGTATCCGGATACACCTTCATGAGCTTCAGACTGTAGAATGCACTGTAACGATGAAGAGATTAGCAATATATCATCCATCATCACACGTAATACATGTCACACTACCGCACAGACCGATTGTTTGTATCTTAGGTCCCAAACACGCACGTCTCCTACTCCAGACCCAGTCATCAAGAAATCATTGCATGGAGTGAAGCAGGCGGCATTGATATTTCCATCAGGGTGTCCAATGAACTGACTGCAAAACATAAATATTAGCAATATAGGCCCTATCAATGCAAATTATAAGAGTTATATATATTTATGATGTATCCTAGTAAGAATTCAAGAATATTAACAACAAAAGAACTAAGCTTGCTACGCTGCACAATATTTACATGCAATCATGAATTTGCTATGTTATCCGTACCTACCGTATTTCAAACTAGCTAATTAGTCCCGGGCCCCAGAATAATGGTTGCAAGATGCAAGCATCTCATACTATTAGATATTGCCCAACATTACATATTGCAACACAAAATATAATTGAAATGACAGGATTATTCAAAATTAAAACTTGTATGTTTCGCAAGGACCGTACTTGAAAGTTGATAGCATTCGAATGACCAATAAATCATTCAAGTTGGGTCAAGTCACGGTGGGGGGTCAATTGATTTGAGTGACAATGTCATGACGGTCATTTGAGCGGCACGTAATTCAAGCTAGGTTAGATTTGATTGGGGTTGGACTCAATGATTAAAAGAGAATGTGTCAATGTATCGCTGAAAATAACTTCATTTCTGTAACTCACATTAATAAAATTGCCCGTTTCAAATGTGCCACTCAGAAGCCGTCACGCAGTTGATATTCACCAAATATCAATAAAAATATGACTTACAATAATTTCTTGTTCTGCTCCAAATTCCAGACTGCTATTGCACCATCTGAAGACCCTGACACTAACATGACAGAATTTGAAGAGAAACGACAAACTTGCACAGTGTTCGAGTCAGAATGTTGGAACACATGTCTGATCTAATACAGAATTTAATTTTGCAGTTAGATATTGACAAATGTCTTACTTAATGACTTACAATAGGTTCTGTGTCATCTTGTAATTCCCAAACAACTGTTGTTCCATCCATTGAGGCAGACGCTAGCAGGTTGCCTGTTTGATTGAAGGTAACGCAATTAACTCCATACTTGTGATGATCTAACGGGGAATACGTTTTTTCCTGGAAATCCTTGGCAGAAAATACTCTGATGCTCTTGTCACCTTGAAACATTATCAAACGCATGAGGTTTATCGCATATTTTTAATAATAAAGCTCAACAAAACAGACCAGAGCATGTCACAAAATATTCCTTATTGAAGGCACAGCAGCTGACCTCTTTTCTGTGACTTTGTATCACACAGAAAGATGTTTTATAGACATCCATCACTTCTGCTGGAAGTATATAAATAAATATTGAGCTAATCAAGTATAAACTGTAATAATATGAAAGGTTTAAGTCAGGGGTTTGCAACCGGGGGTCCGCCAAACTTCTAAATTTGCAGAATGATTGATAATCCAATTTGGATTTTTGCAAATTAGGGAAATCATGAGGCAGTTTTGCTGCATATCTGCTATAACTTCATAACTAACAGTCTAACACTAACAGAATGGCTGTCTAAGTTTAAATATTCTACTGTGCAAACTCATTTTTATTGCCAATATCCATTACTGGGATCTCGGTACGTTTTGCCTAGTATAACATGTGAGCAGCGATGATTTCCCAAGTTAAAGTAATTTAATAAAAAACAATAAAAAAATGAAACATAGTGCGAGCACAGGACACCGATTCCATGCAGGCCAATAGCCTACTGCTATTCCCAATTTCTCTAGTAGGCTATGATGTTATTTTCAAGAATGGTCAATGTTTTGTTACTGTTTCTCGCTATCCTACAGTTGATATTTGCACATGACTGATGGCGGTTGCACAATAATAGAGCTTAATTTCAACTAAGACTTTGAGGGTCCGCTGGTGTCAGTGACGATCCAATAGGGATCCGCAAAAAGAAAAAAGGTTTAGAACCAGGAACCACTGGTGTAAGTGTAATATCCCTATCCAAGTTGATATTTACAAAATCTAGATAATCTAGAAGACTGTGCAGAACTTTTGGAGTTAATGTATTTTGGTGAATCACAATTGCGTTGCACTGTACCCATATTATACAATAGAGCAGGGTTACCATACGTCCTCTTTCAAGAGAATTTGTCCTCTTTTTTGACTTTTTTGAAAGTGTCCTCGGAGGACGCCCGAGGGAATGTCCTCTTCTTCGATTTTGTCCTCTTTTTTGAGAATTTTGGTTAAATGGGGCAAAATTTGACTGAGATACAGTAAATCAGCACTGAAGTAACGCTCCGACGGCTGTTTCTGGAGCTGAGCCGTAAAGCTGACCTTTATTTTGATTTTTTTAGTCAACTGACAACCCCGACAACGAAGGTAGACGGCCTTATCACGATTAGACTAGACACGAGATATCAAGATAAGTAAACAACAAACTACGATGGTTCGGAAGGTTCGTCTTTAGTTCATCGTCACTGGTCCAGAAAAAAGGACATCGCGGGAAGACTTACAGCAAGCGCTCGACTTTGCTATATTTCTTCAATCTGCACCAGCAATATTTGTTTTGTTTACCTCCTCTGCTATCCTTACATAAAGATCACGTGACATTACTGTACCTGTCAGGTGATAAAGAGAGAGAGAGAGAGAGAGGGAGAATCTTTATTCGTATGCATTACATATCAACATTACACTGCAAAAACGTAACAGTAAAATGCGACATGCAAGGTAGACGGGAGGCTCGATATGACAAAGTCTTCAGAGCCGAGCCACCCAGGACAGGAGCAATATTCAGTCGACAACCAATAAATATTAAATAAATAAATAAAAAACGTAACTATGGAACAAAAAGAAAAACAAGACACAGTATCATGCACCAATTCAAAATTCAATGCAGATACAATTTAGCGGTAGTTAGAGATAAGAGAATGAAAACATTGTTTTTAAATGCACAAGTGTCTACGGAGATTACGGAGATTATGTGGAAGCTTATTCCAAATATTGACACCAATGAAACTGATTGAATTTTGCACTAGACTGGTAAAGTGGTGTTGCACAGAAAATCTGGTATGATGTTGGTGGGTATCTGAAGGTATATTGGACAGATTATCAAAATATAGTGGCAGTTCACCCTGATGATAGCTATGCATAAATTTCATCTCAAATTTGAAAATGTCTTCCACTTTCAATATTCCAACGCTTCGATAGATCCTATTACGGGCTGTCATCCTTGTACTATAGAATGTAAACGTGGAATGGCAGCGACCGATTTTGCAGCTTCGTTCCGCTTCGCTGAAGCTTTACTCGGACTTATTTTACGGCAGCTACTGTAGAATTTCTGGCAATCCAAAAGTTGTCTTCCAGAACTCAGAATTTACTGAATCCGGTCTTGATCGAAAGCTACTGTAGCACTGACTTCGAAAATATCAATCAAAATATGGTGAAGCACCGTACTGAGATTAAAAACCCCCCTCAACATCTAAAATCTGCATTGTTCAGAACAATCGGATGATCGCAAAACAATGACCATAACAATGACCCATTGCGGCTCTTCGATTGTTCGGACAATGCCGATAATTCAGACTTGGAGGGCGAATTCTAAGCGGTTCAGTGCCTGATCATATTTTTATTTACATTTTCGGAATCAGAATCGTTTACATTCTATACTTGTACCATCAAATCTAGATTATTACATCAAAGCAATGCAATATTTCGACATTAAGGAAGATACGGAATGTGAAGGTTGCTACCAGGGTTGTAATGACTCGAGTCATGACTCGACTCGAGTCAGACCCGAGTCACGATTTTTTTGTGACTCGACTTGACTCGAGTCATTTTCTTGAAGTGGGATAATGACTCGACTCGACTCGAGTCAATATTTGGATTGACTCGACTTGTACTCGAGTCATTACGCATGACTCGACCCAAGTCATTGACTCGGCTGATTTGATATGACTTGAAGATGAAGAAATTCGCGAATCGTAATGGTTGGATAAACGCATCTGACGAATTCTGCCGATATCGCTATTTGTCACCGCGCACTGCTTTCGTTGCACTTGTCTAGGATATCAGATACCGTAAAAACAACAGACAATGTTACATAGCAGCGATGCATTGTACAAAATCATCCAGTGATGAAGAGGTAATAGATCCTCCGCAATCAAAGTAGCCTACTCCAGACTTTTCAAATATACAAGCAAACAATCGAAGCAAAGTTGAATTAGAGCCAATGAAATGAATCGGATGGTCAAGTACTTAGATGAGACTGATAAGCTCATGTGTAGATTTGAAGGCTATGATTCTTTGCATTTTTGGGCGACTTGAAAGAATGAGTATCCAATGCTCTTCAGTGTGGTTCAAAAATGCTTGTCAATTCCTGCATCTAGTGCTCCAGTGGAATGTGTATTCAGCAGAGGTGGTCAGTAACGAAGTACTTCTACTTTTTCGAAGTACTCAAGTAGTTTTCCTCTACTTCTGGTACTTACTCAAGTAGATCGGATTTTCGCTACTTCTACTTCTACTTCGTAATATTTTGTGATCTACTTACTTACTTTTCGCTATTTTCAGTTTGTCAAGTAGAAGTAGTTCAATCTTCCAATCAGGAAGATAGCCTGAGGAATTTCGGGGCTGTTCAGTAAAATTTTCATAAAAGTTTAGTAAAACCCTGAATTTTCGTCGCGCTTCGCGCGTAGTGGATACGGAATGACTGGCATGATTTCACGAAAGTATCGGTGAATACAATTTAGGTGAAGGGTTGGCGTGGTTCCGTTCACATCACATTGTCGCCCTTCACCCATATGAAATAATTCATCACAGTATATATGGCCAATTGGCCAATCATAACGTTTGAAACTGATGTTTCGCAATCTAGCATTTACTTGTCATACCGTAATCTAGCATGTCCATGGGGTGTCCTAATCTGGAAAAGTGGACTCTGACTTTTCTTTTAGGTTTAGAGCTGTTTTAGCATCTCACCTTTGAAACTTTCTGGACTAAAAACATGAAATATATGTTCTGCTTTTAGGAGTAGTATTTATATTTCACTTTCAATTCCCAGTATCATATACTTTGAGTTATAATTATTATCAGTTCTTTTGTCTGGATAACATACATGTTGAAGTATAAAAGCTATTGTAGTAATGCCTTTAATTTCCGAAAATAAAGCTACACAATATGGCATTTTTACGGTCCACCATATTTTTTATTAATGTTTACTAATCGCTCAAAGTGATTACACCGTATCCTATACAACTTCTCCGTATTGCTCTTCGACTAAACTACGGGCCTTATGGCGCCATACTATGCTATTTTCTAGGGATGGTGTGAACTTGAGGTTCACGTTCGCGTTCTGTGTGTGAACCTCGGAAATTTAGAGGTTCGCGTTCACAACAGAACCTTGGTAGGTTCTGCACTGTGAACCTTTTTCATATATTACAATTTTCACTTCATTATGACATTTTTGGTTCGAATTTATTGCATTTCAACTGCGGGCCACTCTATACATGACGCTGGCAGCATGAAAACACAAAACGAGGATGCACCTAGACAGTCTCAGAGATTCTAGTTGCTTTATTAAAAAAGTTTGCTCGAAATATCCAGCCTTCCGTTTGTTAATATTTAGTGACTCTCTGCTGTGAGCTTGAACCGCAATCACACAACAGCACGAGCGACATGTAGTACACGTAGAGAGCGAATGATGCTTATTCAACCAATCAATGAGATTGATATCGTTTTTTGAAGTAACAAATCTAGCAGGCGTACGGGGTCAGTCTTGACTTCATATGTTTACCGTATCAATAAAACCAAATCCGTGCGATTGAGGTGTTGGCTACAGCTGTATAACTTGTGACGTAGCCTAACATCGGTAGCAAGTATAGAAACCTGTTTTACACTCTGCCCAATATCAATGTACCAATACTCAGATGCCGAATACACTGTCCGGTCTGGCCAAGACCGTTGCGGCGTAAGCTTATATTCCCTGGCTACTTCTCGTCGAAATTGTTGGTAAAGCGACGGATGATATCGATTTTATGGGAGTATTATATCATTTGATTGCCTCAGTTGATACATTGAGCGACGTATCACACGCCAATATGTACTTCAGCATTGTGTCATTATGTGGCCGAGGTCGTCGCTAGGTATCGAGTACATTAATATAGGCTATCACTTCATTGAAATGTAGGGTTTTGTTTTGTTTGTTTTGGGGTATGGTGTTTGTCGACTACTATGGTCATTTACACCAGGCCGATATTCTTCTTATTTTCCGTAGCTGCCGACTTATAGCACGGCCCACCTCTAGGCTTTTGTAAGACACCGCTGACGCGGATGAGGTAGGGATGAGGTAGGGATGATGTAGGGTTGTAATTAGCAATATGACGTCACGTGACGTCATGAGGTTCACGTTCGCGTTCACACAGAACCTTTCAAAAAGGTTCGCGTTCACACGAACCTGAACCTTTCAGAGGTTCACACCATCCCTACTATTTTCTAAAACGTGCTCTTCGCGAAAACAGAGGATTAGCGTCGCATTTCCATATCAATACTATCATTTTCATCACATGATGTAGACGAATACTTATAGCTTTATGCTTTCGAAAATTGGATACCTGCTGGTATGCATCAATATGAATCAAGCTCGTCACCTATCGCATAGCTCAATTTGCACCTTTTTACAATCCATGTGAACGAATTAGGATCGTTTACACAATTACTTACTTACTTGAGTACTTTTAAAGTCAGTGAATTCTACTTCTACTTCAAGTAGTTTTAGGTTGCTTATGGAAGAAGTACTTCTACTCGTACTTGAGTAGATTTTTTCGTCACTACTTCTACTTCTACTTGAGTAGCTTTCTTGACTACTTTGACCACCTCTGGTATTCAGTAGATGTGGATTTATTCTAAGGCCATGCCGCTTTAACATATCTGAGAATATCCTTTTCACTTTAGTATTTTTGAAATGTAACTCATTGATTTGATCTGCTGTCTGTGAAAACACAAAATACCCGCCGTCCATTTGACGTTTTGTTAGGTGTATGCATTGTGCAATTGAGTAATAATGAATGCCTAATGTTGTGTGATGTTTGTAGCCTACAATAGGGCTGTTCAAAAATAACTTCTATTTTATTCTACTGATTGGCTGCTTGATAAAATTGTTATGTTGCATATAAAGAACACTGAATCTGGCTTAATTTTAAAAAGCAGAATCAATGATACGAGAGGAGAAAATTTTGGATTTGAAAATGAATGGAGTATTTTAATAAGAAATTCTTTCATGTAATATAATTACACACCAGTAGTAAGCCGACTATTTTTTTAATATCCAAAATATTCCACTCTAATAACTTCGCTTCTTCTAGTTGGAATTGAGCCAAATTTGCTATGAATCATATTTTTACACAATCTAATAATGTCATGAGGTAGCCGGTAAAATTCGAAAGTCTCTATTTGTAATTAATCCAGAATTTCTCTCATAGCATTGCTTTCTACAGGTTGGAATTGAGTCAAATTTAAGTTCTTTTAGGCAATTTAACAATTTTAAGAAGTAGCCTCCCTTGACCCTTCAAACGATGACTTGGACTCGGACTCGACTTGGTGATGAATTGAAATGGCTCGACTTGACTCGAGTCAAAACCACAAAAGCAAGATTGACTCGTGACTCGGAACCATATGTGACTTGGTTACAACCCTGGTTGCCACCTTCGCCAACCAAAGTAATGCCGGGCAATGATTGCTATATGTGGTTGGAAACTGCAGGTGACCCTAAAAACGCTGCAAGCGCAAAGTGAGGAAAACGAGGAAGTAACGGAAATAGCCCCTAAAACGTGAAAACTGCGGGAAAAGCGGGAAATCCAGATTCATAAAACGCTGAAGCAGCGGACAGTCGGTCATGGATCTTTACAGAAGTCATTGTGCGAACAGCGAAAGACCTCAACCAAGTTAAATGTGAAGGAGGGCGAAATCTCGTATACGGAATAGCGAATCATGGTCGGGAAATTAAACATAATTATGAAGTAACTGAGGGCTAAAAATTCGGTCATTGACCATTCTATAAACGCTCAACCCGACCTGGCGGAAAATCAGGACTTTGGGGCCGGAGTCCCGGAGCCGGAGCCCCGGAGCCGTGCAGTTTCAGCGGAGCCGGAGCTCTGCATAACGATACTCATCTCCTATCTCACGCACCAGCTACTACCGCAAGCTTGAATGCAGTCACCCGTGATCAATGGACGTCCCATAATAGCCTTTGGGTTAACGCTGCGAAATCCCAATTATTGGTCGTGAACTTCTGCGATAACCTAACCGTTGACATCGCTGGCCAATCAATTTCCAACGTTAAAAATGCCAAATATCTTGGTGTTTTACTGGATTCGGACATGTCTTGGAAGAGTCACATACAATTACTCAAACCACAACTATCGAAGGTATGTGGTCTGTTTCGCCGCCTTAGTTACACTCTGCCAGTTAGGATTCCGTTGATACTCTTCAACACTCTATTCCTATCAAAGTTACAATACGGAATTATTTGTTGGGGTGCTGCCTGCAAGAACACGATTGACTCACTGCAAAATCTACATAATCCGATCGTCCCCATCATCGCCAAAGCCCCATTAAGGGAGCCTGGATGCTCGACTGATATATCGCTACTCAAAAGAT
This sequence comes from Botryllus schlosseri, assembly GCF_051294905.1. NCBI lineage: Eukaryota > Metazoa > Chordata > Ascidiacea > Stolidobranchia > Styelidae > Botryllus > Botryllus schlosseri. The sequence continues at coordinate 18,638,560 of NC_137237.1, forward strand.
TTGATGTTCTAAACCAGTGGTTCTTAACCTTGCTCCCAGCGCCCCCCAGGGGGCGCTGGCGATCTTGAAGGGGGGCGGAAACGCTCAGGGGGCGATATGGGGGGCGCTGGGCTCCGGGGGGCGGTATGGGGGGCGCTGGAGAAAAATGGCTTCGCAGTAGATGATGTGGTGTTAGGACATATCCTTAATGAGTATTCAGAGCAAATTAACACCGAAAACTTCGTTACATATAGCTTTCAAAATACACATAGGTTTAATTGTCCATCGGCGCCTAAATGACTGACACCGAATGTTCCTGTCTTGGCAATCTGAACCCCAGAAGACGAATTCCATCTGGCAGGGAAAAATTATATGTCATTGAAGAAATACCAATCTGAAATCGTGTGGGTCTTTTAGTTTAGTACGATTGAGCGACAGGAATATTCCTGTTGGGCGATATCCCCGTTGAGCGATTCTATATTTTTTGATATTGCAGACAGGGGGTCACGAAATAACATCATGCAACGAAGTCATACCAACGGGTTCGCCCGCCCGAATATGTTTAATTATTAGTAACGGGCCCTAAAGTTTCCAAGAAACCTTACAATGTTCGCTTTAAGTTTTGATGAGTCTGCGCACACTCAACAACTCACTGCGCTGACCCTTGGACAACAGTGCGTAACGACTAAAAAAAGGTAATAACTCCTGATTTGTTGTGCGCAACGTAGATTTTCTGTGCGCAGTGACCGTGTCAGCACTGCGCACGTGCGCAGCTTAGAGGGAACATTGCACCTCACTCAGCGCTACCAGTAAATTTGTTTACGTGAGCAGAGAGAGGATAAAAATTGATCTCAATTTACATGCAATTCCCGATGATATTGACCAATTCAATCATTAATTAGTGAAATTTTTCGCACTTCGCGCGAATAGGCGAGAATAGCTGCCTCAGTAAATGGACACCCAATGTAGATACCTAATAGGCTATCAGCAAATAGCGGACAGCCTAATGGGGGTCTGGGAGTGAAGTCCCCCGGAAGTTTGGTTTATCACCCGATGGGTGCCAAGGACCAACGTTTTTTGTTTGGGGAGGGGGGGCTGACGAAGTGCTGTTACGGCCCTGGTAACGAATTAATTGTACCTGTGGGCACGCCCGAATATGTTTAATTATTAATTACGTGCCCTTTATTTTCCTATACAACAGCTCACTCAGTGCTTCTGGTAAATCTGATTACGTGCGCTGAGAGGATAACAAGTTTATAGCGACTTATATATGTAATTACCCCCTATTCATGGAAAATTTTGGTACCTAGGGCGACCAGGCCACACAAACTTTGCTGACCATCAAAATCACGATATGGGGTTCGTGGGGGCGAAGCCCTCAGAAGTTCGGTTTATCAGGCTATGGGTGCGCAAGGCAATCGATTTTAGGGGGGTTAACGTAGTGCTGTTACGGCCCTCCCTCTTACTCATTGTCTTTATTACATTCCTTACAATATGAGGTGGGGGGCGCTGGAGCACGATAATTTTTGAAAGGGGGCGCTGGAAGAAAAAAGGTTAAGAACCACTGTTCTAAACATAGAAGATATCAGAAAGCTAGAAATTGCCAAGTTTATGTATCAGTTCCATTGTGGTCAATGTCTCTCAAATTTCAACGACTACTTCACCTCGGAGTCAAAAGCGCGCGTCAACGAAGAACACCTACCATATGATCAGGACGGAATACAAGAAAACGCATTACTCTATCATCAAGTATGCCGGACCCCAATTGTGGAACAGCATTTCGCCGGCTATCCGACAGTCGTTGAGCATGTCCAGTTTGTCCACATTCAAGTCGAAATACAAGTTGTTGTTTTTTAAATGAATAGGCTACTAGTCAGCCGAGCGAGATAGTGTAATGATGATGCGTCCGGCTTCTTAATCGGTAGGTCGTGGGTTCGATCCACGGCCGGGTCATACCAAAGTCTCGAAAACTGGTATCCGCGACTATCCTGCTAGCCCACGGATAGCATGGAGGAGAAAAAAGCGGGGGTGCTGACTAGATGACTTTACGGTCGTATCGCACCTTCGTCGTTAAATGCTTCCTGATGATGCAGGTGAAAACGAATATCTCTCTCTCTCTCAGGATTACCGGACCACGACCTAACATCGATCTCGCCTTCCGCCACATGCCACATCATTTTGTCGCTTGCCTTTTACATTCTCTGCATTACTCTTCATTCAGTGTGCACTGTGCAGTGTGCATGACTCTTCTTCACTTCGCCTAGCTAGGCCAAGGTGTGTGTCTGATCCCAAAGACTACTCCAAGTCGTTTCGACACCTTCCTATCTTTTCATTGTATCGCAGTTTTGTGGTGTTTTGAAATAATGAAAATATTAATAAAACTGATTGATTGATAAAATTCAAGAGGAGCCGGAGCTGTGAAGCGGGAGCCGGGTCAATGAGCAGTAGCTCCGGTTCCGATGTATTTCGTAAGATGCTATGATTTTACTGATGGCTGAATTCACATAATTTTACGATAATCGTTAAAAAATTGAGATTGTTGCCGCGATGGCACCACCTTTTCTAACTAACCCAGTGGTTCTCAACCGGGGGTCCGTGAAGCATTTTCAGGGGGTCCGCGAAACCTCTAGATTTGTAAAATGATTGACAATCGAATTTTTATTTTATTTTTTAATTAGGAAAAGCATGAGCCTATTTTTCTTTATAATAGCTAAAACTTTAGGACTCACATCATTGAAATGGTCGTCTGAGATGAAATATCCGATTGTGCAAACTCATTTTAATAGTCAAATGGCCAATAGCCTACTGATTTCGCAAAACCTGGAGATTGAATTGGATTTCTAATTAGAAAGAAACACAAAACTGTGCTTCAGGACTTGCGTCCGATATCTAACACGGCGTCTCAAAATTTCCAGACGCCGAACGCCATGTTGCAGTACGGCGACATAATTTGATCGTCAAATTGGTCTAATTTCTCGACCGAATTCTCAGGCTGGCTGGGTATAGGGGTGGAGATGGGTAAAGTTCTTATTGGGGGTGAACAGATGGCCCAAGCTCAATGTATTTTTCTAGATCAGTGGTCGGGAACCTATGGCTCGCGAGCCATATATGGCTCTTTTGGGTATAAGATATGGCTCTTTGCCAAATATTTATTTTTGTATTGAATTGATCAATATTGCAACGACTTGTTGGTAAATTTTCATCACGGCCAGACTAATTATTCTCGTGGCAGTTAAACATGTCTTTGAGAGGTAAAGAGAATGCCGACTTCAGGTTTAGGGGCTCGGACCCCCTCTTTTCAAAATCATCAAATTTAAGTTACTCTCACGCCGGCGGCCGATTTCAGTCGCGAATTCTATGTAACCGACTTGAAATCTTGAATTGTGCGAAATGTTGATTAATCAAAGAGCGTAGCAGACATGGCGACGCCCATTTCAAAACGCAATTTTTAAATACGCATTGTCTTCCTTATCTATACGGCGCGTAATGAACTGTTGTGGATGTGACAATTACAAACTCGAATTACAAACAACGTCATAGCTATCCACGTTCTTGTTTGATAAGTAAAGCTCTGTGTAGTACCGGCGATGAAATGTAGGCGTGTAGCGCAACCTTATGTTACCGCCGAATACTTGGAGAATTGAGATGTCGATAAGTATTTAGATTTTCGGAATCAGTATGACAGTCACGTTCGATCAGTGAAGTGCGGTGAGGGTCATGGCTCGGGAGGCACGGACCCCCCAACCCCCCCACCCCATACACACACACAAACACTTGAAGTACCTGATAAAGAGGCCTAAAATGTCAATAACAACAGCAGCGGGCTTAGAGAGCATCCTCTTTTAACACTGATCGCCGTTGCAATTCTACATTCTACAATATTCTTGGACTGGTTGCTATTGTGCTAAATGGACAAGTTTAGACGGATATAATTACTATCCCTTCACGTACTGGTATAAATTATTCGAAGCACATGAAAATAACATCCTCATATCAGTGTTGGGATCAAGTCACTACCTTCGAGTCACGAGTCATTTCGAGTCATTGCACATTTTGACTCGAGTCAAGTCAAGTCAATCGATTTTCGAAGGTGACTCGAGTCAAGTCAAGTCACTCGATTTTTGGAGGTGACTCGAGTCAAGTCGAGTCAAGTCAAGTCAAGTCACGAGTCAAGTCACAATTCAAGTCAAATTGCCCTTTCGAAGTATGAGGCATGATTACGTCATTGAATTATGCTAGCTGTCGGAAATACAGATTGAATGTTCATTAATTTGAAATCGATGAACGAATATAGAGTTCAATATATACACGCAAGAAGGCGCTGTAGCTAAACGACGTAAGTAATTGCATATCCTCAGTTTATAGTTACCAGCCAAAATAGTCAATAGAGAAACGAATTTGATAAGATGCAATACATTACCCATTTACAAATTGATATGATGCAAATCGAGCCTGTGACAATGGCTGAGACTATATAAACTATATTCGAATTCAATTTCAATAAAATAAGAGGTTTCGTCAAGGTATGAACAGAGAACAGAAATATATATTTTGCTATTAAATGACTTTACTATACTAGTTTACGACAACTTAAGCTATAAGCTTCGATCCCTCCGTTTGCGGTCAATTTATTTGTGAGAGAACAATGGAGGCTCAGTAAAACTCACGATCATTGAATGATTGGTCGCTCTCACGGGTTACACCAGCTTTTCGCGAACAATCGAAATATATGCAAGATACAGTGATTTTATCGACACCGACTACTTGATGACTTGAAATTGACTCGTGAATTTTGCTCCGAGTCACGAGTCAATCCACATTTCTGATACGCCGAGTCAAGTCAAGTCAAGTCATTTTAGAAAAGTGACTCGAGTCAAGTCAAGTCATACGAAAAAGGTGACTCGAGTCAAGTCATGACTCGAGTCATCCCAACACTGCCTCATATACAAATATTCTTTCAGTAAAAACACTAGATTTGTCGAATTTCGAAAAAACGTACACTAGGACACGGGGTAAAGTCAAAATACACTAGATCTAGCGTAAAAATACTAGGAGTGGCACCACTGACCACAAACAACGACAACGCAGGGTATGTATGTATAGCTATCACATACCGCAAAGGGTTATTGGTAGGCCTATTGCAGTGGAACACTGCGTATATAGGCCACAAACAACGACAATGCAGCCTATGCAAGTAGCTATCACATACCACAATTTATTGATGGAAAATACATAACAGCTACATAAGTAAGGGAATGTATTTGTTCCGCATTACGTATTGGCGGTCGCTACCAGACATGGGGTAATCGCGATTAGTAATCGTAATCGATTACGACGATTACAGCATTATCAAGTAATCGTAATCGCAATCGATTACATTCGAAAAAATTCCGAAGTAATCTTAATCGTAATCGACTACTTCCCATATCTAATCGATTTCTTTGTGAAAGATCGATTACTTTTTATTTGCAAAAACACTATGACATAAACTCAACATTCGTGAACAAGGAAAATATATTATACCGTCTGATTTGATAACGCCACTGCTCATTATTACGTCAGAAGTATTACCTTCTCTCAGGATTTCGTAAGAAGTATCCACATCAGAGTAAATAGATATTCGGCGTACATTGTAGTGTGATTGTAAGAACACCTACCGTGCAATATATCAGGTTATCAATACACTCCAGACGCCACTACCTCGCAGCAGGTTAATAATCACCATTATGCTTAGTTGCAAATACTATTTGCCAAATAGTAGCTTATGTATTAATGTTTGGTTAACGGTTATATGCTTAGTTAAACGCAGTTTGTCTGTTGGTGTTTGGCGAGCAACAGGCCTATGTAATACTTAGGCTACGTACACCGGACAAATATTTGAATTTTAACATTACGATTTCCACACGATGCATTAACAATCAACAGCTGCTAATATACATCACAACCGAACCTTTCTTTGCCGTTTCTCGTCACGGCAGCTTGCAGTATTCTCATATGACTCTATACTTGAAACGGGCGCCAATCGTTATTTCGCAATTCTTTACCTGCCTCCATAGCCATCCGCTTATGTGACATGTTAGCCTGGGTTGTAGCTAGAATGAGGACCAAAACAGCAATTCGTCCCGCACTCCAAACGTTAGTCTTGGACCTCAATAAGGTGGTCAATTTTCAAGTTGAAGACTCAATTATCGTCGATAATATTAGTAATTGCATTATATTGCTATTCATTTTTAATCTTCTCTCAGCCCCCGATAGTCAGATATACCTGTAGAGCTGAGGGCACGTAATTCATAATTATAACATCTGGTATATTGTTGCAATTACTTTATTGTATGTTATAAATTGGTGACCTCCGGTTTGTTATATAATCAAAAGACATTGTAGTCGCCCAAACGTAGCAGACGAAAGGAAAAACTTTCGTGAGACGCACACACAAATAATTGTCATGTCTTTATTCCTCTGTGGGTGACCCGGTTGCATCTGTGTTGTGGGCTGTTGTGCACCCAGCGCGGTTATTGTCAATGGACACATGCTCAAAGTTTTGGCCAAGGTCTTTCTTCAGTAATACATTTCTTGGAGTCGCATGTTGGCCGAAACTGCATTTGTCTTTTGGTATATCGTGAGGCGGTAATGACCGGCACCGACATGCCGATTTCTATAAATTATGCATACATTTTTCATGGGATGAGAGGTATGCATTTCAAATTCAAGATATCAAGAGACATTTAAATCGCAAAGCACGAAAAAAAGTTTCTAGTTAAATAAATCTCTCAAAAATACTTTATAATTTATGTTGGTTTTACCGAATACTTTTGAGTCCTTTTCGAGCGCGCTCACCACCCTATATTGGGGAGTTCGTGTTTCGGCAGTTACTGATCTCGTAAGAATGCAAATCTTTAATGCGATAAATCCTCCACTATATAGTTGGGTAATGGGTACATTATGACGTAACAAGCAAATGGCGCATCATTTATTGAGAAAATTGTTGTTATTTCATTAGGCCTTTTCAACGAAATCCTCATATATTGTCTTCAATGTATCTTCTAAGATTAGTTCTAAGAATCAAAATAAATGTAATCGTGAGTAATCGTGATTACTTTTCCAATGTAATCGTAATCGTAATCGACTACTTCCTGATTTTGCTGTAATCGTAATCGTAATCGCGTGATTCTGAAGTAATCGTAATCGCAATCGATTACATTCATGAAGTAATCACCCCATGTCTGGTCGCTACTATATAATTCCTACAAGACTGTTGTATTCCGAAATCGATAGCGCGTTTCACTGTGCCGCAATTGTCCAATTGTTAGCGAATAGTGCACGACGCAGATTCGTTTGTGCCTCACCTGGCTATTGTTTCTCTGGGATATCATTGTCTGTAATAAAGCTGAGTGTCACCTTGCTTGGCAATTTGAAGGGGGTTCTGGTGCTCTGATACTGTTGATGTTAATTTTCCGAATCAGTGTGACGATAGCATTTGATTGATACCAGTTATTATGAATTCCGAGCTATTTACGATGAATTGCATTGTCGCAGTTGAGGCACGACCCGCCCGTGTCTCACCTGTGCCTCACCTCTCCTTTCGCGCTCTATGTTTGAATAATAAATATGCAAATTGATGATGTTGGGTGAACAAATGTTCAAATTTAGTTGTTTATGAACATCGATGTAAAATATCAATAATCATCGACTCATGGAGGGTTTTCACAATTTTCATTTACTCACCCCGAGGACAGGTGAGGCACTGCCTCACCTGCCTCATTGGACCGCACGTCACTGCATTCGCTTAATATCAGTTACAATAAATTCTAAGCTACTTCTGATGAATTGCGTTATCAGTGGTGAGGCTTGGCCCGTCTGTGCCTTACCTCTCGTTTTGAGCTTTATTTCGAACAATAAATACCAGTTTTTACCGAGAAGCAGTGTTGGGATGACTCGAGTCATGACTTGACTCGAGTCAGACTCGAGTCAACTTTTTCGTATGACTTGACTTGACTCGAGTCAGTTTGCAAAAATGACTTGACTTGACTTGACTCGGCGCTTCAAAAATGTCAATTGACTCGTGACTCGAAGCAAAATTTACGAGTCAATTTCAAGTCATCAAGTACACGGTGTCGATTAAATCACACTATCTTATGTATGTTTGGATTATTCGCGGTACGCCGTTGTCACTTGTGAGGGCGACCATGTCATTCACTGATTGTAAATTGACCGCACAGCTCACGTTGTCGTAGTAGTAGTAGATTAATCTTACAGCAACGTATCTTTGTTTCTTAGACGGCTCAGTGCTCACATTACGCAGTGCAAACCTTTATCAACCCTCACCCTCTTGTATAATCTAAATCAAACCAACATAGTTTATGCATTTATATATTCTCGCAATTGTCTAGATGGGTAATGTATTGTACCATATATCAATTTGTTTCGACTTCTCGAGGCTTCGTATTCGATCTTCTATTTTGCTGTAACAGACAGTAGCATGTAGCTATGCGCAGTTAATCACGTATTTTATTAGCAGTTCTAAGTGTGTGTGAGCTATAAAACGCCTTTTTTCATGAATATTTAACTTCATATTCGTTATTTGATTCAAAATAAATGGCCAAATAATCTTTCTTTGACTCAGTTAGCAAAATGTAATGACTTTGGATCATCACTCATACATCGAAAATTCAACTTGACTTGAATCGTGACTTGACTCGACTTGACTCAAGTCACCTCCGGAAAACGAGTGACTTGACTTGACTCGAGTCACTTTCGAAAATCGATTGACTTGACTTGACTCGAGTCAAAATGTGCAATGACTCGAGATGACTCGTGACTCGAAGGTAGTGACTTGATCCCAACACTGCCGAGAAGATATGGCGCACACGAGGAATCCCGTGTAGTGAGTTCGAATTAGTGCTACCATGACGTCACGAGTTTTCAATTGTGACGTAACAGTTGATTGGCATGTATGGCTCTTTGGGAATTGAGATGGAAAAAATAGGGCCAATATGGCTCTTCGGACTAAAAAGGTTCCCGACCACTGTTCTAGATCATGCACGAGCTCTCATATTGTTGGCACAAACTAGGTTGGCGTATTGTATTTTGGTAACCTAATCCCTCCACTTGGTATAATGCGTACATAATATCTCGATAACCAAAGCACTTATACCCATGTACTGAGTGGCACCCACAATATTTGTTTTATATTATCTAACATAAAACATACATTATTCAATCGAATGATATATTGATGTTCAAATGAACCGAAATATTTTCGGCTGACAACATGACATCGTGGATAATCGTCAGCAACTAGTAAAAAATTGTAAAGAACATTGTATATCAACAATCGCATTGCCATTTATGACGTCATCCAATCTAACAATAAAGATTCAGTCGCATTGTCAGATCTGTGTGGGCTATAACATTGAATCAGATCCCCTATTATCCGACAGGGCTTGAATTCTTCGGTTCCAGTTCAAGCTACAGTCATCGTATCCGGTTAGTTGCAATACCTATTTTAATTGCAAACTTCGCACATGTAACGGCGACCCTTGTCGATACACTCTTCAAACAGAAGGTTGTTTGCATCTTCGGCGTCCACGCGACCGCAAACTACTTCATCGTCGGTAACGGATGCACCGTCGAACAGATTTATATTGAAGGTGGAGTCACCTGCCATCGGGTCGGTAAATTCCAACGGTGCAATAAATTCAGTGTTGTCGACACCTGTTGTGCCAACTGCCTGTCCCTTTGCACCGATCCAGAAAGTGGTCCCCGTAGCGCCGACCTCGTCCATTAGATCTCTGAAAAGGTTCAAGCAATACTCATAAAATCGTTACGTCTGCTGGTAGTTAGGTAGAGTTAGTGCTTCTACTTGAAGTAGTTTACGGCTGTCTTGGAAATCTGGAGTAGAAACTTAAAATGGTATTTCTATTCTTTTACTTAAAGCAGTTTTGACATGCCTCGGAAATGGTTCCTTCTACTTGCAATTGAGTAAAAATTCGTTGTGTTATGATGTTATCACCGCATTTAGTTTAAGTAAAAGAGAATCAGGTACTATTAATTTTCAAGGAAAACTATCTCACTCTCTATCAGCCAACGCCTGACTGAAACCGACCACGGCGAGTCTGCCCCGATCTGCTGCTCCTTTGCATTCGTTTTCGGCCGCGTCCCAGCTCGCAGTAGTCGTAGACAAAAGATAGTAACAATCATCAAACTGAGTCCAACCAGCTAACGTGTTCTGAAGGTTAGGTTTAGGCGGATTTGATATTTTTAAATCGAAATCCCGTTCCTGGTTTTAGATTCAAATTGAAGTCCAAGTCCATAATTATTTTGGTGCGATGTCGAAAACGACTAAGTCCAATTCCGGTACTGGCTGACATTGTTTCAAAATCTGCACCATGATTGAAAAAGACGAAAAATGTCATATCCACGTCCAAGACCAAACATCTTCAAAATAATATTAATTCCATATCCGATCCAAGCACGGCCAAATTTTCGAACAATCGTGTTTTTTAATGTAAATAGCGTCTTGGAGGTAGGCCTACTTAACTTTAATATATAATCAAATAATATATTCGTGTTCAAATATACCCGTCAGGGGTAATCGTCAGTAACTACTAAATTTTAATTCATGCTCGCCTCTGTAATTTGTCGAAGCATTTCTATACCAGTTTCGGTTTCTCCGCAGTTGGAAATAACCTGGACGAAATCAACTGTACACGAAAGAATTATCCTGATGCAAGTTTTGATCAATCGCCATTGAAGTCGAACTGATATTGCCCGTTTGCACGATTAGCCTTACAGCAGTTACTTGACCTTTGTGACTAATCGATCGTGATGTATTCACGTCATAATTAATAGGGCAATAAGGATCTGTTATCATTGCAAACCAGTAATACATTTGCCACGTCTTGATATAACAATATTTTCAAGTCCATTATCGCCATTCTCCGGGACTCAGAACATTCGTGATGAATCCAGCATTCACAATATATCTTGCTATTCCTAGAACAGTTCGATCTAGCTAGATTCTAGCTACAGGGGTGTCAAACTCAACTGATGTCGCGGGCCGGATTCAACACTTCAGATCGCTCGCGGCCGCACCAAAATTCGTCAATCCCAGATACCTCAAAATCAATACTCTTGTTTTTATTTGAATGCTTCATTAACCAGCCTATATATACACAATAGTAGGCTACATTACATTATATATGGATCATAGGGATTCTATTGTATCTGCACCTTAATCGCAATCGGTGAAATAACATAATAATAAGATGATTGGCCGGTTGAATACAGTTATACACCGATAAAACAGTGGCTCCAACGAAGTTGGCATATTTCTATGATCCCTTTGTTTTTTGTGGGATATTGGCAACCCTGCGTGTGCATTGTGACTTGTGAGGGATGCAAAAGATTAAACTGTAAACGCGGACGTTGGAATTTCCTTCATATTATTTTAGTTTATCACGATTCGGGTTTCACTCGAGGCTGGAGAGTGTATTTTCCATGTAACCTGCACAAGGTGCACATAAGGGCCTCGTATTGGCGTTTTCGCTTCTGTGATATACTGACTAGTTTTTGGTCAGCGACTGAAATAATTCGCACTTTCTTACCTTCTTGGGGTTGGGTGTCAATGTCAGTGACCTGCTTCTAATGGTGACTAGAAACCACAACACCGTACGGGTGGTTATAAATTGGTCTATATACAATACGTATGGTAACCCTACTCAAGACATCAATGTCGAGTATGACATACTCGACATTGATGTCTTGAGTAGGGTTACCATACGTCCTCTTTTTGACTTTTTTGAAAGTGTCCTCGGAGGACGCCCTTTTGTCCTCTTTTTTGAGATTTTGTCCTCTTTTTTGAAAATTTAGGTCAGATTTAGAGCAAATTGCGAGTGCTATGTCGTAAATTAGCACAGAAGTGACGCTCTCCGGCGGGTATTTCGGAGTGAAAAACGGTGATTTTAGCTCCGGGCGAAAAGTTGACTTTTTTTTTCAGTCATCCACCTAGCAATGAGGAGAGAAATACGGTATTTTGAGCTCTGAGCGGAAAGATGACCTTTTTTTTTAGTCAACCGATCACAAAGCGGGAAAAATTTTTGAGAACTTTGCAAGTCTCAAATTTCTAAAAAAGTGTCCTCTTTTTAGATTTCCAAAATATGGTAAGCCTAGTCTTGAGGGACTATTTAATGGAAGTATTTCTTACTAAAATTCTCAACATTTGTTTGAAATGTGTTGGATAATACACATTTTTTTCAATCTACTCAGAATTGCTTCGCGGGCCGGATGAAATCATCTGGTTGACTGGATGCGGCCCCCGGGCCGTATGTTTGACACCCTTGTTCTAAAAACTACTTCATCGTGACGGTCACTATTGGAGTTTGTATATAGTGTATATCTTGCGCTGGACGGTCACTATTGGAGTTCGTATATAGTGCATATCTTGCGCCGGACGGTCACTATTGGAGTTTTTATATAGTACATATCTTGCGCCGGACGGTCACTATTGGAGTTGGTATATAGTGCATATCTTGCCCCGGACGGTCACAATTGGAGTTTGTATATAGTGCATATCTTGCGCCGGACGAGCAAGTCAAAGAATCGATTGAACAAATCTAACATAATCTCACCGGAACGACTGTGGTCGTAGTCGTGATCGTTGGGGTTGTAGTTGTAGTCGGTTTCAATGCATCTGAAACAAAGATATCACAAAACAGTTCATTTCTCCGCTATATTTATTGGATACCAGTTTGTATGCGTCTGGGGTCAATAGCATACACTTCCGTTCGCAGTATACTGAGAGCTAGGCCAGCGTGCGTATGGATAAATTAATGCATTCAATGTATTTTCAGTGTCACATCAGAATTCGACCACTCACTGATTAGGCAGTACAGCATGAAAGGGCTGATGTGGAGGAAGCTGTTTCGCCGCGATGTGACTGGCTGAGGCTGAAGCCGAGTCTGCGGCCTCTGTGGCCTAGGCTGAGGCCACAGTTGAGGTTGAAGTTGAGGTTGAGACTGAGACCAAAGCTGGGGCTGAAATTGTGGTCCGTAGGCCTGACTGTAGGGCATGTATTGTTGATCGTCATGCTCTACCTGAAAATTGGAAACAATTCAACAGGCTGCGAAGAATGTGGAGTGTGGACTCTATTTCAAAAATGGCGGACATGAATCTGAATACTCGTATGCCCAAAATACGATTGGCACCGAACATACTTGATTGATTTCTGCTTGAACTTGAAAGTTGAGTTCACTACATATAACCTTCTCGTACGACCAGAACTTCTCTCGCCTCTCGTCGAGTTCGTCCTGGCCAGCAATGTTTTGATTTGAACAAATTTTCTTCAAGGTACACGATTTGCGACAGGTAATACGACATTTTTGTCGTGGCGCACCAGACCGATAAGGTGACAAGCGCCACAATGTCTCTTTTTTCAAAATTAATAATAATAATAACTCGAGTCTTTGTGACGAGAGGGTGGAAACTGGAAACGACTTACGTGCTGCGCTACCGGATGCCTGTCGCTTTCTGTTAATATCAGAATCAGATGTATGCGTATGTTTCATGGAACATAATGTGGAATTCTCACCTTCAGAAGCGTAGACAACGTAAGCGTAAATCTAAAAGCAAAGAACTGCAATCGTCATTTGGAATCTACAGTCTACCTACGGAATACAGGATGCAAGAATGCAGAGATTATGACGTATATGCCGTGAGTAATTTATTTGATCATTTACGCACAGTAACAATCATAAGAATGTCGTATATGGCCACTATTGGCCAGTTCCCCTTCCCATCCAAAAATAGTTTTTGCAGTCCGTCCCTTGGGCTTCGCTGAAACATTCGCTAGCGACATGGCTTACATGGTGTCCGATCAGTACCGAGAAAACCATCACCGAGAATGCCATTACCGAGAATGGACACCACCGAGAATGGACATTACCGAGAATGGACACCACTGAGAATGGACATTACCGAGAATGCAATATATGCAATGCAGGCATGTTAATTGTTATGCATATGAACAGGCCAAGAGTGTGCATCACGGTGTTGTCACATTCGGTATCGATTCTCAGGTAAATTTCTGGATAACGTCCGTCATAGTAAACTAGATTCTTGACATTGGCCCTTCTCGGTAATGTTCATTCTCGGTGGTGTCCATTCTCGGTAATGACCATTCTCGCTACTGTCCATTCTCGGTAATGGTATTCTCGGTAAAGGTTTTCTCGGTATTGGTATAGAACCGGCTTACATTAGTCTCACGCGTGCAATCGCTCTACGTTACACAAAGAATAAATAATGAGTGTTGTCGTCGTCAGTCATAACCATTTGTCGGGGCCCGGATTTTCCCCCTGATGGGATTTTCCGTTTCAAAGATATAACGAATTTATCTGCATAACGAGCAGATACGCTAGTAGGCTACTGTAATATTTGCGCATTTCAAACTTTCAACTCGACTGTGCTCCTTAGTTTACGAAGCTGGGAACAAATGGCAAACTAACAACTCAAAGGTAAAATCAAGGTTTCTAATCCACCGCTCTTTATAGTTTCTAGTCAATTTCCAGGATGTGACTCGCGCAACACCTATGCAACCATCTTTATGCTCTGAAATATGCCAAGGAACAAAAAAAATATGTAAAATAAACCTACATCTTAAAGTATGCCTTTTTTATTAGTAGAGCTGTTCGTGCTGAACGCCGAGCGGCCGATTTTATCGATGCCTCTGTCGTTTGAATATACTCGTGGGCATCTGACATCAAAGCCACTTACAAGTAATTTGATTGAAAATGATATCATCGCGGCAATTTGTATTTCGCGTCTTGAATGATCAAAGAATATACACATGAAAGGGTATCGTTTCACAGTCGTCTAAAGTCTTTCATATATATCAGTTGGGTAAAACGTCAGGTGATTCAAAATATGAATTCTATTACCCGGTTAATATAAATCATGACCGAACTTTTTCTGCTACGATAACATGATATTGCATTTCAGTGCAGTACTATATGTACTTTAAAAATGTTTTATCATGAAATTATATGAGTGAACAAAAACATTCAAGCGCAAGATAAAATGACTTTTTGATCGAATAATTACCAACTTCAATCCTCGTTTTCTTTCTCAGAAGTGAAGTAGACAGAAAACCGAATATTTTCCATTTTTGTTGGAACCAACCAAAAGTATCATAACATCACGTGATTTCCTAACGTAAAGTCGGGGGTAGCGGACATGTCAGATTTTCATCCGGGAGTATTGAATTGTTCGATATGGTCGCTACAAATTAATAGCGATTTTCCAACTTAACCCTTTGCATCTAAAAAGAGTCGACGACGGAAGATAGTGGCAAGAAGCTTCCACTTCTTCTAGCTGTCTGGAGGTTCCTAATGATTACGGCAGACCCGGGCAAAGTGCGACCCGCGAGCCAGATGCGGCGCGCGGAGCTATTCTAAGCGGCCCCCGAAAAGTTGCTTCGAATTCAAAACATAAAACCTACTTTTTAATGTTGCTGCGTGGACTAAAACTATAAGCTGTATAAATTAAACCGAAAATTCGTTTACATTCAAACATTCATTACTATTTGTGGTGTATTGAACTGATAAAATTGCTAATAAACCAATGATGATGATGACACTGGTCAACACAAATTTTGTTGACTTCGATCTGACAGTAGTTTTTGACCAACTTTTGGGCGCTGAATTCAAAAAAGAATTCGGTTTTCTCTATCACGTCAAGTTTCTAGGTTAGTCACCCGTCACGTTGTCTCATAATCCACATGAAAGTACCCTTTTATTATTTTGTGTTTGTTGCATAAAACGTTTCAAGAACCACCAGCAAGCGAAAGTAACTCAATAGTCTTCAAATAAACATTTGTACTGTTCTATTTGGATGATTTGAACTAACATTGCTTCTGAAGAACAAATAAAGTGCGAGTTTTAGGATACAGATTTATGCTAATAACTCTAATTTAGTGGGTTGTCTCGCTTGATACACGAGCAATAGTCAGCTATCACACGTAAGCTCTAGGGATGGTGTGAACGTGAGGTTCACGTTCGCGTTCTGTGTATGAACCCCTCACAAATTTAGAGGTTCACGTTCACAAACGAACATTTGTAGGTTCTGCATTGTTAACCTTTTTCATATATCACAATTTTCACTTCATCATAACATCTTTGGTTGAAATTTGTTGCATTTCAACCAGGGCTTCGGAACCGGAGCCCCGGAGCTGGAGCCGGAGATCTACATAAAATTCAGCCGGAGCCGGAGCTGGAGCTAGTTATTTGAGGGGTAGCTCCGGCTCCGACGTATTACATAATACATACATGCTATTATATATGCAACTAACCATGTCTGCTGAGTTCACACAATTCAACCCAGCAGGCCATCGCGAAATTAAGAATCTTTTCCTCTTTGGCGCTACTTTTTCCGACTAACCATGTTCCTGGGGATTTAACAGAAGAGCAGTCATATGTTCAATTTTCATACATGAGTGCCGAACCTCGGTAGTCGGTATGCTAGATATGCCTGTGAATATTGTGGGTATTCGGCATACCCGCAATTTCATCATCAGCACAACCTTGTTGGCCAATTGTACGGTTCGAAAATAATGATCACTATGTATTACACGAAATGGGAGAGTGGATAAAAACGTGATTTCGTTGCACATGTCGATATGACGAGCACGCGTCGAGAAATTCCATCTCATCGTTGCTATGAATCGGATGAGCAAATATTCGTTCTTTCGTGACAGTTCTTTAATCGGGCCGCAAAATTGGACAGTCCATGATATACAATTATAAACGTATGAGCGATATTCGTTTGATTTAACTTATTAAGAAGGTTGGTTGAGGTGAGCAAGTTCACGACAACGTAAGCTGCTGTATAAGCTCCGATCACTGCGTTTGTGATCAATATATTTGTGATCTAACAATGGAGGCTCGGTAAAACGCACAATCATTGATTCATTGGTTGGCAATCCGAACTTATACAAGATACAGCGATTTAGTCGACATCGATTACTTGATGACTTGAAATTGACTCGTAAATTTTGTTTCGAGTCACGAGTCAATCTGCATTTGTTAAACGTCGATTCAAGTCAAGTCAAGTCAAGTCATTTTTCCAAGGTGACTCGAGTCAAATCAAGTCACACGAAAAAGGTTACTCGACTCATCCCCACACTGGTTCATGGTCGAAAATGTATGTAGACCTGAACAGAGCAAGTAGTTTAATATCCATCTTTCTCAGGTTGGCAAACTTGGTTTCATTCTGTAACGCATAAAATTTGTCAATACTTTCAGAACAAAATTTCACTTTCAGAACTCTCGGCGGGCCGGTCAAAATCCCTTCGCGGGCCGTATGTTGCCCGGCCCTGCTGTAGGGTAAATTAGTAATCTACATGGTTGCCAGTGAACTCGGCACCTTGAATTCGGCACTTGGTGAACTCGGCACTTGATGAACTCGGCACTTCGTTTGACCGTAGATGCTGTGCGATCTCTATTGTTTCAAGTTTATGACAATACAATGTTCCCCATGACACCAATAAATGTTTCCCATGGACACATCGAAACTTATGAAGGCCAAAATAATCAGTTTTTGCCTTCAAAGAAACGGATATTATAAAATAAATATCGCCCTTTAACTATATTTTGTTAGCAAGATGTTTCCCCAATGTCACCCTTCCCCTTGCTCCTTATAAATTAAATATCGCCCTTTAACTATATTTTTTTAGCAGGATGTTGCCCTAATGTCACCCTTCAACCTGCTCCTGACCAGCTACCTGTGACAAAATCACACCTTCCGCGCGAGATAGTGTAATGGTTATGCGTCCGGCTTCTCGAGCGGTAGGTCGTGGGTTCGATCCCCGGCCGGGTCATACCAAAGACTCGAAAAATGGTATCCGCAGCTATCCTGCTAGGCGCTCAGCAATCACGGATAGCATGGAGGAGAAAAAAAACGGGGGCGCAGACTAGATGACCTCATGGGGCCGTATCGCAACTCCGTCGCCAAAGCATCTCGATGGTGCAGGCGAGAAAGAATATCATATCTCTCTCTCTATAAGTAATCAGCTAATACAAAATCAGTATTGTTGTGTTGTATTGAACTTATAAAATCTCTAATAAACCTAACAGTTGAACTTATCAATAACTATAAACTAATCAACTAATAAATAAAATATATTTTGCACGATTCTTGCATCTCCAAAGAATTGAGGCATGTTTTTTTTCATCTTCCTGGTGTAAGAACGATCGACTTTAGTCGTCAAACAGCATATCTCATCCTCTTTGCGATACACCCTCCAATATTTTATTAGTTGACTCGTCCGAGCATGACATTTCAGAGTTGACCTGAGCAGCGGACACATCGGATAACGACGACTCAATGAGATCATCTTCCTGCAAACAAAATTATAAGTTAAAATCTGATCACTCAAATCGAATTAATTAGCACTACGGTATTCGACTTACCGGTAGCGGCCCCACTTCAATCTCAACGGCATCTTCCTGCAAACAAAATTTACTTAAAATCTGATAGCTCACATCGAATTAATTAGTACTATTCGACTTACCTGGTTGTAAAGATCGACTTCAATCTCAACGCATATGTCCATGTCCATCGCATATATCAATCATTCCCTCTATCCGTCAAATTAGCGATACATGTACCGAGTAGACCAACACCGACATACGGCATTGTTGCGTCACAATACAAGCGCCGATTTCACCAGGTGCCAAGTTCACCAAGTGCCGAGTTCACTGGCAACCATCTACATATAGACCAGGGGTGGCCAACGTTTTCGGCTAAAGGGCCACATGAAATTGACGAACGAGTGCGCTGCCCACTATAATAGCCGCGTAAAATTTTCAAAGTTAATATTATTATTACTTGGGTATATTGCGGGTCGACTGTATACCGCCGCCGGGCTCAGTTTGCAAGGACAGGACTATCCGGCATCTGGACATATCGATATCGAAGTTTCCGCTGATATACGACAATCATTTTGTGCCTACATTTCATCGTCGACGATCTTTCTGCGAGCGCAAACACGAAAATACTTTCTCTCGTAATAGCGATATAATCGGAAAATGACTTGCTTCTCTTCCGTTTTATAGGCGAGCCAGGTGTGACCGACCATTGTTGTCCATAACTAGAAAATGAGCCGCTCGAGTAACCATAAGTTAGGGTGCCGAACCGGTATCGCAGGTATTACTCACCTTTCTGGTGCGATTCCCCGGTTCTAACGCTAAAACGAGTATTTGACAGGCGCTGGCTAAGATTATTTTTGTAATGCCAAACTCGGTAAGTCCTAAATCGCGTTTTAATACGAGTGCTACGTAATTCTCGTATTATCAAATTTTTCATAATACGGGCATAGTTAGACTCAATCGGCTAAATCAAGCGTTTTCTCGTTTTCAGGATGGGGGTAGGCTGCAAAGCAAAAAATCGTGTGACCATTAAACACGCAAAGCATGAAGAAAATTTTACTAGTCTTTTAGTTTATTGTAATGTACGACGATTTACTAAAAATGTGACTGGACCCTGGATCTGCCAATGCGTCGGAACTGATTTATACTAAATCCAAAGTCATCAACATCCCAAGTGTCGCGGCCAGACTAATCATATTCTGAGGAGGGTTGGTGCGATGACATGCAAAATAAGGTCAGTCGCGACATGCAAAATAAGGTCAGTCCGCACATAAATCCAAATCTATACTCCAATTACAAATCCAACTTTTTTCTTATGAAAAATAAATTCAAATTATCTTTCCTGTATAGTAGCCTAGTTTCAACATTGAAATTCCTTATCTATATTCCAAATCTTAAGATTTTTCAATCAAAAGATAATCATGTAGTCAGTCGCATGTAGAATATTATTATCGGTCCGCGCATAAATCCAAATCCATACTTCAATTACAAATCCAACTCTCTTTCTTATGAAAAATAAATTCAAAATATCTTTCCTATATAGTAACTTCACCATTGACATTCCCCATATATATCCTAAATCTGAAGATGTTTCAACAAAATGTAATCAGACGATTATTACAATTACGAGAGGTGAGTCGCATGTAGAATATAAAGAGTCCGCGTATAAATCCAAATGTTTACTTCAAATCCTACTGTTTTCTTAGGCCACTGACCTTATTCTGCAATCTGCATGTGGCGACTGACCGTATTTCGCATGCGACTGACCTTATTTTGCATGTGACTGATCTTATTCTGCATGTCGCGACTGACCTTATTTTGCATGCGACTGACCTTATTTTGCATGTGACTGACCTTATTTTGCATGTCGCGACTGACCTTATTTTGCATGCGACTGACCTTATTTTGCATGTGACTGATCTTATTCTGCATGTCGCGACTGACCTTATTTTGCATGCGACTGACCTTATTTTGCATGTGACTGACCTTATTTTACATGTCGCGACTGACCTTATTTTGCATGCGACTGACCTTATTTTGCATGTGACTGACCTTATTTTGCATGTGACTGACCTTATTCTGCATGTCGCGACTAACCTTATTTTGCATGCGACTGACCTTATTTTGCATGTGACTGACCTTATTTTGCATGTGACTGACCTTATTCTGCATGTCGCGACCGACCTTATTTTTGCATGCGACTGACCTTATTTTGCATGTGACTGTCCTTATTCTGCGTGTAGCGACTTATTGCGACCTTATTTTGCATATCATCAAGGGGCCTGGCTGGGCCCAGGGGCCTGGCTGCCCATCCAACAAGTCTCTGCTGAAGAGATTCGGTGTCCTAAACATAGAAGATATTCGGAAACTAGAAATCGCCACGTTTACGTATCAGTTCCACTGCGGTCGTTGCCCCGAATATTTCAATGACTTCTTTACCTCGGATTCAAAAGCGCACAAGTACAACACACGCGCGTCCAAATATCATATGATCGACCGAAAAGATCATCGCTCTATCAAATATGCCGGACCTGATGTGTGGAACAGTATTCCGCCGGCCATTCGACAGTCGACGAGCATGTCCACATTCAAGTCGAAATACAAGCAATTACTAGTAAATAAATACAGACCATCCTCAAGATTACCGGACCACGACTGACCTATCGATCTGCCGCCCTGTTTCTTGTCGCTTTCTTTTTCTATACTATCTTTTCTACTTTCATTCAGTGTGCTTGCCTTATTTTTACATCGCCTAGGCCAAGGTGGGTGTCTGATTCCATAGACTACTCCAAGTCGCTTCGACATCTTCCTGTCTTTTCATAGTATCGCCTTTTTGTAGTGTATTGAACTGATAAAATTGCTAATAAACCGATGATGAGGATGACATATAAATTCAGGGACTCTATTCGCGGAGAGTAGGCCTATAGAATTTTCATCATATTTAACGCGGAATGAGTATGGCTGATTATAAAATTCCTAAGATTATGAAACACTCGAAACATTCCAGATAGGCAAATTTTTACAAAAAATTCCAACGAAACAAAGTCAGAAACAACGGATGAAGATTTTCTGACGCAGGCGGTATAATGACACAATGGTCCGACCATTTATATCCACTTTTTTCGTAACGGCTGGAACAACCCACCGCTGTAACATTGCTCCCAGTCTTCCCCTATATTTGGAATTTCAATTTTCACGGGGACATATATCTGAATTTTCATTCGAATTTCGATATTTCAATGTTAAAAGTAGTGTAGGTAACAAAATTTATACTTTGATTTCCAGTAGAAAAAAGGTGGATTTGGAATTATGATTTTTGCGCGGACTGCATGCAAAATAAGGTCAGTCACATGCAAAATAAGGTCAGTCGCGACATGCTAAATAAGGTCAGTCACATGCAAAATAAGGTCAGTCACATGCAAAATAAGGTCAGTCACATGCAAAATAAGGTCAGTCACATGCAAAATAAGGTCAGTCGCGACATGCTAAATAAGGTCAGTCACATGCAAAATAAGGTCAGTCACATGCAAAATAAGGTCAGTCACATGCAAAATAAGGTCAGTCGCGACATGCAAAATAAGGTCAGGCACATGCAAAATAAGGTCAGTGGCATGCGAAATAGGGTCAGTCGCGACATGCAGATTGCAGAATAAGGTCAGTGGCATAAGAAAAAAGTAGGATTTGAAGTAAATATTTGGATTTATACGCGGACTGTTAATATTCTACATGCGACTCACCCCGTAATCGTAAGAATCGTCTGATTACATTATGTGGAAACATCTTCAGATTTAGGATATAGATGGGGAATGTCAATCATGAAATTACTATATAGGAAAGATATTTTAAATTTATTTTTCATAAAAAATAAGAATTGGATTTGTAATTGAAGTGTGGATTTGGATTTATGCGCGGACTGATAATAATATTCTACATGCGACTGACTTCGTATTCAAGATAATCATGATTATCTTTTGATTGAAACATCTCAGGATTTAGGATATAGATAAGGAATTTCAATGTTGAAAGTAGGCTGCTATACAGGAAAGATATTTTGAATTTATTTTTCATAAGAAAAAAGTTGGATTTGTAATTAAAGTATAGATTTGGATTTATGCGCGGACTGACCTTATTTTGCATGTCGCGACTGACCTTATTTTGCATGTGACTGACCTTATTTTACATGTCGCCGCTGACCTTATTTTGCATGTTTTTGACCTTATTTTGCATGTCATCGCACCAACCCTGTAGCATATTTTTGGTTGGCCTTGCAAGTTCACAATCTGAGCAATTCAATTTCTATAATATAACAGGATTTCGATAATATAATGGGAAATTAGCTCGCGAGCTACTCAAAACCTTCTCGGGGCCTCATATGGCCCGCAGGCTGCGGGATGCCACCCCTGATATAGACAGACACCTTCGATAGTTTTCAGAGCCGGTACAGTGGTAATAATGCGGATCCGGAGCTGGAGCCGGAGCTAGTGTATGATAGAAGAAAGCGCCGGAGCTGGAGCAATGCAAATTTACGGCTGCTCCAAAGCCCTTATTTCAACTGTGGGCCACTTTGGCGCTGTCAGCGTAAAAAAATCAACACTAAACGAGCATGTACCTTGACAATCTCAAAAATTTTACTTGCTTTGTTGCAAAAGTCTGCTGCTAATATCCAGCATTCCGTATGTGAATATTTAGTGACTTGTTTCTACTGTGAGCTTGACCCGCAATCACACAACATCAAGAGCGAAATACAGTACATGTAGGTCAGCGGTAGCTCAGTGTCGGGAACCTATGGCTCGCGAGCCATATATGGCTCTTTTCGGTATAAGATATGGCTCTTTGCCGAATTTTCATTTTTGTACCTAATTTATCAACATTGCAGCAACTCTTGTATGAAGTTTTATCGCGGGCACAATAGTCATTGTCGTGGCAGTATAAACATGTCTTTGAGAGGTCAATGCAATGGCGCATTCAGTGTTAGAGGCTCGGACATTTTCAACATCCTGAAATTTGAGTTGCTGTCGCGCCTCGAAATCCTGAATTGCACCATACGTTGAGTAATCAAAGAGGATAGCAGACAAGGCGACGCCTGTATGACAATGCATTTTTTAAATACACATGTGAACCTATGGCTCGCGAGCCATATATGGCTCTTTTTGGGTATAAGGCTCTTTGGCAAATATTTATTTTTGTACTGAATTGATCAATATTGCGGCAACTTGCTAGAAAATTTTCATCGCGGCCAGAATAATTATTCTCGGGGCAATATACACATGCCTTTGAGAGGTAAAGACAATGCCGTCTTAAGGTTTAGGGGCAGGAACCCCCCAGTATACAAAGCCATCAAATTTAAGTTACTGTCGCGCCGTTGGCCAATATCACTCGCGAATTCGATGTAACCGACTCGAAATTTCGGATTGCACAATACGTTGATTGATCAAAGAGAATAGCAGACATGGCGACGCCCTGGCCTACTAACGACGATAGTGGCGACAGCCATGGCGACGCCCATATGACAACGCAGTTTTCAAATACATATTATGTTCCTGATCTACGGCGCGAAATGAACTGCCGTGGATACGTTCACAATTACAAAACTCGATTTACAAACAATGTAATAGCAATCCATGTTTTTTGATTGGTAAGTAGCTCTGTAGTACCGTCGATAAGATGTAGGAGTGTAGCGCAACGTTATGTGTAACTGCCGTATACTTTGAGAATTCGATCAGTATTTAGATTTTCGGAATCACTGCGACAGTTAGATTAGATTACTATCAGTTATCATAAATTCTAAGCTATTTACGATGAATTGCGTTATCAATGGCTTGAGTCTGCGTCTGTGCCTTACCTATTTTTTCGCGATTTATTTCCGAACAATAAATATGAAATTGAGTGATTTTGGGAGAAAAATGTTCAAAATCGTGTCATTCATGAACATCCATAAGAGATATCAATAGTAATTGAAGGTTTCACAATTTTCGTTCACCCATCCTGACGACAGGTGAGGTACTACTGTCTCACTTGCCTCCCCTGAACCGACGTCACTGATGTGTCACAACTTTCAGATGGATATTCATATTAATGCTGTAGTGGCCATGTTTGGCTCCACCTATGCATGTGATCATGGGTTCTCGCATTTAAAAGGACCATCAAGACGAACCTATGTTCCAGTAACTCAAGTTTCGCATGCTTTAATAAGACAACCAGCATGATGGGTATGGGTATGGGTATTAACAGAGAAAATGTGGCGCACACGACGGATCCCATGTAGTCAGTTGGAATTAGTGCTGCTATGACGTCACTAATTTTCAATTGTGACGTAACAGTTGATTGACATGTATGGCTCTTTGGGAGTTGATATGGAAAAAGTAAGGCCAATATGGCTCTTCGGACAAAAAAGGTTCCCGACCACTGATGTAGGTAGTCAGCGAATGATGCTTATTCAACCAGCCAATGGAATTGATATTGTTGTCTGATGTAAAATATCTATCAGGCGTACGGGGTCAATCTTGACATCGTATGTTTATTGTACCATAAAAACCAAATCCGTGCGATTGGATTGTTGACTACCGCTGTATAACTTGTTAATGGGGTAATATGGGTACCAAGTAGGGATGGTGTGAACGTGAGGTTCACGTTCGCGTTCTGTGTGTGAACCTCAGAAATTTAGAGGTGCATGTTCACAAACGAACTTCGGTAGGTTCTGCACTGTGAACCTTTTTCATATATTACAGTTTTCACTTCGTTATAACATCTTTGGATGAAATTTATTGCACTTAAACTGCGGGCCACTATATGCATGACGCTGGCGACGTAAAAAATCAACACTAAACGAGCATGCACCTTGACAATCTCAAAAGTTTTACTTGCTTTATTACAAAAGTTGAGCTTGATTCGCAATCACACAACATCAAGAGCGAAATACACTACATGAAGGTAGTAAAGAATGATGCTTATTCAACCAACAATGAGATTGATAGCGTTGTCTGATGTAAAAAATCTAGCAGGCGAACGGGGTTAATCTTGATTTCATGTGCTTATTGTATCATAAAAGCCAAATCCGTGCGATTGGGGTGTTGGCTACTGCTGTATAATTTGTTAACGGAGTAATATCGGTAGCAAGTAGAGAAACCCGTTTTACACTCTGCCCAATATCAACGTAGCAAATAGCAATACTCAGACGCCGAATACATTGTCCGGTCTGGCCGAGACCGTTACGGCGTAAGCTTGTATTCCCTTGCAAGTCCTCGTCGAAATTGTTGTCAAAGCGACGGAAGATATTGATTTTATGGGATTAATTATCATTTGTTTGCTCCAGTTGATACATTTGGCGACGTTTAATACGTCATTATCCCCTTCAGCATTGTGGCATTATGTGGCCCGAGTCGTCGCTAGGTATCGTGTACATTAATATCGGTTATCACTTCACTGAAATGTAGGGTTGGAATTAGCAATATGACGTCACGTGACGTCATGAGGTTCACGTTCGTGTTCACACAGAACCTTTCAAAAAGGTTCGCGTTCACACGAACCTGAACCTTTCAGAGGTTCACACCATCCCTAGTACCAAGTATAGAAACCCGTTTTACGCTCTGCTCGATATCAACGTAGCAATACTCAGACGCCGAATACATTGTCGTATGGCTTATATTCCCTTGCAAGTCCTCGTCAAAATTGTTGGCAAAGCGACGGAAGATATAGATTTCATGGGGTTATTATATAATTTGATTGCTCCAGTTGATACATTTAGCGACGTTTCAAAGGTCAATATGTACTTCAGCATTGTGGCATTATGGGGCCCGAATCGTCGCTAGGCATGGTGTACAACTGCGCGTACATTAATATAGGCTTTGGAATTAGCAATATGACGTCACGTGACGCCATGAGGTTCACGTTCGCGTTCACACAGAACCTTTCAAAAATGATCGTGTTCACACGAACCTGAGCCATTCAGAGGTGCACACCATCCCTAGTAAGCTCCAATCTATACTCTGGTACCTTCCCCCATCACCTTCAGATATTGAAAGAAATTTTCTCCTTGCTCATCGCTGACTATGCCAATGTTTTCCGCCAAATTAGCGAGATGGCTTTGTCGAAATGCTTTGTATTTTGATGCTTGCATATGTTGCAGATGAGTTCGCTGCAGCTTCTAATATAGCTTATGGGCAATTTCGATACAATTCTATGTCTATGTATTCCCAAGCAATATCATAACAACATTTTCAATTGATAACCAAGCATTTCTTCCAAATCTGAGATTGACCCACTGGAACGCTAATCTGTGATGAGTTGCAGAATTTATGAACCAATAAATGCACCAGTAATACATTTTGTATAATGACAGGCGAGTAGCGGTCAAAGTGAGGTTATAGACGGAAAACTGGCTTTCATTTGACAATTCTAAACCGGATATTTTCATAGGGTCAAACTTTATGCATGGGGCTGGATAATAATTATTTCTCTCTCAATTAGTGGCTCTTCTAAAATGTTGCGATCAACAGATTCAAGGTCAAATTTCGGAGGCTAGTTCCTCATAACCTAGTGCTTTTTTAGTTGTCTGCTGTACTGTATACCACATACACATATAACAGTAGTACATGCGTATCATTGGTGTCTGACCGCACAGAAAACATAATATTTCAAATTCGGCACGTATGATCCAATCGAGCTTGTGATAATGCAACAATTCAATTTTCTGTATTTCTTACGAAGACTAACTGGGTGTGCAATTGTTACTGCACCGTAGGGATCCTTTTTGAGCTGTCAATAGAGATTTGCCATTCACTTGAGTTGTAATTCGGAATTTCAAATACCTCCACTAACCCATGGTATCAGTATATCATGTCAATGCCGGTATCACGGCAATACAAAAAGCTACCGAAATTAGGCCACGGTGAAAAGTCTGCTTCTCCTGATCGAAAGTGAGATCCTTCTCTACCTTGCCAAGTAATCTTTTCTCACTCCGTAAGGATAGTAAAAGTTCTGAAATTTTTTATTTCAAGTCCATTCCAAGCCTATGTCAGATCATTAACTTGCGTTGATGACTACACTACTTTCTGAATCATCTTCAATTTCTAACTCTTCATCATTACGCCTGCTATCTCTAAGATCGTCATCTCGATCGAAATCTTCGAGGGTACAGGAGTTAGTCACACTGGATCAGCTGAATGAGGCATTGGACGTATAGCTGACAGTAAATATCATGTTTGTTTGTTTTTCTTGCCATATCCTGCATTTTGCATCAAATCTGTGTCTAAAATTTCCTTGGATGATTACATCCTCTAATGAAAAATGGACTAAAGCATCGCCCTATATCGCTACCAGTACGTTTTTGTCTAATAATTCAATTGATCCCTTTGGTGTAAAACTTAATATATAATAGAAGTGTGGATTTCTATAAGGTATCGAAAAGCATAATGGCTAAATTCGTGAAAATTTGCACATTTCGGGCATATGCTGTAGAGCAGAGGTGGGCAACCTTTTTGGCGTCCACGGCCGCATTTCGAATACTTCGGCGCCATACGGCCGCCAGCCATATGTGAGTTGACTAAAAAAATCTCAATCTTCCGTTTTGAATCCCGAAATACCCGTTAACGTTATTTGGGTTGATAAAGTCAACCATACCCATTGTCGTCGCGAATGCCGAAATCCACATTTCACGCCACTTTAGTGCAATCCACAAGCATAAAGACGCGGTATAATTGCCTACGAAGACATTTGGCCGCCCTCGGAGGACATTTTAGCTTTGTTTAAAAACTTAATTTCTACTAATCTTATCATATCTAATAAATACCAAACATATTTTGAAACGAATATATTTAAGGAAAGTCTCTAACATTGAAATCAGTGACTTCCTTGATTTTGCATACGAGATGACAAACTTGCAAAATTGGGAACCTCACGCGACACCATAAGTCTTAGTTGCGACTCTAGGTTTCCGTTCAGTAAGCGAGTTCGGTACTCGTTTTTCAGGTATTTCATTTGCGAAAAGGCAGACTCGCAAACGTAAGTGCTTCCGAAAATAACAAGAGTTTCTCTAGCCAATTCTCGCAAAAGTGGATATTCATGGGCCATTTTCCACGTGTCAATCAAATTCTCCTCGCACTTGAACTTTGTCACAAGCTGCTCATCATTCTTCAATTCCAACAGCTCCATCTGAAGGTGTGGCGGTGCACTTTCCGTTTCCACCAGGTGTGGAAAGGCAACAAGTCGTAATGTATGTGATATTTTTTGGAAATCTTTGAAACGATCTGCGAAATCCTGCAACACAGTATCAAAAATCCCCGAAAATAAAGTGATAGGAATCTTTTCTACCTTTATTTCGCAGCTGTCGATGAGAGACTTAAGTTGTGTAAAATGGAAAAAATCACGCTGCTGAATATGAAGTTTGAGGAGACGACATTTGTCACGAAAATCCGATACTTTTTTGTACATGGTGCATATCGTTGCTTCTTTTCCTTGTAGGCTTCGGTTTAAAATGTTAACATGGGACAGAAAATCCACAAGAAACGCCAAATATATGACAAAGCTCTCATTTTGTAAGGGGCAGTCTTTATTTTTTGTGGAATAAAATTCCAGTATTTCTCCTCGCAACTGTAGAACACGACGAGATGTGTCTCCTTGGGACAACCAACGTACTGCGGCGTGGTAGAGAATGTCTTCTGCCGACGTTTCGCGCTCTTGCAGAAGTTCTTGAAATTGCCTATGATGAAGACCATTTGCACGAATGTACAAGATGATGCGATTGACGTCTTTCAGAGTGTCATTTAAGGCAACAGATTTGACACTCAGGGCTTCTTGGTGGATAATACAATGAAGGTTTGTGAGCTGGTTATTATCGTACTCTTTCGACACGAATTCTGAAAATCTTGTCACAAAGCCATTTGTGTTACCTATCATTGCAGGTGCTCCATCTGTACAATTACCGCGAAGATTTTTCAAGTCTAATCCATTGCGAATGCAAGCATTCTTAACAGCCCCAAATATGTCTTCACCACGAGTGTGGGTGGAGAGTGTTTCCATTGAGAGCAGATCTTCGCAGAACTCAAAATTTGGAGACAGAGAGCGAATGAAGATCAATAGTTGTGCAGAGTCCTTAATGTCAGTCGACTCGTCGATAGCCAGTGAAAATAAAGTTGCTTCCTCATTAACCTTTGTCTGTATGGAGATCGTCAACTGTTTGGCAATATCATCTTGCCGACGCTGAATTGTACGACGCGAGAGAGGAATTGGAGAATAATCAGTTTCCTTACCAGGATGAATGCACCTAACAACGTCCACGAGACATCGCTTATGTAGTTCGCCATCTGAATAAGGCTTTCCCGCTGCACCAAGATGATATGCGACTATATAAGACGCTTCGCACAACTTATTTTTCGACTGAATGAAAGATGATATGCAAGATGTCTGCATTTGCACACTTTTCTTCAAACTTTCGAGACGACTTTTCCTCGACTCACCCATCATTTTTGCGTACTTGTGTGACTCATGACGACGAAAATGCTGCCTTGCATTATCTCCTTTAACAGTTTTGACCACTTGATTGCATATCAGACACATCATAGTATGGGCTGCCGTTTCTACCATAAAATAATCCAACTCCCATTTGATATTAAATGCCCTCTTCTCCTCTGTTACTGTTCTTTTTCGTTTTACTGACATATTGCGATGTAGACCAACTTTATAATGTAATTGGGCTATAAGGAAAAAGTTTCGTCTCAATGTATTATTCTCTTTCCGTTTGCTCAATACACCCACACCCACTCAATGTTATCCGCTTACCAAGGCTTTTATAACTACGGTTCAACCTATCGCAGTATCGCCAATAGGCCCCTCACATTTGGACTTCGCGACAAGACTGACTAAGCTTAGTCCTTGGTCCTCATACTTAACCGACATTGGCGAAGTGTGACGTAACAATGCAATAAGAAAACGCTAGGCGAAGTCAGCTTTACCGGCAACCGGTAGTCATGACAAGTGACGACTGGAAATAAAATTATCCAATTCACTGAAGGCGTTACACAGACAATTACGGGTTCATGTTAATGGAAACTTTCAAGATTGTATAGAAACTCCTTCTGTCCACATACATGAGGATTGGTCAATTTCATAATGGTTGACTCCAATACATACAGATAAGAAGCAGATCTATATTTAGCAATCATTATTGTGCCCTCAACTCTCGATAAAGTGCACGATAGTCGCATATTCGTATCGCAGGAAGCCTAATAAGCAAATCTGAAATTGAAGAACCCGGACGAGGACGGGGCTCGTTCACTTTCGGACCATAAACACATTTTCCCCGTAAGGATGTAGTGAGTTTGGTCCGAAAGTGAACGAGCCCCGCAGGTCCGTCTTTTAGTGGGTAGATTGCAGTATTATATTATGTCGATTGAAGCAGCTGGAAACGCAGTCACAGAGTATGAAGTGAAAGAGTTTACCACAGTGATTTAACAATACCCTCCATCGTCGTAATAAGTTTTATCATACATGTAACATATGATCCATCAACACACGGCCGCCAGCACATGCATTTCACATCACGCGCTCACGGCCGCACAATTATGCCTCCACGGCCGCATGCGGCCGTACGGCCGCAGGTTGCCCACCCCTGCTGTAGAGCAACAACTTGACGTGATAGAAGAAAACCAGCGACATTTTTGGAATTAGCACATCAAAATTAGCCTAAATCAGGTACTAAATCGAAGTCAACAAATTTGTCGTTCAAAATTAGTGCCCAGTGTAATCCGCGATTAGCCTACGCAGCCGAAAGTTGAAATTCAAAGAAGTTCTGGAGCACTAAATATTTGTTTACTGTAGTCAGGGGTAAACCCTTTCTTTAAGTTAGTTACTGCCGAGCGGGTGGCCGTGTTTAAGGAATATAATTTAAGTCGGTCTTATGACAAAACACGAAGACATAGAATCGGTCAAGGGAGGGTGAATTTCAGAAGAACTGCAAGCTCGCTCAACAACAAAGGCTATTTCGCCAAGCTGTACACTCCTCAGAAGGCAGCGACCAAGACATTAAGCTTGTAGTATCCCAACTCCATTTTAATGTATTGATAGAAAAAACGCGGATAGGGGTTTAAATAGAGCTCAAAATGTACCATGTTTAACATTGTTTCGAAATATGACGGTAAACAAATATATATTTTTTGGTTATGTTCAATTGTCACATGATTAAATGTTGCATGCGGAGGTGTCGTGGTGCTCGATTGTCGCATGATCAAATGTCACACGCGGAAGTGTCGTGATGCTCGAGTGCCGCATGCCAAACTGCACCATGTCTATGTGGCCCTATGCTCTTGTGCAGGGGTGGGCAACCTGCGGCCGTAGAAGGAAATTTGTGCGGCCGTGACACGTAATTTAATTAGGCCTACTATTTGTTTGCGGCCGTCGACAGGCCAATTGAATTTACGAAATGATCCCGAATGAGAGATTTTAAGTAATCTTGAATTTTTTTTTCGCGCCTTGCGCGATGCAATGCTATATTTATTTTTTCGATTTTATTATAGTAGCGCCCTTTGCAATCTGAACCCCCCAGTACATATGCGAACAGCAGAGGAAAATGATGCGCTCCATATATAAGTACCAAGTTGGAATCGTGTGCTCCTCACGAAAGAAATTTGTTTCTGGTACGTTCAGGCGATTCCAATCTATTGACACTATAGCCTACCAGCAATCCTGATGGGAGGTCAAGAAATAACAGCATGCAATAAAGTGACTAATAACAATTGGTTCAACCGAAGATGCATCATCATGTGCAACTTGCCCTAAATTTCTGGAGACGCTACCTCCATCAACTCCACCAGTAAACCTGATCACATGGACTGATAAATGATAAATATTTGATGGTAATAGGGAAGATGTGGTACCGATGAGACACTGGGACCGAAAATACTTGAAAAATTCTCTGTGATAATCCCATGATTACAGTACGCGAATTTGTCTTCAATGGCATGCTGGCAGAATCTTTCCTCACATGCAAAAAACTTCGACCTGCGTGAGTTATGGGATCTGTGACAAATGATTGACGTTTTAGGAGGTGTAAACTGTAAAGCAAATTTGGATCGACAAATACATTTTTCTATATAACCTTCCAGACTAACAAACCCGCCATCATTTTTGATGTGAAGTATAGGGCTTGTATCAGGGTATTTGATGGGACATATTTTTTTGAATCAGTGCCATCCTCGAGTGGACTATTTTCAATTCAATTACAATATTTATATAGGGCTGGGGACCTATGGTACCATAGCCAAATCAAGCAAAATAGATGGACCAACTAACCATTTAACAACAGAAACACGCCTACATATAGAGAGGCTGTAAATCATAGACCTGTGGCGTTTTATTGCTATTACGAGGTATTTGAAAGTCAAAATGTAGATATGTATGTGGCATTAATTTTGTAAGTTTGGGCTTAAATCAAAACGTGATTTTGCGCCATCATTTGAGTTGATAGAATCTATTCTATTGTTGAAGGTGGCGACGAAACATTCTTCATCGGCTTGCTGCAGCGTAGATTATAGTAAACAACAAAACAAGTTGACAAATTCGAGTTTTTGAGCGTATGTCTCAAAGGTCCCATGGTCGTGTACCTTATTTGGACCCACCGGATGGGGACCGATGATACGTTCGAGCAACAAATTTTAAACGTTTGTAAATATTATTTGAAAAGGCGGATATTCATCTAAATGTCCGCGATAGGTAGAGCTTGTATGGAAGTGTCGAGACAGCCAAATATCTGCTATTCTCGGCTGAAGATTTGAGGGACATTTGAGGATGTGAGAGATCATTTGGCAATTTTTGATCCATCGGTACCACATCTCCCCTACATGAATCTACTAGTAACAATGACAAAATTAATTTGTGAATCTGAAAACCATAATTTGCCACAGTACTTATTCAAAACATGTTCACTCGCGATTCCGGTGCGCATAGTATTTTGATATGAGAATGTAGAATAGCCAAAATTTCACCAGAAATGGACATGGACAGTTTAACATGGGTATTTAGCGCCCAGCTAGCTCATTACGGTTTATGCACTTGAATGCGGCTGTAGGTTACATAGGTAATCGAAATGCGGCCGTGAATAGCAAAAAGGTTGCCCACCCCTGCTCTTGTGTAACCATGCTCAATGCTCATATGAATACATTGTCAAGTGTCCCCATGTGGAATGTGTCCCCATGTTCATGTGTCTCCATATTGCCCATATGTCCCAATGCCGATGTGTCACCATGCCAATATATCCCCACGCCAATGTGTCACCATGCTGAGGTGTCCAAATGCTGTTATGACACCATGTTGATGTGTCCCCGTGCTCATGTGTCATCAATCGTCATGCTAATGTGTCCCTACGCTCATGCTTCACCATGATCATGTGTGCCCCCCCCCCCCCCCTATGTTGTTGTGTCGTATGCTCAACAGTCGTTTTTCATTTTGTCGCATGCTCAAATGTCGGGCAACCCAACCGGATAGTTGGATATGGTATTGCAGTCTAGGGATTGTGTGAACCTCATGACATCACGTGACGTCATATTGCTAATCCCAACCCTACATTTCAGTGAAGTGATATATATTAATGTACACGGTACCTAGCGACGACTCGGGCCACATAATGCCACAATGCTGAGGTACATACTGACTTTTTAAACGTCGTCAACTATCAACTGGAGCAATCAAATCATATAATAATCCCATAAAATCAATATCTTGTGTCACTTTACCAACAATTACGACGAGGACTTGCAAGAGAATATAAGCTTAATACGCCTTCTCGGTCTAGCCCAGACCTGACAATGTACTCGGCTTCTGAGTGTTGCTACGTTGATATTGATGATAGTGTAAAACGGGTTTTACCCCGTTAACAAGTTATACAGCAGTAGCCAACACCCCAATCGTACGGATTTGGTTTTTATGATATATTAAGCATATGAAATTGAGATGGACCACGTACGCTTGCTAGATTTTTTTACATCAAGCAATGATATCAATTTCATTGATTGCTTGAATAAGCATAATTCGCTGACTATACCTACCTACTAGTGCGGAGCATGGACCGGAGCCGGATTGGATATCCGGCCGGATTTTTACAATTTTGGCCGGACCGGATCGGAGCCGGATCAGTACTTTTTCTGTTACGGCCGGAGCCGGATCACTACTTTTTTGATCCGGCCAGAATCTTTATGGATAAGCATGACTTTTATAACTATATAACTACCAACCAACCACACGTAAGTAACCTCCAAGCCAGTGTGAACATAAACGAGGCATATTTATCAATTCACGGAACCTCCGTACCGAGTAGGGCCGGATTTCTGGCCGGGCTTTTTCATTTTTGGCCGGACCGGATTGGAGCCGGACCAGTACTTTTCCAGATACGGCCGGAGCCGGACCAGAGAATTGAACAACCGGGTCGGAGCCGGACCAGAGAATTTGTCGATCCGCTCCGCAGTACTACCTACATGTAGCGTATTTCGCTCTTGATGTTATATGATTTGGGGTCAAGCTCACAGCAGAGAGTCACTAAATATACACAAACAGAAAGCTGGATATTGCGAGCAAACTTTTGTAACAAAGCAGGTATCATTTTTGAGATTGTAAAGGTGCATGCTCGTTTACTCTTGATTTTTATGCTGCCAGCGCCATGCATAGTGGCCCGCAGTTGAAATGCAATAAATTTCAATCAAAGATGTTATAATGACGTGAAAATTGTAATATATGAAAAAGGTTCATGGTGCAGAACCTATCAAGGTTCGTTTGTGAACGTGAACTTCTAAATTTCTGAGGTTCGCACACAGAACGCGAACGTGAACCTCACGTTCACACCATCCCTATATTGCACCTTATCCTTTTCAACTTCCTGAGGTTTCGTATTTTATCCTGCATTTTGGCTAATAATTCTGGAATGGGCTACCGCTACATGCGTAGGTTATTAGCAGTTCTACGTAGGCGTGAGCGATACAGCGCCTTTATGCATGTGCATATAATCAACTTTTTATTCGTTCCTCGATTCAGAATAAATAGATACTCCATCTGTATTTAAAACAGTTAGCATAATGCAGTGGTTCCCAAAGTGGGCGCCAGCGCCCCCTGGGGGCGTTCGCGAGCGTGAAAGGGGCGCTGGCTATGAAATGGGCGATTGGGGGGCGCTGGCTATAAAATTGGGCGGTAGGGGGCGCTGAGAGAAAACGGCGGCGGTGTAGGTTTAGAAAGCAACTGCTGCGTATACTGCTAAAACGATTGATTAATATAGCAGCTAGATTCGCAGTCAAAATGTAGAATCGATTAGGTATAAGGGCAATTTAAGGCCGTCCGTCTATTTATTCAGCTGTACCGGAAAAGTCCATTATTATTTGACAATGTTGATACTGCCCATCAATGGACAGGATGGATCGAGTGACTTGACTTGACTCGAGTCAAAATGTGCAATGACTCGTGACTCGAAGGTAGTGACTTGATCCTAACACTGGCCTATTCTTGAGTGTTTGTCCAAATACACGAGACTTGAATCAAGTAATACGGAATGTATCGGGCAGTGTTGGGATGACTCGAGTCATGACTTGACTCGAAACAACTTTTTCGTATGACTTGACTTGACTCGAGTCACTTTGCAAAAAGGACTTGACTTGGCACTTCAGAAATGTTTATTGACTCGTGACTCGGAGCAAAATTGTACGTTTCACTGATCCTCGATTGTTACATCACAGATAAATTGACCGCAAACGAAACGATCACAGCTTATACGTTGTCGTAGTAGCAGTATATTATTAATATAATAGCAACGTGTAGCCTATCTTTGTTTTTAGACGGCTCAGTGCTCACATTTACCAACGCTCTTCTGATTTAAATTGAACGAATATAGTTTATGCGCTTATATTCTCACGAATCTGCAGATGGGGAGTGTATATTGTACCCAGGGCTGTGGAGTCGGTAAATTTTACCACCGACTCCGGCTCCGACTCCGACTCCACACATTTTCAATATTCCGACTCCTGAGTCTTTAAATGTACCGACTCCGACTCCTGGGTCTTTGAACGTACCGACTCCGACTCCAGCATTATTACCAATTTACTTCGAAAATTATATGCCACATTGTCAGTTGAATGACTATCATACAACCATTAAACATATGCAAACATATGATTAACTGTGGCATGCTAAACTGTTTCATTGTGGCACAGCTCGAATTATCCACTATGCAATTAACATGAAATAAAGATTTGCTAAATATCCTTCCTCATTCAAGTTTTTATAAAATGAACTCTCTAATATCCTGAAATGAATGAATCATTCAAATATGGCAGATATCCAATCCTGTATAATAAAAATGTAGATAAAAAATTCACGTGTAGCTCTTGTGTATGACTCAGCAACTAATAAAGAAATTAAACTTACTAATTTTGTCATTGCACACTATCCTGATTACAAGCACAAACACTCTTACTACTAATGATAGACATTGGTCATAAATGGAATTTAGTCAAGTAGTCAAAGACCATAGCCAGACTTGTACAAACTAAACATTTAGTTAGTTGACGGTCAACTAACTAACAGTTTTTTGAGTAG